>NC_143580.1:27358871-27667717 GCF_048544385.1 Mastigoproctus giganteus | reverse complement strand
CAAAAATATAGGATTCAAGCGATCATGCATTCATAGTGAACAAGAGGCTAAACCTCAGAGAACCTACAATCCCGTAACTCTGGCAGCCCATGCCAGAGGCACCAGCAATCCTGCCCCAAAGGGCTGGAAAAAGAATTAAAGTAAAAATAAAAGATTAAAATAAAAAGGTTAAAAAAAATTTTAAATTTAAAATAAAAGATTAAAATAAAAAGGTTAAAAAAATTTTAAATTTAAAATAAAAGATTAAAATGAAAAATAAAAATGTAATTATAAAAATAAAAGTGAAATAATAATAAGAAATCAAAATAAGAATGAAGACCAAATACTGTTCAGATATCAACTACAGAAAAATTGTCTCTACACACTAGATATTTTAATCGTTAATGTGCTGTGCTGTTTGGAGTTCCATTATTTGTTGATGCAATATTAGCAGTAGCATGGGTTAAAGATCTTCTTCTGGAGAACAGCTGATGTACAAATTCTTGAAGAATTTGGAATGTGCACTGATTATGTATAAAAAAGTTTTCTCTACCAGGTATAACAGGGTCCAGACATGATCGCAAAGAATCTTTTAGATCACTGTAGATGGGACAGTGATATAACAGACGTTCCCAATCTTCTCTGAAACTGCAAGAACAAAGATCTGAACTTTCCAGTTTTCAGAGTTGTACAGTTTTACCTTAATAGAGCCACTAGGTAAGAAGAGTTTACAACTAATCATTTTTGAAACAAATACAATTAAGTGCATTTAGTGATCACATAGGCTTGAACCACAATAAGCTGAAACACATGTGCTTGATCACTTGGCTATAGTATTAGTAGTAGTAGCATAAGATGTAAGAAAACGAGCTTATGAAGCATCGGCCAAAACAAAAAAACCTTCTCAATTACCTGATCTTCCTCTCCAGTAATTTGTCTAGCTCTTTGAATTTATTCAAACTATCCACTTACAGAACAGCAGATGGTAGTTTGTTCGAACAAACAGCCACCCGCTGGCTGAAGGCAAACCTCCACACATCTATCCTGCAACCATCCTCAATTTGAATTTATGCTCTCTTGTGTGTAGTCTTAGCAACAGAAAGAATACTGTCAGCATTGAGCTTGCTCAGTCAATTCAAAGCCTTAAACATTTCAATCAGATCACCTTGCATGTAGGTGCCTAGTCTCTGGATGTATCGCTTTGCAGAACTGAAGCCTTTATTGGTAAGAGCACCTCTTTGTTCTGCCCACCAATTTTTCTGCCCTTCTCTGCATCCAGTGAACCTGCCTGCATTGCTCAGAGAAATTCATATCTTACTGCACACCCAAGGCCGCCGTAGCCTAGTGGTCAGGCATGCGGGTGCATAAGTACACGTGCCTTGAGTGACCGGGGTTCAAGCCCGTGACTGCTGAATACGGTGCTGTTTCTTGTATTCTGTGTATGTTGTAAACTCCTCTGACCGTTTGGTCGTCCCGGAGTATAAACAGAATATTTATTTTATTTATTTATTTATTTTCCCTGAGTGTAGTACCACACAGTTGATTCATTAATTTGGATTACTGCTACCCACATATAGTGCCATGCATTTGCCAGTGTTAAACTGCCATTAGTCCACCCATCTTAATTTTTTAGACCTGGTTGCAGTAACATACCTTGAATCCTGTCATTAACCACCCTGCCAACCTTTGTATCATCTGCAAACTTAAACATTAAGATTGTTATACCTTCACCAGTATCATTAATAAATATAGAAAACAGTGGGCACAGCACTGAATCTTGGGGATTCCACTAATAACATTAGTCCACGAAGAGCTGTGTCCATTAATAACTGTTCTCTACCTTCTCCCACTCAACCACCCACAGTAACTTGCTCTTAGTGCCACACTGATCCAATTTATACAGCAGTCTTTTATGTGCAACAGTAACAAAAGCTTTTCTGAAATCCTTAGACCGAGGTTCGAGCCCGTCACCACCAAATATGGAGGATGCGGAAAGGTCAGGGAATGACCACCGCATATTCCCGGAGCAATATGGCCTTAGTTGCTAATGCTCCTAAAAACCAAACAACAAACAACAACAAACATTTTCTGAAATCCAAGTATATGATATCAAAATTGATATGCTGTGCTGCTTTCTGCTGTTGCATGTTCTGTATCGCCAATTTTCTTGAACGGCAATACTCTAATGCTAAAAACTAAAGTCTCTTCGGCTTTCTTATAATTCATTTGTATTACGATGTCTTTCAACATCACTTAATTCGGCTGTCAGCATGCTTTACAATATTTACAAAAGCATTTTAAAGAATCATCTTCTAATTTGCAGAGCCAGTTCTTAGATTTACATCTTTGAACCATTTATCACGAAAGTGTTGACTTTATTTTTTGCTCATTTTCAAAAAGGGGCAAAATTACACACTATAGTTTAATATGAAAATTCATAAGCGAAAAAAAAAAATTAGTTACCTACTCAAAGTAATTGAATCATCACAAACGAAAAAGGGCATTTCGTCAGCACTCTGTTAAACCTATTCAGAACAGTGGTTTCCATGCAGAAGCGATTTAAGTTACTGCATCTTTGTTCTGAGCAGGCTACTCCAGTTATTCGAAACCACCATAAAGCAACCCTCCGTATTAGGAAAATTATACTTTCGAATTTTAAAGAAAGGAAGTTAAAGCGTTCTGAGTGATTGGTGGAAATTCATATTATAATATTTTTCTCTGATCTGTAAATGATCCAAAAACGAATTTTCAATAAAAAAAAAAAAAAAAAATTTCTGACATTAGAGTAATAAAATTACAAACCATTCTCTCAAATTGTTTGAGACGTCATGGACCATTCATAATTTGTGAATGTAAACTTATGAAAACTGGAATTATAAATATGCTTACCTGAAGGCTGTTGAAGTTGAGTGATCAAGTGCGAGGGTACATAAGTACACTTATCTTGAGTGATTGGGGTTCAAGCCTATGACCATAGGTGCCGGCAGCGTGTTGCAAGTGCACCACCTTTGGATTTCAAAGTAATACACAATTTTTAATATTTTCATTAATTTATTGAAACGTTAAAACAATACAAATTCTTTCTTTCAAAATAAAAGTCCTTTTTCCCCATCAATCACAAAACGCTGGCTCAGCTGTACATGTAAATCAGTCAAATTTAACAATTTAAATATTGTATGTATTCGAAACTTTGGTGAGCAAAAAATTTATTTCTGCATGCACCACCTTACAAAATATTCTGCTGGCACCATGCCCATTCTCCCTATCTTGTGAACTCCTCTGATCATGTGGTCGCCTGGAGCATAAAGAGGAAATTCATTCATAAAATCACTTATTACAGAATCAGCGCCTCCATAGCCAGGTGGGCAGGAGTAGCAGTGCGTAGCACACACTTCTTGATTAGACTGGGGTTCGAGCCCATGACCACCAAATACGGAGGATGCGGAAAGGTCAGGGAATGACCACTGCATATCCCCGGAGCAATATGGCCTTAGTTGCTAATGCTCCTCAAAACCAAATAACAAACATTACAGAATCACTACAAAGTTGGCATTGCATTGCGCACATAAAGCAAATCAATGCACACTTCTCTGTTCAGAGGTGCGCATTCATCGGTTACTGCATGGAAAAGAGGAAAAAAGGCAAGGACATGAAAAATAACTTTTTGAAATTCATATTACATCTTTCTATAATCTGTAAATGATCCAGCAATAGGTTTTCAATAAAAAAAATATACTGACACTAGAGTTACAAAATTACAGATTGTTCTGTCAAGTTATAACAAAATGCAAAGAATAGTAAAAAAAAAATAAGAAATCTACAGCAATGAGTAACATTATTACGAAAACTGGAAAACCTTTTGACTTTTGCAGACATCATGGATCATTCTACATTTGTGAACAGAGGCGGACTGGGTCAAAAATTCTTACTGGGGAAAAGTTTTAGCTGCCTCACAGCAGTGTTTATGGCCATGCAGTTGCACATTGGTCTCCAGCCTTGTGCCCACCGGGATTTCCCCGGTAAGTCTTATTGCCAGTCTGCCTCTGTTTGTGAATGGTCCATCATGTAAACTGATGAAAACTGGAAAAATAAATTTACTTACATTTTCAGCCTCTCTATCACAGGTTAGAAAAGAATGCTTGTAACGGGTGAATTTTTCTCGTGCTCTGAGAAACTTGAAAATGTAAAATCACTACACTTGACAATGCAGAATCACAGAATAGTACATAAGAGCTGCAGAGCTTCCTTTCTGTGCCAATAAAGAAAAATGAAAATATCTGATTGGCTGAATTTTTGTTTCGTTTCCCACTCTCATTTCCCCAGTTTCTCCTTTAGGTAACTTTGCAAAAAATTTTCCCACCACAAGCGAAAACAGACAGATGTATAAAGCGGTTATAAAATGTATTAAAAGTGACCAAGTCCAGTCTTGTTGGCTGTATAGAAAGAAAGCAATAGATAAGGGTAGAATGTTGTGAAAATAGCAAATGACCTCAAAACTGATTTAATGAAACAACACGCCTTGGAGTGACATGTTGGACAAATAACTTGTGTGATCGAAACCTGCTAATTTTGGGGTGACTGAAGTAGATGTTTTACTCTTTATTGTCAGTGTTTAATTCGCTTTCTGAATGCCACGAGATAAACGCTAATTACATGAAGGGTTCCTCCCACTGCATCGGTCACTTACAGAACGTCATCGACATAGGCGAAGTCAAAGGATAGGCAATTTAGATGTGTCTCTGGTTAGCATAGTAATAACTCATTCATACTCCTTGTAGCTTTTCGTTTCAGATAAACAAAAAAAAAGGAAAGAAAAGAAAAGAAAAAAAATCTAAGGCACTAAAATGACATACTGGCCAATGCAGAATCACAGAATAATACATGATAAGAGTTGCAAGAATAACTAGACTGTTATATGAAAAATTTGTGTATTGTAAAATAGTAGTAGTAGTGGCATGTGATGCAAGAAAGCAAATGTTTGAGCTTATGCAGCATCAGCCAAAAAAAAAAAAAATCACATCATTCCTTCCAAATGCCTGTCCAGTTCCTCCTTAAATTTATTCAACCTATCAACTTCCACAACGACAGATGGAAGTTTGTTCCAGCAATTAACCACCCGCTGGCTAAAGGCAAATTTCCGCACATCTATTCTACATCTGTCCTTTCTTAATTTGAATTTATGCCCCCTTAGGTTCGTAATCTGAACAAGTGGAAGGATCCCATCAGAATTCAGCGTGCTGAACCCATTCAAAGGCCTTATAGACCTCAATGCGATCACCGTGCAGGTGCCTAGTCTCTAGCCACTGCAATTTGCAGAACTTAAGCCTCTCTTGATAAGAGGATCCCTTCATTCCCTTCACCAATCTTGTTGCTTTTTTTTTTTTTTTTTTTTTGGTAGTTGTTGGCGCATCGGCTTCTGTGGCCATAATGCACCTCCCAAGGTTTTTGCAGTACTTTGATCCAAGCCCGAGGCGGGATTCGAACCCACGACCTTTGGGTTGCCAGGCAGGCACTTTACCCAGCTGGCTAGCCAGGTCGGCTCCCCCAATCTTGTTGCCCTTCTCTGTACACGCTCAAGTAAATCTACATCCTTCCTAAAATGAGGCCTCCAGACCTGTATGCAGTACTCAAGGCGTGGCCTGACCATTGCCTTATACAGAGGGATAATCACCTCCTTTTCCCTGCTAGCAAAATTCCTATATATCATTGACAAAAACCCCATGACCTGCCCTGGCAGCCTGTCTGCATTGCTCAGAAAACTTCATATCTGACTGCACAATTACTCCCAGGTCTTTTTCATTTTCTACCACCTTAAGTGTAGTACCACACAGTTGGTACGTTTCTCTGGGGGTTACTTCTACCCATATGCAGTACTTTGCATTTGTCAAGGTTAAACTTCAGTTGCTACTTCTGAGCCCATCTGCCCAAATTATCTAGATCCTGTTGCAGTAGCACACTGCCATTACTGTCATTAACAACCCTGCCAACCTTTGTATCATCTGCAAACTTCGACACTAAGCCTGATATACCTTCATCAATATCATTGATAAATATACAAAACAACAGTGGACTCAACACCGAACCCTGTGGGACTCCACTAATAACGTTAGTCCAAGAAGAGCAGCATCCATTGATTACCACCCTCTGTCTTCTCGCACTTAACTATCCTTTTATCCATTGTAGCAACTTACCCTTAATACCATTCTGCTCCAATTTGTACAATAGTGTTCCATGCGCAACAGTGTCAAAAGCTTTCCTAAAATCCAAATATATGATATCAAAATTATTTTTTGCATCCAGTTCCTTTGTAACCACATCATAATATCCTATCAAATTTGTCAGACAAGACTTTCCCTTAACAAACCCATGCTGTGTCTGAATTATTGCTGCAGTCTTGTCTAGATGATCCTGCAATGCATCTTTAACCAGCGACTCCATTATTTTACCCGGAACAGAAGTTAAACTAACTGGTCTGTAATTACTCGTGTCACCCTTCGATCCCCCTTTGTGAATTGGGGATACATTTGCACATCTCCAGTCTGTGGGAACCTCCCCTGAGTCCAAGGATGCTCTCATAATTATGGCTAAGGGTTTGCTTAGTTGCTTTGCTGCCTCCTTTAATATAACTGGATAGATCCCATCCACCCCAGGTGCTTTTCTTACGTTTAACTTCAGCAGGTTCTCTTCCACTTTGTTCTCAGTTATTACAAGATCATTAAGTATCCTGCTACAATTTGATAACCTTCTGCCATTTTCAAACCTTAATAATTCCTCATGTGTGAATGTAGATGCAAAATACTCATTCAGTTTGTTTGCTATCTGAGCAGGATCATCAACAGTCGAACCATCGATGTCAAGTGGACCAATCAGATTCATCCCCTTCCTTTTAGAGTTTATATAAGTAAAGAAATCCTTGCTGTTTTTTTTAGCATCTTTTGCCAATGATTTCTCGTAATCTGCCTTCGCCTGCCGAACCTCCTTTGTGACCTGATTACAGATTAACTTATATCTGCCATAGGCTTCTGAGTCGCTTGATAATTTATATGCATCCCATGCATTTTTCTTCTCTCTATTACGAGTCTCATTAGTTCATTTGACAACCATTTAGGCCTAAACCTTGAACAATATATAAATAAAACATATTGCCCTCCGACAACAATCAGTGTACCTACACACACAAAAAATTTAAAATAAATTCAACACTAGAATAAAGTCAAGTGTGATGTACACACTGTATATATGTATATTTGGCACTGGTTTTGCCGAATATTTCACGACTATCTTTTATTTGATACTATTTCTATAAGCTTGGCACAGTCAAAACAATACTTGGATGGCCAGTCGCTGTGCTGATAAGAATGTGTTACATTTAATTTTAAAAAAATTCTCTTTGATTAATGAAATTCATTAATTGTCTTGAGAAATGGATGTCTTCAAATATAATTGTCCCCTTTCAAGATCGGGCCCAAATGCAGCTGCATTGGAATAATTATGCCACTGAGCAAAATAATTGGTTTTTCTGGAGATTGTCTTTCAGTTAGCTCTTTGTACACTGAAAACCCCTTGAGAAAATAGAGAAGTGAAATGCCTCCTTCATTCCTTAACCAAAAATTTTGGTTAAGAGAGGGCATATCCCCCCCCAAATACGTCCCTGATGCTATGACTGCAGTATAATTGCATTCCTGTCCTGTTTTACTTTGTGGTCTTGCATTACTTTTTTAACGAGTGGCTCCATTATTATTATTTTTTTTTTGGTGCCTCCGTAGCCAGGTGGGCAGGAGCTGCAGTGCGTAGCACACGCTTCTTGATTAGACCGGGCTTTGAGCCTGTGATTACCAAATACGGGGGATGCGAAAAGGTCAGGGAATGACCACCGCATATCCCCGGAGCAATATGGCCTTAGTTGCTAATGCTCCTAAAAACCAAATAACAACAACAACAATCCATTATTTTTCCTGGAACAAAAGTTAAGCTAACAGGTGTGTAATTACTCGTGTCACCTTTTGACCCCCTCCCCCACTTGTAATTTGGGTTACATCACACATCTCCAGTCCATAGGGACTTCCCCGGAAACCAAAGGAGCTGTTATAATTATGGCTAAGGATTTGCTTACCCAATTTGCTGCCTCACTTAATATAATTGGATAGATCCTATCCACCCCATGCACCCTTTTTAACTTTAGCTTCAACAATTTCTCTTCCAATTTCCTCTCTGTTATCACAAAATCATTTAGCTCCCTGTTAGAGTCTAATTAATGTCTGGCATCCCCTCCCCTAAAGAATTCTACATGCGTGAATGTAGATGCAAAGTACCTATTCAGTTTTTCAGCAGTCCGAGCAGGATTATCAATGGTTAGACCATTGTTATCAAGTGGACCAATGTGATTAAGCCCCTTCCTTCTGCTGTTACCTAAGGAAAGAAGTCTTTGCATTATTTTCCAGACTTTTCATAATCTGCCTTGCTTGCCTGATCCTTTGTGACTTGATTGTAAACGAGTTTATATCTACAACAGAATTCTGTATCACCTGATACTTTGTATGCATCCCATACATTTTTCTCCTCTGCCACAAGTCTTATCAGTTCATCTGATTTACATTTAGGTCTAAGCTTTGAATAATATTTCTTAATTGGTATGAAAAGCTTAGTAGCGTTTACCGTTACTTCCCTGAATGCTTCCCATTTAGAATTTGCTGTTGGTAACATCATCAGTTGCTCCTACTGCACAGAATTTAAAACCAATGTGAGACCACTGTAGCATTTAGTATTAGCACTAGTAGAGACATATGATGCAAGAAAGCAAGTTTATGCAGCATCAGCCAAAAAAAAACCAAAAAAAAAAAAAAAAAAAACCACTCCCATTTCACCCCTCCGTTTGTTCAAAATACCTGTCTAGCTGAGCCTTAAATTTATTTAGTCTATCAACTTCCACAACAAGGGATGGAAGTCTGTTCCACCAACCAACTACCCGCTGGCTAAAGGCAAATTTCCGCATATCTATCCTACATCTGTCTTTCCTCAATTTGAATTTATGCCCTCTCAGGTGATTAATCTGAGCAAGAGGAAGAATCCCATCAGCATTGAGCATGCTCAAACCATTCAAGGCTTTATACACCTCGCCGGTGCCTAGTCTCCAGACACTGTAATTTGCAAAACTTAAGCCTTTCTTCGTAAGAGCAACCCTTTGTTCCATTCACTAATTTTGTTGCCCTTCTCTGTACTCATTCCAGCAGCTCTACATCCTTCTTGAAATGAGGCCTCCAGACCTGTATACAGTAGTGAAGGTGTGGCGTGACCATTGCTTTATACAAGGTAATAATCACCTCCTTATCCCTGCTAGAAAAATTCCTGTATATCATTGATAAGACACCATGAGCTACTCTTGCAGCGTGTCTGCACTGCTCAGAAAACTTCATATCTGCCTGCACAATTACCCCCAGGGTCCTTTTCATTCTCTACCACTGTCAGTGTAGTACCACAGAGTTGATACATTGGTCTGGGTTTACTGTTTCCCATGTGTAGTACTTTACATTTGTCAATGTTAAACTTCATTTGCCATCTCTCAGCCCATCTGCTCAACCTTTCCAGATCCTGCAGCAACATATCGTCAGTAGTGTCCTTAACAACCCTGCCAACCTTTGTATCATCTGCAAACTTGGACATTAAGCTTGATATACCATCATCAGTATCATTTATAAATACAGAAAACAATGGACCCAACACTGAACTTTGAGGGACTCGCTAATAACATTAGTCCACGATGAGCAGTGTCCATTGATTACTACTCTCTGTCTTCTCCCACTCAACCATCCCTTTATCCATAGTAGCAATTTGCCTCCATGTGCAACAGTATCAAAAGCCTTTCTAAGATCCAAATATATAATATCAAAGTTATTCCCTGCATCCAGTTCTTTTGTGACTGCATCAGAGTATCAAATCACATTGGTCAGGCAAGACTTTCCCTTAACAAAACGATGCTGTGTCCGAGCTATAACTGAAGTCTTGTCTTGTTGTTACTGTAGTTACTGTTATGAAAGCAATAGCGCTTCCCTTTATCCTAGACAGTAGGTTTGTCTCAAAAGTAAATCTCGCATCAGTACATTGTTATCACTGGCACTAGTGAGTATTTTACCTGCAGATTTTTAATGCATGAAGAATCACTGCTGATAATCCAATCAAGAATATTGCTTCCTCATGTTGCATCTCTAATGTGCTGCTATATAAAACAATCATTGAATAATTCACATCTTGCTAGTGTGTGAGTGATGAACCCACAAGTTCCAATCAATATCGTGAAAGTTAAAATCCCCCATTGTAAGACATTCTGATTTACTGGTGCAATTTATTTCTCTGTATAGTTTTTTGTTATACTCATCACAGCCGTTAAGCCTATAAGCACATAATCTGTCCCAGGACTCATTCTTTGGCTTGATGACTTCCACTTTCACTTTGTTATTTTTTTCTTTATATATTTTTCTATGAATTTCACTTTTTGAGCTTAGCCATCTTTAGTATGCCTCCTTTTTCTCCTTTATTAATGCCTTAATTTCTATGTTCAGCCAATCATTTTTTTTTTTTGTCTTTTGAGATTTTCCTATTGCCTCTCCAGCAGTTTTCTTCACTGATTTCTTTAGGTATTCATATATATATCTTTTGCACTTTCCCCATAGGTTTAATCTAATTCTTGGTCTAATATTCATTGATACAAGCCCCCCTAGTGCTTTCATCTTTTAGTGAGTCCACATTGAATCTTTCAGTGTCAAGTTGTTCACTCCTCTCAAGGTCTTTCTTCCTCTTTTGGCACAACCATGGGAATGACAATGTAGCCTTCACCAAAAAGCAATCAGAGCCACAATATGCTGCTCTCTCTGGGCCCTATCATCACAGACAAAAATTGTGCTTTGCTGTTTAGTGATCACATAATCAATTATTGATTTTAGTCCTTTTGTTTCTTGGAACCATGGGAACTTATGAATGTTTCTATGTTGGAAGAAGGTGTTACTAATCCTCAGCTTATATTGAGAGCAAAGTTCTATCAGTCTCTCTCCATTATCATTCTTTACATTTTCTCTGTGTCTTCCCACTACTTCATTATCCGCAGCTTGTCCCACTCTGGGTTCAAATCCCCCGTTATGACTATCTCTCTGCAATGTGGAATTGCTTCTAATACTTCTCTCAGGTTTTCCCAGAAATCTTCTTTAATATCTGTAGGAGACTAATTATTAGGAGCATATACCCCAATAATAGTAATTTCTCTTCCATATATTTTAATTTCAAGAGCCATGATTTGTTCATCAACAAAACTCCATTTTCCAATAAACTTTCTGAGATTCTTGTGAATAAGTACAGCCACCCCTGCCTTAGCTCTTACATGTCGGTCAGCACTAGACCAAAGGAAAATATATTCTCCAGTCATTTCTTCACCTCTCCCTTTCTTCTTTGTTTCAGTTAAGACCGCCACATCCAATTTATATTTTCCCAATTCCAATAAAATTTCATCGTGTTTTGTGCTAACTCCTTATACATTCCAGCAGTAAAAATTCATAATCCTTTTCCATTTGCCAGTTCAATTCCTATTTGTCTGTCCGATTCTTTTCTCTGTTAGGTCTTTTAGTGTTGAAAGAATGTTTTATGATGAATGGGGAGCTGGCCCATTGCATCAACCTGTAGGACCAGAGTATCTTTTTTCGTCTGGTCTCAAGTTACAAACCTTTCTGGCTTGAGAGTCCCTACCAGTAGCAAGCTACGACCAGCATAGCAATTTAGAAATATATATATTTCTACAGAGGTCATTGAGACGTGCAAGCCCCACCACCACGACAAGGTAAAGATACCATCGGTGGGGCAATAGTTTACTAACTTGTGTGTTATTAATTTGTTTAGAGTTTATTTATTTATTCAAAATTTTGAATTCTGAAGACTCCAACAATATTCCCATTAAGACCTAAGCCATGGACCTAGGGAATGGTGGCTACGACCTAGGGAATGGTGGCTTAATGGAGACTTAAATGGAATGTCCTCCAACAGCAGACTTTACAATGGAAGAGTTAAAAGATAGCTCTAGAAAAAACAAAGAATAGGAAGGCACCAGGTAATGATGGTATCTTACCCGAAGTTGTGAAGAGATTTGGTTTGAAACATGGGCAGGAGCTTGCAGCAGTGTTAGGTGGGTCGGAAAGCTGCTAGTTTTGGGGGGATATCCAGACTAAAAGATTAACGGTACCTGCAGCGAAAGTGACGAAATTAACGCTGAAGTGAAAGTGATTTTTACACTGCTTCTCTTCTTCTTGTAATGAGTAGCAGCCTAGAGAGCAAGTTGTTGGGGATTTCAAGAGTTGCTGGGAGTCATCATGGAACAAGTAAATACATGGGCTGTTAGGATAACTAAGAGTAAGAACAAGTGTATGTATATTTGCATGTACACTAATGCTAGAAGTATAGTCAATAAAATTGATGAATTTGAAGTGCTGATTAAGACAGATATCAGAGACATGGTGCCACACAGATATAAGGAAGTGCATCCAGTTGACACGGGCGAACAGTGCAATGTTGAGTCTGTTTGGTGTGACGTAAACACTGGGAAAGGGAAAACAAGAGTAGGAGTATGTTATAGGCTTAATCATGTTGATGAGTACAATGAACAGTTGTTCAGAGAAATAGAATGGGCCAGTAAATCAGAATGTCTTGTAATGGAGGATTTTAACTTTCCAGATATTGACTGGAACTTGTGGATTGGTCACTCGCACGCAAGCAAGTCTTTTGTGGATTTATTGGAGGATTGTTTTCTACAGCAACCTGTTTGAGGGCAACCAGAGGGAGTAATATCCTTGATCTGATTATCAGCAGTGATGACGCATGCATCAGAAAATTGCAAATAAAGGAACCACTAGGTGACAGTGATCACAGTGTACTGATGTGGGATTTACTTAAAGATGTAACTACCATCAAGGGGAAGGGTTTTTATTTTCGTAAAGGTGACTACAGAGGTCTCAGACAGTTTTTAAATTCTATAGAGTGGGATCAACTGTGATGTTACCAACAGTGAATTCTAAATGGGAAGCCTTCAGGGACTTAATTTTCAAGGCTACGAGCTTTTCATACACTAAGAAATACTATTCAGGGTTCAGGCCTAAATGAAGGTCGGATGAATTGAGGCTCTTGGCAGAGAACAAAAATGCATGGGATGCATATAAATTATCAGGCGACACAGAAGCCTACGACTAATATAAGCTAGTCTGTAATCAAGTCACAAAGGAGGTTAGGCAGATTACGAGAAATCTTTGGCAAAGGATGCAAAGAAAAACAGCAAAGAGTTCTTTACTTATGTAAACTCTAAAAGGAAGGGAATGAATCAGATTGGTCCACTTAACATAGACGGTTCGACTATTGATGATCCTGCTCAAGTAGCTGACAAAACTGAATGAGTATTTTGCATCTACATTCACACATGAAGAGTTATTCAAGGAGGGGAATGCCAGAAGTTTATGAAACTTTAACATAGAGCTAAGTGATTTTGTGATAACTGAGAGCAAAGTGGAGGAGAAATTGTTGAAGTTAAACATAAAAAAAAAGGCACCTGGGGCAGTGGAAGCTATCCAGTTATAATGAAGGAGGCAGCAAGGGAAGTAAGCAAACCCTTAGCCATAATTATGAGAGCATTCTTAGAGTCAGAGTAGGTCCACATGGACTAGAAACGTGCAAATGTATCCCCAATTCACAAAGGGGGGTTCAAAGGGTGATTCAAATAATTATAGACCTGTTATTTTAACTTCTGTTCTGGGGAAAATAATGGAGTCACTGGTTAAAGAGGTAATACAGGATCACCTAGACAAGACAGCAGCAGTAGTTCTGACCCAGCATGGGTTTGTTAAGGGGAAGTCTTGTCTGACCAATTTGATTGGATACTATGATGTGATCATAAAGGAGATGGACGCAAAAAATAATTTTGATATATACTTGGATTTCAGGAAAGCTTTTGATACTGTTGCACATGGAAGACTACTGTACAAATTGGAGTGGTATGACATTAAGGGCAGTTTATTACAATGGATAAAGGGATGGTTGAGTGGTAGACGGAGAGAGAGAGAGAGAGAGAGTGGTAATAAATAGACAGTGCTTTACATGGACTAATGTTATTAGCGGAGTTCCCCAGGGTTTGATGCTGGTCCCATTGTTGTTTTGTATATTTATCAATGATATCAGTGAAGATATATCAGGCTTAATATCCAAGTTTGCAGATGATACAAAGTAATTCATTGAAGAGGCCTCATACATCAGGAACTCTATAATTCATCTGTAATGCTATTAAAAAACACTGACTCGTATTTATAAAATGCCTTTATTATAATAAAAAAAAATAGAATACATGCATACTGACTGTATATTAAAATAAAATGAAATAAAATAAATAAATAGTGTATAATGAGAATAAAATACAATAAAATATAAAGTTAAAAGTGCCAAAAATCACTAAAAACCATTAACACAGTAGATTTCGGCAGCGGCCGCCTGCATCAGCAATAATGGTTACAGGTTATCCGACAATTTATATAACACTTGTGTTTCAGCAAGTCCGCAACATGAACTATGGCATCTGCGCATAATAAAGGCATTTTATAAATACGAGTCAGTGTTTTTTAATAGCATTATAGATGAATTATTAGATGATACAAAGGTTGGCAGGGTTGTTAATGATTCTAAAGACAGTAGGCTACTGCAACAGGATCTAGAAAAGTTAGGCAGATGGGCTGAGAAGTGGCAACTGAAGTTTAACATTGATAAATGCAAAGTACTGCATATGGGTAGCAGTAACCCAAGAGAAACATACTAACTCTGTGGTACTACACTCAGGGAGGTGGAGAATGAAAAAGACCTGGGGGTAATTGAGCAGTCAGATATGAAGTTCTCTGAGCAGTCCAGATGAGCTGCCAGAGCAGGTCATGGAGTTTTGTCAATGATGTATAGGAATTTTGCTAGCAGAGAAAAGGAGGTGATTATCCCTTTGTATAAGGCAATGGTCAGGCTACACCTTGAGTACTGTATACAGGTCTGGAGGCCTCATTTTAGGAAGAATGTAGAGTTGCTAGAACGAGTACAGAGAAGGGCAACAAGATTGGTGAGAGGAACAAAGGAGTGCACTTGTAAAGAAAGGCTTAAGTTCTGCAAGTTGCAGCATCTGGAGACTAGCACCTGCGAGGCTGATCTGATTGAGGTGTATAAGGCCTTGATATACTTCTGCATGCTCAGACTAAGAACCTGAAGGGGCATAGATTCAAATTGAGGAAAGACAGTTGTAGAATAGATGTGCAGAAGTTTGCCTTTAGCCAGCGAGTAGTTGATTGCTGGAAAGACTTCCATCTGTTGTTGTGGAAGTTGATAGCTTAAATAAATTTAAGGCTGAACTAGACAAACATTTGGATTGACTTTATGGGTGAAATGGGAATGTTGTTTTTTGGCTGATGCTGTATAAGCTTGCTTTATTGCATCATATGCCTCAATTAATGCTAATGTAATGCTACCACTCCTCTCCTCGTTTTCATTTGCCCACTGCTTATGTCATGGCAAACTGACTCAACGTTGCACTGGCCATCCATGTCGAATGGATGCAGTCTTCCAAACCAGAAGAAGTGCCCAGCAACAGGCAATCGAAATAATGCCAGTCACAAATATTTGCTGAGACCATAAAAAAAGTAAACTCCAGAACTCTCTAAAGCAGCCAACCCAAGAATCCCTTTATAATTTGCCAGTAGAAAATCTATATGAAATAGCACCATGAGTGATTCCACCATACTGACAAAAGTATATAGCACAGCTCCTTTCCCCTATATGAACAACTCCTTGGAGCCCTTACATGACTTGACTTACTCTGAATTGACTATGGGACTGGACTTGACATGCAGCCAGGGTTGCATGCAGCTGAATAGATATAGTAAGCTGCCAGACATATATGGAATACTTGTGTGTTTAAATAATTTAACCTGCTGCTTAATTATTTCATTACTTCTGTTATTAAGAATATAAGTTATTTAAATATTGTGAGTTTTTTTCATAAAAATTTTTGAAGTTTTTATTACATACTCCCCTGGTGTGAGTGAGAATGATGGATGCTTGATAAAAAAAAAAAAAAAAAAAAAATATATATATATATATATATATATATATATAGTTATTATAGTAAAAGCACAATAAGTACTATACAGATGCTGAACGTGTATATGAACACAACAGTATACAGCTTACAGTAGGCCATAAGCCAAAATAACTTATAAAGACCAAAATAGCCCATGTAGGCCTACAAGGCCAAACCCTGGAAATAAACATATAATTAGTAATAAAATATAAATATATAATACAATGATAATTATGTAGTTAACTATTGGTGTAGAGATACATTGAAAGGGACTTTTTCAATATCTATCTGTTTCTGATTGCCATCTGCCTGTTTATCAGTGTCCAAATCTTAAACTTAATTTTGTTATAATTTAGTAGCAAACAGGCAAGATAACATTTAGCCCAACAGATACCTTCGAAACGAATATATAGAAAAAGGAAAAAAGAAGGCCAACTATAATTTTCAATTTCTGTTGTGGTATTATATATTTTTTTTATTTATACAAAAGCAAGCTATAGCTAACATAAGGAGAAAGGAATGCTAGTAACATGTGCCCAACTTTTTCATTCTTTCATGTAGAACAGTTCAATGTGGTAAGCAGTTGTTAACTACTGACTTATTTATTGGTCATTCTAAATTATCTATTCTTTATTTTATTTTATTATCTGTTCAGTATAGAACATATACCATTTTGTGTAATGGGATAATTTATGATAAATCAGCTAGTAATTGGGTATTAGGAATTAGCCATTCCTCTAATTTTCTATATTATTCTATATTTCATCATTATCTTTATTTATTTAACACCATAAGGTGTCCTCTTATAGAAATACCAGGATCCCTTATTATTATTATTATTATTATTAGCCATATGGTGCAAGGAAGCTTGAGGCTTATGCTGCACCAGCCAAAAAAAAAAAAAAAAAAAATCCCCGAGTTACCCTGAGAGAGAGAAGTAGAAAGGAATCACCAAGAAATAGAAAGGGAAGAATGATGATATCCAGCTCAGGACCCTGGGTTTGCCAAGCCCATACTCACCAGATGTGAGCCCCTGGGGTTCTTACTAAAGGGTCAGGCAGTTACGCTCCCAGTTAAATCCCATGTACAATTATATAAATGCATTTTTCTTTACTTTTCACTTTTTACTATCTAACCCTAATTTTTCATACCTCAAGATCTATTAGAGTAATTCGAGGGAAATTGAGGTCCTACTTCCTTTCTATCCCTACTTCCTTTCTCCTTATGTTAGCTATAGCTTGCTTTTGTATAAATAAAAAAAAATATAATACCACAACAGAAATTGAAAATTATAGTTGGCCTTCTTTTTTCCTTTTTCTATATATTTGTTTCGAAGGTATCTGTTGGGCTAAATGTTATCTTGCCTGTTTGCTACTAAATTATAACAAAATTAAGTTTAAGATTTGGACACTGATAAACATGCAGATGGCAATCAGAAACAGATATCTCTGTTAATTATTGGTAGGATATATTGAGAGGGTTAGCCCTTGAAAAAGTCCCTTTCAATGTATCTCTACACCAATAGTTAACTACATAATCATCATTGTATTATATATTTATATTTTATTACTAATTATATGTTTATTTCCAGGGTTTGGCCTTGTAGGCCTACATGGGTTATTTTAGTCTTTATAAGTTATTTTGGCCTTATGGCCTACTGTAAGCTGTATACTGTTGTGTTCATATACATGTTCAGCATCTGTATAGTACTTATTGTGCTTTAACTATAATAACTAGATTACAGACTGATGTAATGTACAATCTGCTATTGATGGCATTAATCTGATCTGGCTAATAACTTTTATATTCCTCCCTATTGTTTATATATATATATATATATATACACACACACACACAAATTTTTATTGTACATATATATTAAAAGAAAAATTATGAAATTTATAAAAATATATAAAAAGGCACTATATAAAAAATAAGAAAATTGTAAAAAGTATAAAAATATAAAAAGTATAAAAGATGTGTGAATGGAACAAATTGTACATTCTTTCAGCTCCCATTAACAGACAAGACTGATGGCCAAAGGGACCCCTAGGCTATTCTGGACCATCCCTGCTGATGCCATGCTGTTTGTTTTCTTAGTCGGCATGCTGTCGGATGCTGACACTGACTATCTCGCTGGCCCTGATCAGTGTGGAATCACTTCGTCCTGAGTGGACAACGTCAACCATAAGGATCTCTTTCCTTATGTCCTTTCTCTCCCCCACCCTAGAGGGATTCTGTACTTTCCCTGCTCCCAACTTGGGTGGTTCCTACCCAACCTTTCACCTGGTGGCTGATACCACCACATCCTTACAATCCCCCTCCCTGGGGTGAGGATGGGCCTTCTCCCTCAGGGGTCCCTAGTGTCACCCCCCTTCCATTCAGGTGGGCAACTCAGCTGTTGTTCCCATCTGTCTCCTCCCTCTTTCATCTCACACTCATACTATCTCCTTAGTAGCTTAGGCAATGGCAGGGTTTGCCCTGCCAGAATCTATTTCTCCCTACTGACCCAGTCTGCCTCCCTATGGCGATGGATGGTAACTAGTGGTCGGTGGTGTTCCACAGGCCACTAGGTTAAGAGGTCAGATGAACAACAGACCAACACAACCTTACACAAATACTCACCAACTCACACTATCTGGCATTTACGGAGTCATGTGTTTATCACAGAGTTACTATGCGGAGTTGGGGGGAACCTCCGGTGCTGCCTGGCATGAAACACTATACACTATATCTTTTTTATACGTATTGTACTTTCCATGTTCAAACTCTGCATCCCATTTCTCATTGTGGCACCATGTTTTTTTTTTTTTTTCTTGTTGTTGGCGCATCAGCTTCTATGGCCATAAGGCACCTCCCAAAGTTTTTGCATTTTACTGTGATCCAAGCCCGAGGTGGGAATCGAACCCGTGACCTTTGGGTTGCCAGGCATGCACTTTACCTACCTGGCTAGCCCGGTCGGCTGTGGCACGATGTCTCCAATTGTGGCACATTGTGGCACCATGTCTCCAATATCCCTAATTTCAGCATCTGATGACTTGACCAGTACTTCAGATTCATCAAATTTATTTACAATGCTCCTAAGATTAGTTTACATGCACCTGTTCTTACCCTTAGCTTAACACAATCCATGTATCTACTTGTTCCATGATGACCCACAGCAGTGCATGAAGTCCCTGACACCTTTCTTTCCAGGCGACTGCATGTTTCAGAAGAAGCAGTGCAAGAATAACTTTTCTCTTTGCCTCCGGCTCTTGTTAATCTGTTTATCCCTCTAAGAAAGCTAGCTGTTTTCCAACCCGCATAATCACTGCCTCTATAGCATCAGCAAATATTCTTGCACCCTTTCTATTTAAGTGTTTCACATCGCTGTAAAAACAGTCTCTCCTGTTAACAAGCACGGATCATACTGAGAAAAATTCTACCACATAAGCCTTGCACAGTCTCTCCAGAGCCGAACTCGTTGACAAGGCTCTCAATTTGTACACCATCCTGTACACGCTCTGGGAAGAATTGTGACACTTTAAATTTTAATCTTAAGTGATGACTTTTTCCTAACATTGTTCTGACTTGTTAAGTAATTCTTCAACTCTCCTACTTTTAATATTATTAGTGCCAACATGTACAACAGTATCACCTTTCATGCCCTTAAAAGATGATATCTACTCTATAATGTCATATACTTTTGCCCCTGGAAAACCTATTCACCTAATCTTTTTGCACAATATATTTCCCATTTCCCCGGCAATAGAGTTATCAACAATAACCATCTCCTGTGGGACAGTGCATTTCTCCGGGGGGATTACCAATGTGTTGCCTGATGCACAAGTGAGTGTCTATCACAGAAAAGTATGTATCAAAGTACAATTATCAAAATGTATTTTATTACTGATATTGCCTTCTCTACAAAATCAGAGCTTTTCACATTGATTACCATGACAGTTATTCTTATTTACTGTATGTAAATATATATAGAATTAAAAATAACTTGTTTCATACTTTAATATAAAGTTAAATGATTGCATTATTCTTTTGAAATGAATTATATATTTTTAGCTTAACTTTCTTTTTGAAAATAGGTATATGAACCCCTGTGCTGTTGGAAATGAGGCATATATCCCAACAGAAGCAGAACATGTTGCAAATGTTATCACACATGGAGTAAGAGAAATTTGTCTTTAGATTATTAAAAGCTTATTCATTTAAACCTGGGTTTATATGCATATTATACCACAAGTGGTTCTAGATAGATAATATTTATTGATATTACCAATTGAGTAATTTATTAGGCACATTAGCATTTATTATCTTCATCAAGACCATCAGTCTTATCCGCACATGATAACTTGATTCCTAGTGGATGGATTTTAAAGAAATTTTATAATCAGCTCTTTTAGGAAGATATGTCACGCCATCCTAAATTTCATTAAAATTGAACCAATAAAAATCTGGCAACTATTATATATTTTTCTTCATACATTCATATCTAAAGCACTAGTTCTTATGTTAGTTTCCATACATTGAATGGAGGAATGAATGAGCAATATGGGTGTGCAGAAATGAAATGCTCTTGCTTCATGAATAAAAGTTATTACTTTCTGTTTGTTTGGTTTTTTTTTTTTATCAGTTTACTAAATACATAAATCATGAATTATTACTGTTTGCTTATTATGTTAATCACAGCAGAAACATTACAAATGTTTATATCGTAATTGTTATTAAAATCCAGGAAGAAATAAAATTTCATTATGAAAGTGTTAACAATACATTCTGATTGTTCAGTTTATTGAATCACAGTGCCCAAAATATGTGTTGCATTTTTATGCGATGTGATTATAAAGTAGTACAAAATGTGAAGTGAATATTATTTTGGGAGTTATGTGCAGTGAAGAGAAAACAATTACTTTTATATAAGTTTAGTTAATCAATTAGTAACAAGATAATTATTTACTTTTCATTTCTATTAATCACAAAAATGTACTTGAAATGTAACACACTGTATACATTAACTAACTTATTCGGTTTCAGTTTATGTCCCCTTATTGTGTTTTATCCAAGAAAGAGTAAGGATGTCATCATTTAGTTTACCAAATTCATTTAAAGCCTTAATCATGTCTCCTCACAGGTGCCAAGTTTCTAAATGCTGCAATTTGCAGAACTGAAGCCTTTCATGGTAAAAATACCCTTTTATTTTAGCATTAGCATTAGTAGAGGCATTTGATGCAAGAAAGCAAGCTTATGCAGCATCAGCCAAAAAAAAAAAAAAGAAACCCACTTCCACTTCACCCCTCTGTTCGTTCAAAATACCTGTCCAGCTGAGCGTTAAACTTATTTAGGCTATCAACCTCCACCACAAGGGATGGAAGTCTGTTCCACCAACCAACCACCCGCTGGCTAAAGGCAAATTTCTGCACGTCTATCCTACATCTGTCTTTCCTCAATTTGAATTTATGCCCTCTCAGGTGATTTTTCTGAGCTAGAGGAAGAATACCATCAGCATTGAGCATGCTTAAACCATTCAAGGCTTTATACACCTCTATCAGATCACCTCGCTGGTGCCTAGTCTCCAGACACTGTAATTTGCAAAACTTAAGCCTTTCTTCGTAAGAGCACCCCTTTGTTCCATTCACTAATCTTGTTGCCCTTCTCTGTACTCGTTCCAGCAGCTCTACATCCTTCTTGAAATGAGGCCTCCAGACCTGTATACAGTACTCTAGGTGTGGCCTGACCATCGCCTTATACAATGGAATAATCACCTCCTTATCCCTGCTGGAAAAATTCCTGTATATCATTGACAATACTCCATGAGCTACTCTTGCAGCCCGTCTGCACTGCTCAGAGAACTTCATATCTGCCTGCACAACCACCCCCAAGTCCCTTTCATTCTCTACCACTGTCAGTGTAGTACCACAGAGTTGATACGTTGCTCTGGGGTTGCTGTTTCCCATGCGTAGTACTTTACATTTGTCAATGTTAAACTTCATTTGCCACCTCTCAGCCCATCTGCTCAACCTTTCCAGATCCTGTTGCAGCAGCATAGTGTCAGTAGTGTCCTTGACAACCCTGCCAACCTTTGTATCGTCTGCAAACTTGGACATTAAGCCCGATATACCATCATCAATATCATTTATAAATACAGAAAACAATAATGGACCCAACACTGAGCCCTGAGGGACTCCACTAATAACATCAGTCCACGATGAGCAGTGTCCATTGATTACCACTCTCTGTCTTCTCCCCCTCAACCACCCCTTTATCCATAGCAGCAATTTGCCTCCAATGTCACACTGCTCCAATTTGTGTAGCAGTCTTCCATGTGCAACAGTATCAAAAGCCTTTCTAAGATCCAAGTATATAATATCAAAGTTATTCCCTGCATCCAGTTCTTTTGTGACTGCATCATAGTATCCAATCAAGTTGGTCAGGCAAGACTTCCCCTTAACAAAACCATGCTGTGTCTGAGCTATAACTATATTTTCTTGACTAATCTTGTTGCTCTTCTCTGCATCCATTCCAAGAGATCCACATCCTTTCTAAAATGAATCTTCTAGGCATGTATACAGTACTCAAGGTGTGGCTTAACCATTGTCTTATACAACAGGATAATTACCTCCTGTCCATACTGTCAAAATTCCTGTACATCATGGATAGAACCCCATGATCTGTCCTAGGTCTCACTGCATTGCCCAGAAAACTTCATGTCAGACTATGATTACTCCTAGGTCTCTTTGTTCACCATGTTGATTATGATACCATCCAGTTTCGTGGGGGGGGGGGGTAATTGCATGTACTTACTATCGTGTACTTAATCAATGCATGTACGAAACATTAAATCATTTCGCTTTTGGTGCTGTGGTATAGCCTGGTGTATTATCAATCAACAGCAAAATACAAAATATATATTTATTTCCCAAGATAATTGTCATTTTCACTGAAAAATTAAGGAATACGTATTAACAGTCATTTGTTGTTCAAGCATATAAAAGAAATTCACCAGAAAGAAATTGAGTATGTTAAATGGTTAACTGGGATATTGATTGTTACATGCATGCACGCACACTTTAACCTGAATACACTTAACTCATTAATGTTCTTAGTCTTTGGTTCTAATATCACAAGGTATCCTAATTATCTCATTAGACTGGCTTGGTTTGATTATGTATCCCTTCATTTTTCATTGAAAATGATGATTACCTTGAGAAATATTTGCTGTTGTTGTTTGTTATGTTTTTGATTTGTTGTCAATCAAATGAAAAAGTTCAGTATACCAGACTTACAGTCTCTTGGACTTTTTCATTTGTGTGACATTCCAAGAGAATTTTGTAATGAAGTTCACTTGGCTTGCTGAACTCATCTTTAGATAAACTACATGTAAAAGTCAGAAGTAAATCTGATGCTTTAAACATTTCAAAAATGTTTGACTTTTTTTTCATGAAAACCTTCTAAGCAAACTCTCTTCCTCTTGTTTATCTTCTGTTATTTGCATTTTGGTGGTTAGTTTCCATAGTAACCTTCTCAGGGTTCTGTTCATCACCCACTCTTTTTTCTTTTGTTTATAAATCTATCATTACTGCATGCATATTGAATTATTAAATTTCCTCTTCCTACATGGCATCTGATAGATGCCACTTTTTTAAATTTTTTCTGTTATTTTTTTAAAATCTTGAAATAAATTCAGATCCTCCCCTGTACCTTTCCCACCAATATTCTCTAACTGGTTATAAGTATTTACTGTTTTCATTTTGATATCTTATGATTTATGAGACATAAAATTTTTGTTTATGTTTAACAGTTTTCCACATGAGCAAAAGCATACACCTTTTTTCTAGGGAATTTCCACATAATGTCTGTGAGACGCCAGTGACAGGTGTCTAATCTTGCCATAATGCTTTGATTTTGCCAGTAAAATGCAAACAGATGACAAAAATACAAATATTCACATTGTGTCTGTCAGATCCCATGTGAGCATCTAAGTTTCAATTGCATGTGTGTGTGGGACTGACACCTTGAAAATTCCAAAAAAATATGATAAAAATTTCTTTATTATTAGACAACTCTCATTCCCATAGGCACACTACAATCTCCATTGTCAGTCTGCCAATAAACACCAAAACAACAACTCATTCACATGTGGTGTGTTAGAGACAGGTGTCTAATGTAATGCTTCGATTTTTCTGACTATTCTTGATTTTATGTTTTAATTGTATTTCAATGGACAAGTTTGTAGTAAAGAAAAGGAAGATAGATGAACATGATGTTGAAAGAAGTCCAACTTCCAAAAGAATTAGGTATTATACACTTGTCTGCTCTACAGTCTTGCTTTCATTAGTTACTTTCTGTCTGCTTTTGCAATAAAGACGAGTGGGTGGTTGCGCTCTACAATTCTTTTACAGATCTCTTGAACAGTGTATCAAATTTAGTCTTGCAAAAGAACATATTGAGTTATTTTCAAACAAAATAACATGTTTTGCAACATGCTTGAAGTTAAATTTCATGATTTTTCTCTCTTTGCATTTCCTGAAGAGTTTTGAGTATTTTAGCTTTAGCATTAGTAGAGGCATATGATGCAAGAAAGCAAGCTTATACAGCATCAGCCAAAAAAAACCAAAAAAAAAAAAAAAAAACCTTACCATTTCACCCATCCATTTGCTTCAAAAGTTTGTCCACTTCTTCCTTGAATTTATTTAAGCTATTAACTTCCACAATGACAGATGGAATTTTGTTCCCGCAATCAGCTACCTGCTGGCCAAAGGCAAATTTCTGCACATCTATTCAACAACTGTCTTTCCTCAATTTCAGTTTATGCCCTCTCAGATTTGTAATCTGAGCAAGAGGAAGAATCTGATCAGCATTGAGCCTGCTCAGTCAATTCAAGGCCTTGATCACCTCACAGGTGCCTAGTCTCCAGATGCTGCAATTTGTGCAGAACTTAAGCCTTTCTTCGTAAGAGAACCCCTTTGTTCCCCTCACCAGTCTTGTCGCCTTCTCTATACTTGCTCTAGCAACTCTACATCCTTCCTAAAATGAGGCTTCCAGTCCTGTACACAGTACTCAGGGTGTGGCCTAACCATTGCCTTATACAAGGGAATAATCACCTCCTTATCCCTGCTCGCAAAATTCCTATACATCATTGACAAAACTCCATGACCTGCTCTGGCAGCTCATCTGGACTGCTCAGAGAACTTCATATCTGACTGCGCAATTACCCCCAGGTCTTTTTCATTCTCCACCTCCCTGAGTGTAGTACCACAGAGTTAGTACGTTTCTCTTGGGTTACTGCTACCCATGTGCAATACTTTGCATTTGTCAATGTTAAACCTTAGTTGCCACTTCTCAGCCCATCTGCCCAACTTTTCCAGATCCTGTTGCAGCAGCACACTGTCATTACTGTTATTAACAACCCTTCCAACCTTTGTATCATCTGCAAACTTTGACATTAAGCTTGATATACCTTCATCAATATCATTGATAAATATACAAAACGGTGGGCCCAACACCGAACCCTGGGGGACACCACTAATAACATTAGTCCACAAAGAGCAGTGTCCATTGATTACCACTCTCTGTGTTCTCCCACTCAACCATCCTTTTTTATCCATTGTAGCAACTTGTCTTTAATGCCATACTGCTCCAATTTGTACAGTAGTCTTCCATGTGCAACAGTATATATTTTGTTACCCTTCTCAACTTCTTAACTATGCAAGTCTGTGTTTCAGCTATGAAAACATTCAAGCAAAAAAGCCATGCAAAACTTCAAGATATGGATGCCATACTTAATGGAAGAAATATGAAACTAATGCCTCCTCCTCCCCACAGGATTTTTAGTTTTGCCACCCACTGCTCTAACTGTGCAGTATACATAACAGTGTAACAGTATAACTTAGATATAACAACATATTCATACTCATAAATATACATATGTTTCATCAAAAGTTTATGGTTAAAAGTGTGTATGTAAACGTGTGCTGTAGAAATAATGAGTTGATATTCCAAATAGGATTGGATTTCGACTTTTTTGCCGAAGGAAGAATAGAATAATGGGACTTGACTTACTTCAAGAAAAAATTGTTAAACAGAAAGAATAATAAAGAATACATTACATAGTGTTTCCAGGTATTCTTCTGTTTTGGTTGTTAATGTGATAAACATTTTTTTTTTTTTTTTTTAAATAATAAACTGCCAATATAAAAATATTTAGATATTTATATATATGGCGTGTGTCTATAAAATAATGAGTGATTTTCTTAATAACAATCTGAACTTGGAGGCTGCACTGGAAGGCACTTATTTCAATGGCAAATGATAATAGGAAGCAAGCTTATACAATCAGCCAAAAAAAAAAAAAAAAAAAAAAATTCCATATAACCTGCCTATCCTCTCTAATAAGTTGTTTAATAAGTTTTCATTGCAACTGTCCTTCTTCATTTAAATTTGTGCCCCTTTGTGTGTCTGTGCATTGTTTGAGGAAGAATAAGGAAGTCATCAGCATTTAGCTTACTCAATACATTCAAAGCCTTAAACACTTCAATCAGATCTTCTCACAGATGCATAGTGTCCAGATGCGTCAATTTGCTGAAATGAAGTCTTTCTTGGTAGAATACCCTTTTATTCCCTTCACTAATTTCATTGCTCTTCAATGCACCTATTCCAACAGGTCCACATCCTTAAAATGAGGCTTCCAGATCTATATGCAGCACTCAAGATAGTAGTAGTAGTAGTAGTAGTAGTGGCATGTGATGCAAGAAAGCAAATGTATGAGCTTATGCAGTATCAGCCAAAAAAAAAATCGCACCATTCTCTCCAAATGCCTGTCCAGTTCCTCCTTAAATTTATTCAACCTATCAACATCCACAACGACAGATGGAAGTTTGTTCCAGCAATTAACCACCCGCTGGCTAAAGGCAAATTTCCGCACATCCAATCTACATCTGTCTTTTCTTAATTTGAATTTATGCCCCCTTAGGTTCGTAATCTGAACAAGTGGAAGGATCCCATCAGAATTCAGCGTGCTGAACCCATTCAAGGCCTTATACACCTCAATCAGATCACCGCGCAGGTGCCTAGTCTCCAGCCACTGCAATTTGCAGAACTTAAGCCTCTCTTGATAAGAGGATCCCTTCATTCCCCTCACTAATCTTGTTGCCCTTCTCTGTACACGCTCAAGTAAATCTACATCCTTCCTAAAATGAGGCCTCCAGACCTGTACGCAGTACTCAAGGCATGGCCTGACCATTGCCTTATACAGAGGGATAATCACCTCCTTTTCCCTGCTAGCAAAATTCCTATATATCATTGACAAAACCCCATGACCTGCCCTGGCAACTTGTCTGCAATGCTCAGAAAACTTCATATCTGCTTGCACAATTACTCCCATGTCTTTTTCATTTTCTACCACCTTAAGTGTAGTACCACACAGTTGGTACGTTTCTCTGGGGTTACTTCTACCCATATGCAGTACTTTGCATTTGTCAAGGTTAAACTTCAGTTGCCACTTCTTAGCCCATCTGCCCAAATTATCTAGATCCTGTTGCAGTAGCACACTGCCATTACTGTCATTAACAACCCTGCCAACCTTTGTATCATCTGCGAACTTCGACACTAAGCCTGATATACCTTCATCAATATCATTGATAAATATACAAAACAACAGTGGACCCAACACCGAACCCTGTGGGACTCCACTAATAACATTAGTCCAAGAAGAGGCAGCACCCATTGATTACTACCCTCTGTCTTCTCGCACTTAACCATCCTTTTATCCATTGTAGCAACTTACCCTTATTACCATTCTGCTCCAAGATGTGCCCTAACTATTGCTTTATGCAACAGGATAATCATCTCATTATTCCTGCTGGTAAAAAAGTTGTGTATATCATTGACAAAACTGCATAAGCAGCTCTGCACTGTTCAGAGAACTTCATGCCTTACTGTACAGTTACCCCCAATCTTTTTCATTCTCCACTACCCACTATGCTGTGGGTAGTGGAAAAAGAACAGCACGTGGGCGATGTAGCAAATAACATTAATCCAAGATGAGCAGTGCCCATTGATAACTAACCACTCTCTTTCTTCTTCCACTCAACCATCCCATTATCCATAGCAGTAACATATCCTTAATGCCATACTGTTTCAATTTGTGTAGCAGTATTTTATGTGTAACAGTATCAAAATCTTTTCTGAAATCTAAGTATATATGATGTCAGAATTATTTTTTGCATCCAGTTTCTTTGTTACTGTTTCATAGTATTCAGTTAGATTGATTAGACAAGATCACCCCAGGGGTGGCTCGTCTATAGGCACTGCAGCACCACCTTTGGTACTGAATGGTACCAAAGGAAAAGTTGACTTTGTGGTTGTCAAGTTAAAAATGCATTGTTTTGTTTTTCATGTTTACTGTTCAGAGGTTACTTAACATGGACAAAAAGTGGCTTTACAGACATAAACAGAATGAAAGGAAAAACTCTAAAACATGAGAGTTCAAAGAAACATATTCATAATGTGATTTCACTATCACTTTTAGGAAGCGTAAATATTAAAGAACACAGTGAGGCCTATAGGCTTTCGATCTGCAAACATAACAGAAAGGTTATGTTTGCAGTCTAAGTTTTAATGCAGTCTATTATCTAAAATAATAGACTGCATTAAATTTTGTGGACAGTTTGAAATTCCTTTACATGGACATGACGAAAAAGACAATCTAAAAATCCCAGAGTATTCAGAGGATTAATAAATTTCGCCTGTACATTAGATTCCTATTTAAAGAACCATTTAGAAAGTAATGCAGCATTTAAAGGCATTTCAAAAACTATTCAGAATGATATTATTATTATTATTATTATTATTATTATTAGCCATATGGTACAAGGAAGCCTGAGGCTTATGCTGCACCAGCCAAAAAAAAAAAATTCCCACGTTACCCCCCGTGTGTGTGTGTGTGTGTGTGTGTGTGTGTGTGTGTGTGTGTGTGTGTGTGTGTGTGTGTGTGTGTGTGTGTGTGTGTGAGAGAGAGAGAGAGAGAGAGAGACAGAGAGAAGTAGAAAGGCATCACCAAGAAAGAGAAGAATGATGATATCCAGCTCAGGACCCTGGGTTTGCCAAGCCCATACTCACCAGATATTCTTGACTTGTTGCTGCAAATATGACGGAATGAAATAAAAAGTGAAATTAAAGAAGCTTCATTCGTAGCTGTTATGGCTGCTGATGACACAACAGATGTTTCAGAACATATACAAATGGTAATTGTTCTGAGATATAAACTGAATGGAGACATTTTTTTCAGTGTTTTTGGGGTTTTTTTCACTCCAGAAAACCAAACGGCACACGGAATATCGAAGTGCATTCTATGTCAGTTAGACATAATCCTCGAAGGAAATACTCAAAAACTGGTTGCTCAGACGTTTGATGTCGCAAGTGTGATGAAAGGCTAGAAAGGGGGGGAGTTCAGGCTAAAATAAAAGAAGTGTACAAAAATGCACCATTTTATTCACTGCTATGCACACCAACTGAATCTGATGATGAGAAATGCAGCAAGTAATACCCAAAATTTAAGAATATTCTTTTCGAACTTCATGTCGATACCAACATTTCTCTCGAGATCACCACAGTGTCTCTCTGTTCTCAGAAAGCATATGGACAGCCGTGTTGCCCGACCTTCCCTACAAGATGGAACTTCAATATACGCACCGTGAACGCTGTTCACGGTGCGTATATTGAATATTTTGAATCCTTAAAAAAGTGCATGGAGGAACTACAAGCAACAGCAAATGGAGATAAGACGATTTCAGAAGCAACTGGAATTTTGCACATCTTGAGTAATGGAAAATTCGAGTTCTGGTTAGAACTTTTCCATCAGATAATGCCTCACATGGAAATTATTTATAATCAAATGCAATCTCAAGAAATTGAGGCAGTTAAAATATATGAATATATAGGAAACTTTAAGAATGCCATTCTAAAAATCAGGAATTCAATGTACTGTGAAAATCCTTCAAAAACACTCATGATTGAAGCAAAGGAAGTATGTGACTATATAAGTGTTGACATGGGTGAGAGATATTCTTTTACAAAGCAAGTAATTGCTGATAAATTATTTAACAAGGAGAACTTTGTTATTTTTCGTATGAAAATCATGAAAGAGGTATGGGCGAATACTGAGGCATATCCCATGATTGAAAGAGAAAAACTTCTTACGGAATTACAAGTTTTCTATAGCAGACATGATCTACACAATTATTGCAAATTAACTGACTTGCTGAAATTTATCTCAGAAAATAATCTACCTGAAGTTTTTGGTGAACTTACAAAACTCATGAAAGTTCTGAAAGTTCTCTGAAGTAGTCATCCCAATGACTACTTCAGAGCCTGAATGCTGCCATTCGACATTAAAAAGAATAAAAACATTTTTAAGGAGTACTATGAATCAGGAATGGCTAAATGCTCAAGCAATGCTTTCAATAGAGAAAAGCTTGGTCAACAGTGCACCAAACTTGAATGAAAAAGTTATTAATCTCTTTTCAATAAATAAAAACCGAAGAATGGATTTTGTTTTTAAATAAAAGTTCAAGTCTGTTAATGGTAAATGTCTGGTTAATGTTTTGTAGTATTTTTAACTTGCTTATTATTATTATTACTGTGTATGTGTGCATACACAGTAATAACCAAGGCGATTTAATGTAACTTTAAGACGTAGCACCCTCAAACATTAGCATCATGAGCTGCCACTGGATCATCCCTACCAAATCCATGCTGTGACTGCAGTATAACTGCATTTCTGTCTAGGTGATCCTCCATTACTTCTTTAACCAACGACTCCATTATTTTCCTTGGAACAGATGTCAAGCTAACAGGTTTGTAATTTCTCATGTCACCCATTGATCTCACTTTGCAAATTGGGGAACTCCAGTCCACAGGAACAGGTTGTCATAATAATGAGTAAAGGTTCGCTTACCTGTTGAATTTCGGCCTCCAGAAATCTTTGAGGGTAAGAGCATTTTCACCAGAGGCCGCTACAAAGCAGCTTGTAAACATTTTCGTGGTGTAGATTTTCTTGACATTTGCAATCACTTGCTGGTTTGGTTGAAGAAGAGGAGTGGTGTTGGATGGCAAAAACTTGACTTGAACAAAGTCAAATTGTACCTGAAGAGATTGAACAAGGTTGGGATCAGGGCCTGGCACATTATCCAGCAGGAGCAGTGCCTTCACAGGAAGCTTATTTTTCTCAAGATAACTCTTCACTGAAGGACAGAAAACTTCAAGCTCCCATTCATTGAAGACATATCTTGTAACCCAGGCCTTCTTGTTAATGTTCCAAAATACTCCCATCATGCATTTGTTCACCTTTTGTTGTTTAAATACTATGGGGGTATTAGAGTGATACACAAGCAAAGGCTTCAGCTTAAAATCTCAAGCGGCATTGGCACTCAAAAGAAGAGTGAGCCTATCTTTCATAGGCTTATGCCCAGGTAAACTAGCCTCATCCTTAGTGATGTACGTGTTCTTGGGCATTCGCTTCCAGAAGAGACCAATTTCGTAAATGTTAAAAACCTGCTGGGGAAGATAACCCTCCTGATCAACTAACACTTGAAATTCAGTTTTAAAGGTCTCAGCTGCTTTATTATCAGCACTGGATGCCTCCCCATGTCTTTCAACACTTGATATTTGCCCTTTCTTTTGGAAGTGCTCAAACCAGCCTCTGCTGGCTTTAAAGTCTTTAAAGCGCACAGACACTGCCACTGGTTGATGGAGCTTGAAGTTTCAGATCATCATAGATCTGAAACAATCGTATGAGTGATGTTCCACATGTTGAATGATAATGTTGTTAAGCAATAACAAAGACGCTAATTGGTTGAGAACAATCGTACAGGTGATGTTCCGTGCGCTATGCGTCTGAAAATTTCCACTCATGTATCGTTCCAGCTATATCGGAAAGCCATTGGTTCCTACAAATATCATCAGTCCTTAAAATAAAAGATCATATGGACGGTATATCGGTTCCTGAGAATATCAGATGTCGATGTTATTGTAAGTCGAGGCACTACTGTATATTTCTGCGTATTATTATATTTATATTAATATTTTAGTTTATTTAATACTTATGATTATTTTGATTATTTTATGTTTACTTTGTAGACAACCAAAATTCATATTATTAGGTGATCATATTAAAATTATTCATATTATTCCAGTATTCATATTATTAAAATTCATATTAAATCAGTAAATGGCTTGTCTGAAAAAAAGTAAGTTTACTGTATTATTAGTCAATAGGGTCCAACTGTGGAGGGAGGGCTGATTCTCTGTATTTGGGTCCTACAGTTCAGCATTGAAAGAAAAAAATTGTGCGCAAATTTTCAAAGCTTTGTTGTAGGAAAAATTTTCATCCTATTTTACTAATGCCAATAATTTCATGGTTGGGCCTGTGTCATTAGAGATTAGTTATTGACTAGTTACCTTTGTATCTACTTGTTTTATTTTTCTTGTGCATGCACATTTCGTACGTGAGCATCTAAAGATGCTGTATAACATCATATGTAATACAAAGGGTTTTTTTTTAAATTCCTTCTTTTATTTTTCTTAATAACAGATATGGATAGTTCCAAGCCTTATTGGAATGATGAGCTTACTGAGGCAGTGTTCCAGCAGATTTCAGTATTTGATTGGACTTATATATGGTGCTTCCCTGGTATTACTTTTCCTTGTTTCCACTATGTTCCATTTAGTTTTTTATATGGGTCGTCATAGGTAAGCATCTCATTAGATTTCATTTGTTTTTGAAAATTAACAGCATTAATTAAACTGTAAAGGAATTATTTACATCTCATTGTCATAAGCGCTTTGTAATAATGTTTTTCTTTCTTGTTTTATTTCTTGCAATGTCATGATTTAAATTTTAAAAAAATTATAAGTTATTTGTAAAATTTGTTAGTTATTTTAGTTAGGCCACACCTAGAATTCTGAAAGCCTCATTTTAGGAAGGATGTAGATCTGTTGGAATGGATGCAAAGAATAGCAACAACATTAGTCAGGAGGCACAAAAGTATACTCTTACCAAGAAAGACTTTAGTTCTGCAAATTGCACCATTAGAAAAATAGCACCTGTGAGAAACCTGGTTGAAATGCTTAAGGCTTTAAATGGACTAGGTAAAGTAAATGCTGTTGGCCTCTACTCTTTTTTGGATTACACAACATAGGGGACATAAATTTAAATTTAGGAAGGATGGTTGCAGGATAGATACGCAAAAATTTGCTTTCATCCAACAAGTAATTAATTGTTGGACTAGAACAAACTTCCATCTGGTGTTGCTGGAAGTGGGTAGTGTGAATAAATTTAAGGAAGGATTAGACAAATTATCAAAAGTGATGGATATGTGATGTGGGGAGGTGTTTTTTTTTTTTTTGACTGATACTACATAAGCTTGCTCTCTTGATTAATTTGCCACTAATAGTACTAGTCTTTCTGAAATTTATGTTACAATGCTATCCTAACTCTTAGTTATAGGAAATATCTTCTATTGAAATGCAATTGAGCAGCAGCCTGGAAAGCAAGACAATGGGGATTTCCAGGACTGCTGGGAGTCATAGTGGAACAAGTAAATACATGGGCTGTGTTACGGTGACTAAGAGTAGAAAGAGGTGCATGTATACTTGCATGTACACCAATGCTAGGAATATTAGTTAATAAATTCGATGAGCTTGAAGTGCTAGTCAAGACATCAAAGGCAGATATTGTTGGGATATCAGAGACATGGTGTCACACAGACATAAGCAGTACAGAACTGGAATTTGGGGAGTACAATGTGTACAGAAAGGATAGACAGGACAGAAAGGGAGGAGGGGTTATGCTGTTAGTTAAGAAACACATAAAATCTAAGGAAGTACATCCAATTGATGTTGGTGGACAATGCAAAGTTGAGTCTGTTTGGTGTGACATAAGCACTGGAAAAGGAAAAATGAGAGTAGGTGTGTGTTATAGGCCAAATGAATCTGATGAGTATAATGAGCATTTGTGCAGAGAAATAGAGTGGGCCAGTAAATCAGAGTGTCTTATAATGGGGGATTATAATTTCCAAGAGATTGACTGGAATTTGTGGCTTGGTCACTCACACACTAGCAAGGCTTGTGTGGATTTATTGGATGATTGTTTTCTACAACAGCATGTTGGGAGGCAACTAGAGGGAGTAATATTCTTGATCTGATTATCAGCAGTGATTCTTCATGCATCAAGAATCTGCAGATAAAGGAACTAGGTGTCAATGATCACAGTGTGCTGAAGTGGGATTTACTTGAAGAGGTAATTACCATCAAGGGTAAAGGTAAGGGTTTCTGCTTTCGTAAAGGTGACTACGTTGATCTGAGATAGTATGTGAATTCTATACGGTGGGACCAACTGATGATGTTACCAACAGCAAATTCAAAATGGGAAGCATTCAAAGAATTAATCTTGGAAGCTACTAGGCTTTTCATACCAAAAAAGAAATATTGTTCAAGATTTAGGCCTAAATGGATGTCAGATGAACTAATTAGACATGCGACAGAGAAGAAAAATGCATGGGATACATATAAATTAACATGTGACACAGAAGCCTGTGATAGATATAAGCTGGTCTGTAACAAAGTTACAAAGGAGGTTAGGCAGGCGATGGCAGATTACAAGAAATCTTTGGCAAACGATGCAAAGAAAAACAGCAAAGAGTTCTTTACTTATGTAAACTCTAGAAGGAAGGGGATGAATCAGATTGGTCCACTTGATATCGATGGTTCAACTGTTGATGATCCTGCTCACATAGCTAACAAACTAAATGAATATTTTGCATCTACATTCACACATGAGGAGTTATTCAGGGAGGAGAATGCCAGAGGTGTATTCAAATCTGGCAGTAAGCTAGATAATCTTGTAATAACTGAGAGTAAAGTGGAGGAGAAATTGTTGAAGGTAAACATAAGAAAGTTACCTGGGGTGGATGGAATCTATCCAGTTATATTAAAGGAGGTGGCAAAGGAAGTAAGCAAACTCTTAGCCATAATTATGAGAGCTTCCTTGGACTCAAGGGAGGTACCCATGGACTGGAGATATGCAAATGTGACCCCAATCCACAATCAAAGGGCAACACAGGTAATTACAGACCTGTTAGTTTAACTTCTGTTCCAGGGAAATTAATGGAGGCACTGGTTAAAGAAGCATTGCAGGATCATCTAGACAAGACTTCAGTTATAGCTCAGACACAGCATGGGGTTGTTAAGGGGAAGTCTTGTCTGACCAATTTGATTGGATACTATGATGTGGTTACAAAGGAACTGGATGCAAAGAATAATTTTGATATCATATATTTGGATCTTAGAAAGGCTTTCGACACTCTTGCACATGGAAGACTGCTGCACAAATTGGAGCAGTGTGGCATTGGAGGCAAATTGCTGCTATGGATAAAGGGATGGTTGAGTGGGAGAAGACAGAGAATGGTAATCAATGGACACTGCTCTCTGTGGACTAATGTTATTAGTGGAGTCCCTCAGGGTTCAGTGTTGGGTCCTCTGTTGTTTTGTATATTTATCAATGATATTGATGAAAGTATATCAGGCTTAGTGTTGAAGTTTGCAGATGATACAAAGGTTGGCAGGGTTGTTAATGACAGTAATGGCAGTGTGCTACTGCAACAGGATTTAGATAATTTGGGCAGATGGGCTAAGAAGTGGCATCTGAAGTTTAACCTTGACAAATGCAAAGTACTGCATATGGGTAGAAGTAACCCCAGAGAAACGTACTAACTGTGTGGTACTACACTTCAGGTGGTAGAAAATGAAAAAGACCTGGGAGTAATTGTGCAGTCAGATATGAAGTTTTCTGAGCAATGCAGACAGGCTGCCAAAGCAGGTCATGGGGTTTTGTCAATGATATATAGGAATTTTGCTAGCAGGGAAAAGGAGGTGATTATCCCTCTGAATAAGGCAATGGTCAGGCCACGCCTTGAGTACTGCATACAGGTCTGGAGGCCTCATTTTAGGAAGGATGTAGATTTGCTTGAGCGTGTACAGAGAAGGGTAACAAGATTGGTGAGGGGAATGAAGGGATCCTCTTACCAAGAGAGGCTTAAGTTCTGCAAATTGCAGTGGTTGGAGACTAGGCACCTGTGCGGTGATCTGATGGAGGTGTATAAGGCCTTGAATGGATTGCGCAACCTGAATTCTGATGGGATCCTTCCACTTGTTCAGATTACGAACCTAAGGGGGCGTAAATTCAAATTAAGAAAAGACAGATGTAGAATAGATGTGCGGATATTGGCCTTTAGCCAGCGGGTGGTTAATTGCTGGAACAAACTTCCATCTGTCGTTGTGGAAGTTGATAGGTTAAATAAATTTAAGGAGGAACTGGACAGGCATTTGGAGGGAATGGTGTGATTTTTTTTTTATTTGGCTGATGCTGCATAAGCTCATACACTTGCTTTCTTGCATCACATGCCACTACTACTACTACTATTAGTGAACAGAACAAAGGGTTGCTCTTACGAAGAAAGGCTTAAGTTTTGCAAATTACAGTGTCTGGAGACTAGGCACCTGTGAGGTGATCTGATTGAGGTGTAGAAAGCCTTGAATGGTTTGAGTATGCTCAGTGCTGATGGGATTCTTCCTCTTGCTCAGGATAATTGCCTGAGAGGGCATAAATTCAAATTGAGGAAAGACAGTTGTAGGATAGATGTGCAGAAGTTTGCCTTTAGCCAGTGGGTGGTTGATTGCTGGAACAAACTTCCATCTGTCGTAGAAGTTGATAGCTTAAATAGATTCAAGGCAGAATTTGACAAACATTTGGAGTGAGAGGATGGGTGAAATAAGGGTTTTTTTTTTTTTTTTTTTTGTTTGATGCTATATAAGCTTGCTTTCTTGCATCATGTACCCTTTCTAATGCTAATGCTGTCATGTATGTAGGCATATTTTAAATTTAATTTCATCACTAATTTGTGTGTAAAATTCATAACAGTTAACTGTAATGGCAATATTTCTCTTTTACCTCCTTACATGCTATCTTAGTAAATAATAAATGAGCCAGTGAGAATCAAAATGGTGAAAGTTATCGATTGATAGCATATGTGAGTGTAAGTAAAAAAATTACTTACACTCACATACATATTCTTTAACCTTGCTTCCTTTTTATTTTGTGAATGAGTGAATTTTTTAGTTCCATGAGCAACTACAGGGAGCAGTACATTTTTGTATTGAATGAAAATTAGAAACTGTTCAGAAAGAGTGGTGGAAGTCAGTATAAGGTTATGTTTACATCATGAAAATGGCAGTTATTCTGATTGTTTGAAGAAATTATGTTTTTGCATTACTGTTATTATTTTCTAGAGACAATTTTAAAAATTTACAAGTTTAGTAAACCAAACTGACATTGTATTAAATTACTATTAAGGAATATTTTTGAATAAATTTGAGGTTGGTAATATTCATATTGTTTCAAGTATGGTTTTACTACAATGGGCACCTATGAACAAAAAGTATTAAAATACAGCTTACTTTTTTCAATGTTTTTAATGCGCATTTCAATGTTTTTTCTTTTTTTAATCTTAGTACTCTTCTATGATATTTCAATTCTTTTATTATAACAGTGAGAGCTGCTAAGAGATTTCATCATATTTCTTCATTTTTCTGTTATGAAGTATTAAAAACACAAAGATACTCAAAAAGTATGTAAATTTGGCTTACACCACTTTGATTCTCGCTGGCTCAACTATAAGTTTAATTTAACAAAGAAACTACAAAACAGTTTACAACTGAACTCTTGTTATGCTATAACAAGGTTCAAGGAACTGATGAAAAATGCTCAATAAATTTAATGAATCCATTGAAGCACTTTTCTAAAGTTTCAGAAATAACAATAAAGCAAAATAAGTGACAATTGTTGGTTATTACCTACAGAAAACTTTGCTGTTGCTACAAAGCAGCATGTGACCTCTCATTGTGAAATGATGCAATTGAATGATTCATTGATAATGACACTCTGTAATATGTCTCTCATAGATTGTTCCTAATCACACCTAACAAGCACTGTCATTCAGATTGTACGTTGTACAAACTTGAAACTTGAGCAGCTTTTGATTTTTAAATTCTGTTATAATATTTTACAAAGGTCATTCAAATGAAAACTGAAAAAAATTAAATAAAAGTTGTATTTCACAACTTTTATTTAGATTTTGAACAATAAGGAAACTGTACACGTCAGTCTTCAGTGTAGTTCCCCTTATGGTCAAGTGACACATCCTTCAATGTTGCGCTGTCTGGATTTGTAGTTGGTATTTAAGCCATTCATGTACTGCCTTCTTGACTTCTTCATGTAATGAGTAGTGATGCCTTCTTAATGTATCTTTTAGTGATCAGAAAATGTGGTAATCACATGTAATTAAGTCTGATGAATGTAGAGGATGGGATAATACTTCAAACTTCATCTCCTCTATCCGATTCCCTGTAGAATGGGTGATGTGAGGATGGGCATTATCATGCTGCAGGCATAAACATGTGAACAAACCACAAATTTCTTTCAAATTGCTGGCTTTAAACAGTGACAATCACTCTTTCTTCTCTCTACAGATAATGTTCCATAATCACTCCTTTATAATCCCAGAAACATTTCCGGGATTATAAAGGAGTGAAATACTCATTTCCATAAACTGTAATGAGTATTTCATGTGTTTGTTTCCATGGCTGACTTTCCAAGTTTTCAATTAAATTTAATGTCTGCATGCTGTTCAAATTTTGCCATTTTGGTTATAGTATAGCATGTTGACACTGAATGTAGCAGACAGCTTTTTGAAACATGGCCCCTGGTGAATATGTTATTCTTAATGATCAAACTTAGCACCTCCTACTCGATTGCTTTTCTTGCAGTTACTGGATGATCTATTTCTACACGTAATTTCATTTCCCGATTTAAAACCAGTCGGGGGGGGGGATCCCTGATATTAAACCATTGCAAAAGGGGGAAATGAGTCACCCTTTGGCAGTGGCCTAAAATTGGGAAATAATTACCTCCCTCCTGTTTGGCACAGGTTTTAAATTGGGAAATGAAATTACATACAGAAATGGCTCATCCAATTACTGCGAGGAAAGCATCGGGTAGGAGGAGTTAGGGTTATCAATTGCTCCATGTCATGAAGATCAGTGGGATACAAAACCACATTCAGTGTTCATGTGCTATACTGTAACTGTCATTTTTAGTATACATAACAAATGCAAAAAACAGTGATTCACCTAAAGCAGGTTTCTGTTAAGACTGGCACACAAAACAAGCTCAAAACTTGGTGTGTGCCTGTCTCAAAGATGCTGTTTTCAGTCTCACTCACAATCTCCGGGCTGCCATTGTGCATTCAAGAATTGCAAGATCGTTTCCTAAATGTTTTCAGCAAAATGCACATAACACAAAGTTACTCTATTGTGAACATTTGTTTGTGCATCCTTGCCAGTATATTCTTGTTTTAGGAAAAGTTAACCTACTAACATGAAATTTGGTACAAGACTCCAAGAATTTTCTAAATATTGAGCTAGATCAGGCTATGGATTGAAGTGCTACAGTTCCTTAATGAATGTTATTTCTATTTAAAATGAGTGCAGAACATGTTTTTACAGGCCGGTCTGGCAGACAAAACAACTTAGCTACAATTCTATGAAAATAAAAAACTTGTCCTTTTGTTCTTTATGCCCAGTTATTTTTTCCATGGACGAGCTGCTTTAATCTAGTTTTTTATATTCTCATTCCTTTTTCTTGCTCCATTAAAGCATTTTTCAGTCGATCAACTTTTTTTCCAAAATTGCTGTGATTATTTTTTTAAAATAAATTTTAATATTTTGCAACACTTGAATTTTCATGAAAATGAAAATTTTTTTTTTTTTTTTATGTGAACCCCAAACACGAGAGGTATTAGAACCTATAGTACTTAGTACTGTGCTTGGGTTAAAAAAGGAATAATAAAAAAACCCTGAAAAATCCACAGGTAGTTTTTGAATCCCATTATTAAAAAAGTTATAATGAATGACTTTGTTATTAAACTATATACAGCTGCATTCAACATGTGATGAAGATTCTTGTGTCATTGAAGCACATTGAGACGATATTTATCATCTTCCATGAGCGAGCTCACAATATTATGGAGGCGCCTCCGTAGCCAGGTGGGAAGGAGCAACAGTGCGTAGCACACGCTTCTTGATTAGACCGGGGTTCGATCCCGTCACCACCAAATACGGAAAGGTCAGGGAATGACCAGCACATATTCCCGGAGCAATATGGCCTTAGTTGCTAATGCTCCTAAAAACCAAACAACAAACAACAACAAACACAATATTATGGTGAATGTTTTTGGAATGGTTTCTTTGAGATGGGTCCCTAAAGCACCAAATGTAGATCAGAAGTGGGAAATAGTGAGATAATGAGACTGTGCATCTATTTTAAGCTAATGGAGCTGTTTTGGGGGCAGTGTGTCACTGTGGATGAAATATGGGCACCACTTTGACCCTGAAACAAAAGAACAAGCGAAACAGTGAAAGCGTTCCTCTTTTCCCCCCTCTAAAAAGTTTCGAGTGCAGAAGTTGGCCGGGAAAGTCATGGCATCCATCTTTTGGGATGCAGAAGATCATGGATGATTTCCTGGAATGAGGTGCCACTATCAATGCCGAGTGTTATTTTAACCTACTGAGACATATCCATGAGGAATTGAAGCTCAAGAGGCACAGTGCACCAGCACACACACACATCAGGCAACACTGCATGACTGTTGGTTCGAGCTATTATAGCATCCATCCCACTCACCGGATTTGGCTCCATTGGACTATTTTCTATTTCCAAATCTCAAAAAGGACAGGACTTGAAAGGTTGGTTAAATGTTGGTTAAATGCACCATCAGAGTTAAAACTATTTGAGTTAAAATCTTTTAAATTTTATTTGAATGGGTTACGAAAGCCAGTGGATTGTGCTGGAAAGTGTGTTGACTTAAGAGGATGGAGGAGACTGTTGAAAAATAAATGGGCTTTCACAACTTTCTAGCATTGCTCTATGAGAAACTTTTCAACCTCCCTTCATATACCGTCTAGAAATGATATTTTTTAGATGCTCTACTCAAGAAGGAAATATTTGGTTGACTCCAAATTTCCAGCATATGTTATATTAGTCCTTGGGAAGATTTCAGCCCTGTTAAAATTCTATAGTTCCTTTCCTCTCTCGCTCTCCACCCTCTGAAGAAACATTTTATGAATTTGGAATAGTAGCCTTCATCCAGCTTAAAATATCAGGATTTATTTAGAATATTTTATGTTAATGGGTGTTAATGTTAATTTATGTTATTCCATGCTTAAATATATTCTTGTTTGCTGCTCCATGTTTTTTCTGGCTGGTTTTGCTATCTAGTTAACAAACTTTTCTATTATTGATATGCTACTATTAATATATGTAAATTTATATATTACGAAATTAATTTTAGTATTCAGTTATCAGTTTAACTTCCTTTTACCAAATTGGAATTTAAAAAGGAAGAGAAAAGTCATCCTATACATATGGATTGGCATAAAAATTATGATGAGTGACAATTTTACTATGCTAACCAGTCAAATTGAACAGACACTGTAAAACTTGATACGGGGGAGGGGGGGTCCTTATTATCTGAGGATAATTGATTCCAGAAAATTCCACTTAAAATGAATCCACTGAAAATGGGGACCAAATTTTCATAATGTGTATTATGTACATATACATAGTAAAAATGTATTGAAGGAACTGAAAATTAAGACAATGATTTTATTAGAATTTTTTTGCTATATGTTGAACAATGTAAGGTTAAGTAAAGTTTATTGAAGTTACACTATTTTTCAGTTTTACAATATTGATTACTTGTACTCCACTTCTTTTAACAACATATAACTTCTAATTTAACATGTAAACCATAACTCTTGCATTGTATTTTTTTTTTTTTGTGATGTTTTATCATCAGCACTTCACTTTGAACGCATGGTTAATAAAAATAAGAAAACTAAGAATTCACTTAATGCAAAAATTATTGAAAACGTCAGATTTGTCTATTACAAGCAACAGTAAACAAGAAACTGGCTGTAGATAGAGGGAGTCGTGTCAGCAGGACACTCGCAGCAAGAATGGGATAGAAATAGTCAAGTGTATAGTGGGGGAAGCTTCAATTTAAGTCAAAACAAAGTACATAGATACTATTATATTTTTTATGTATTATTTGCAACCTTGTAACTGTGGGGACTCGGATACCGGGGACCCTCTGTACTTGTATTGGGAGTGTGTACAAAGAGATGTGAACTTATCCTATGTACATAACAGATATAATTTAACTTAGAATTAATTAAATATAACATAACTGTAGTGATAATAATATCACTACAGTTATCTGACAAATACAAAATTAGATATAGCTTGTTTGAGACCTGTAATTTAAGATAGTGGGCACAAATGTTGACCAAATGTTCCTTAAAAGTTGCAATTTTATGTTTATAAAATCAAAGAACTATAATTTTTTAAACATATTAGAGGTAAGTGTGACCATGCTACCTGTGAGAGAAATTTAAAGGATTGGACAGATTATTAGAATGAATGGGCAGATGAAGTGATATAACAGATGACGTTATTTGTTTTACTTCCTTGCATTATTTTTCCACTAATACTAATACTGATATTGAATATTAAAGGTTTAGGAATCTAATAAGAAAGTTTCCAGTAACCTTTAATGATTTTATATAATTAGTGTAATTCAGAGGTCACACTTGGTTTTTATGAAGCTATTTTTAACAAAATATGGATAGACCATCCCACTGATCCAGGTATTAAGCATATTTTATTTCTCTCTTTGAGATTAAATGTCTTGAAATATATATTATTGTATAAAAGTATCTATATCTAAATTTTATGTCATCTGTTTATTTGCACTTGTTCCGGAAAACGAGGGTGAGTGAAATATATAAAATGTTTAAGGGTGGACAAAAGGTATAAAAGTTTAGGAACTTCTGATGTAATTTAAAGTTTTAATATTAATATTCAGTCAGATGAGAGGTGCTACATCTGAAATAATAGCCTAATTATAAAAAGAGAGACATGATAAGAGACATATGTAAGAGATACGTTCCAGGACTTCTTACGTATGTTGAGTTTTACGTAACTTGGAAATGACTAATAAAATATTGCTACTATATCACTGATATGCTAAAATTACAAAACCCACATAATATCCTCAGAAGAATGAAGAAAAATAGTTATATATTTTTGAATTAATTAGTTATACACTGAGTGATCACTGAATTATGACCACCCCTATGAAAACTGAATGTAACTTGTTGACCACGTGAGGTACGCGAGTACGAAGTTAGTCGACCTACGTAGCATAGATAAGGTGTCAGTGATTCAGTAGGTAGTTAAATTCTGAGCGTGATGGGTAAAAGGAAGGATTTATTGGACTTTGATAAAGGACAGATTGTGGGTGCTCAATGGGCTGGTGCCTTGATTTCCCAAACGCCTGAACTGGTGGGGTGTTTGAGAGCTGCCATAGTTAAAGTGTACCAGGACTGGCATCAAAATGGTCAAACAATGACCTGATGGCAAAATTGCAAAGGTCAGCAAAAGGTTGATATGTTAGAGGTGAGCGCCGGGTCCGATGACTCAAACAGGCGCAGTACTGTTGAAGAGTTGACTACCCAATACAACGTGGGCCAACCCAGAACAATATCTCGCATGACATGCATCGCATGCTCGCACTTATGGGCTATACCAGCAGACAACCCCTACAGAATCCTCTCCTAACTAAGGTTCATCAGCGTAAAAGACTCGCCTGGTGCAAAGAGCATGCAAAAAGTGTAACATAGTGGAGTGTACACAGTCAGCAAGCAGTTGACGATAGCGGAGACCACTGATACGTTGTTCCACATGCACCAGAGGTCAAAGTTCCTGCCAGTGAAACATGTCCCACATCATACACCCATTAGAAGATTGGAAGAAAGTGGAAGGTGTGCTGGTTGGATGAGTCACATTATTTACTCCACGCCGTGGATGGTCGTGTACGGATTTGGCATCAACGACATGAGGCTTTTGATCCATCGTGCATGGTATCAAAAGTGCAGGCTGGTGGAGCCAGTTTTATGGTGTGGGGCATGTTTCACTGGCAGGAACTTGGACACCTGGTGCATGTGGTACAACATATCAGTGATCTCCGCTATCGTCAACTGCTTGCTGACTGTGTATACCCTGCTGTGTTACACTTTTTCTCGAATGGCGATGGTGTCTTCCAAGATGACAATGCGCCGAGCCATCGGGCACTTGTTGTGCAGGAATGGTTTGAGGAACACAGTTTTCACTTCCAGCGTATCGATTGGCCTCCGAACTCCTCCGATATCAATCCCATAGAGCACTTGTGAGACACTATGGAAAGGCATATCATGCGTCTGGATACACCAATCAGTCACCTCCATACTAGCATTGCTGACCGCATTACATACAGCTTGGTTGGCCATACCTCCCCGAACTCTTCCGACATCTTGTTGAATAAATACCACGTCGGATAGCTGCTGTACTGAGGGCAAAAGGAGGACCTACAAAGTATTAGGTAGATGGTCATAATTCAGTGATCATTCAGTGTACAGTCAGTCCTCGTATAGCACGATAGTTGTGTTCCCAGAAACCCTCGTGCAATGCAAAATCGTGCAATATAAACAACAGGCCCTATGGGAAAAATAGGGTTAGGTGCCGACCACCCAAGATTGAACACACATTTGTAACCAAAACATTACCAAACACAATAAATAATCGTAATAAAATACTCACGTATTTTATTACGACTATTACATAATAAAATATTGCTAATGCTTTTGCTTCTATCGAAAGCAAACTTGTTTTTTGTTCGATTTTTTATTCAAACAGATGACAGCGGTTCCATCTCTTCCAATTCTTTGTGTCTTAATCTAATGGATTTTAATTACACTTTGAGTTGTTCGTGCTATGAAAGCTGTTTTAATTTTCTCTGCATTCTTTCTAATTCTCAAAGGTGCCTCATTTAGATCTGTAGCACATGCAATATCACATGGTCTTTTATTTCACTCAAAGCGTTTCACAATTTCATATTTTTTCTCAATCGACAGAGGCGAACTGGCCATAAGCCTTACCGGGGAAACCCCGGTGGGCCGGAGGCCGGTGTGATTTTGGCCATAAACCATAGTATGAGACCACTATAAATTTTCCCGGGTAAGAATTTTTGACTCAGTCCGCCTCTGTTTATCGATATTGCTTTTCTTTTTCTCTTTGAATCTGCAGTACCCCAGGACGCTTCCTTTTCAAAAATTTTAAGTATTTTACTCATTTTTAGGGAATAAAGCACAATTACAAAACGAGGAGGCACGCATGATACACATAAATAAAGCTGCGCTCATGTAGCAACTGAATAAACAACACCGTAAAAGCAGAGATACACTATTAACACCTCACATTTTACTAAAGCACATTTCTGGTTTATTGGGCTTTTCCGTTAGTGAAATTCATTACAAACTGGTAGTAAACATGATCTTATTGCATTTGCAATAATACCAATAGCTGGAATTCTGTGGGTTTTTGTGTTATTAATGTGAAATATGTATCCCCTTTGATTGAAACCTTCAGTCATATAAAAAAAAAATTATTTTCAGAATCTTCTCTTCATTCCTATTTTTTAAGCTTGTTACTCCATACCTTACTTGTGCGTGCCGTGTCCGTCATTATTGATTAATTTTTTTTACTGTTTTAAATTTTACAATCCTAAAAAAAAAAAAAAATACGAGTGATAAACAATTTACATAAGTCCGAATTTATGTAACTCGGGCTTATGTAAGTCAGGGACATACTGTATATAATGGCATTAATTCATCATTTTTGTTTTTGAAATTTATCAAGTATTCTTTGTGAAAATCATTTATTAGCTGTTAATGATTTATTCCAAGAACTTAGTAATAAATTGATATTTTTAGGTTATTGAAAGAAATTCTACATCGCTGTGACAGAGCAACTATTTATATATTTATTGCTGCCTCATACACGCCATGGTAAGTATAGTGCAGTAGATTGAATTAATGATACAGTCTTATAATTACACTAGCCAACAATTTTAAACTTTTTTTCCATAAAATCAACAAAATCAACTGATTTTGACTAAATTGCATGTACTGAAAATTAAAATGACAGTAGAAAGTTCATAGTCACATTTTCATGTTAACAGGAGAGACTGCTCATACAGGGATGGGATACACTTAAATAGAAAGGGTGCAAGAATATTTGCTGATGCTATCGAGGCAGTGTTAGGTGAGTCGGAAAACTGCTAGCTTGGGGGGATACAAGGACTAATAGATTAAAAGTAGCCACTGGCAGAGGTGAAAGTGATTCTTGCACTGCTTCTATTGGAATGAGCAGCAGCCTGGAAAACAAGATGCAGGATATTTCAGAGACTGCTGGGAGTCATTGTGGTACATGTAAACACATGGGTTGTGTTAGGGTAGCTAAGAATAGGAACAGGTGCATGTATACTTGTATGTACACCAATGTGTACATACAAGTATTCTTGCACTGCTTCTATTGGAATGAGCAGCAGCCTGGAAAACAAGATGCAGGATATTTCAGAGACTGCTGGGAGTCATTGTCGTACATGTAAACACATGGGTTGTGTTAGGGTAGCTAAGAATAGGAACAGGTGCATGTATACTTGTATGTACACCAATGCTAGGAGTTTGGTAAATAAATTTGATGAATTTGAGGTATTGCTCAAAACATCAAAGGCAGATATTGTTGGGATATCAGAGATGTGGTGTCACAGAGATATAAGGAATGCAGAACTGGAATTTGGGGAGTACAATGTGTACAGAAAGGATAGACAGGACAGGAAGGGAGGAGGGGTTATGTTATTAGTTAAGAAACACATAAAGTTCAAGGAAGTGAAGCCAGTCGACATCGCTGGACAGTGCAGTGTTGAGTCAGTTTGGTGTGACATAAGCATTGGGAGATCAAAATTGAGAGTAGGAGTGTGCTATAGGCCTAATGACTCTGATGAGTATAATAAGAAACTGTACAGGGAAATAGAGTGGGCCTGTAAATCAGAGAGTCTTATAATGGGGGATTTTAATTTCTCAGATATTGACTGGAATTTGTGGGTTGGTCACTCACACACTAGCAAGGCTTTTGTGGATTTATTGGATAATTGTTTTCTACATCAGCATGTTTGGGAGGCAACTAGAGGGAGTAATACTCTTGATTTGATTATCAGTAGTGATTCTTCATGCATTAAGAATCTGCAGATAAAGGAACCACTAGGTGGCAATGATCACAGTGTGCTGAAGGAGGTAACTACCATCAGGGGTAAAGGGAAGGATTTTTGCTTTCGTAAAGGTGACTATGATGGTCTGAGACAGTATTTAAATTCTATACAGTGGGACCAACTGATGATGTTACCAACAGCAAATTCAAAATGGGAAGCATTCAAAGAACTTATCTTGGAAGCTACTAGGCTTTGCATACCAACTAAGAAATATTGTTCAAGGTTTAGGCCTAAATGGATGTCAGATGAACTAATGAGACATATGGCAGAGAAGAAAAATGCATGGGATACTTATAAATTAATGGGTGACATGGAAGCCTATGATAGATATAAGCTGGTCTGTAACCAAGTCACAAAGGAGATTAGGCAGGCAAAGGCAGATTATGAGAAATCCTTGATGCAAAGAAAAACAGAAAAGAGTTCTTTACCTATGTAAACTCTAGAAGGAAAGGGATGGATCAGATTGGTCCACTGGATATTGATGGTTCAACAGTTTAGGATCCTGCTCAGGTGGCTAACAAACTAAATGAGCATTTTGCATCTACATTCACACATGAGTTATTCAGGAATGTGAATGCCAGAGATGAAGTAAACTCTGGCTGTGAGCTAGATGATTAATAACTAAGAGGAAAGTGGAGGAGAAATTGTTGAGGATAAACATAAAAAAGGCACCTGGGGTGGATGGGATCTATCCAGTTATATTAAAGGAGGCAGCAAAGGAAGTAAGCAAACCCTTAGCCATAATTATGAGAGCTTCTTTGGACTCGGGAGGAACCCATAGACTGGAGAAGTGCAAATGTGACCCCAATTCACAAAGGGGGATCAAAGGCTGACACAAGTAATTATAGACCTGTGAGTTTAACTTCTCTTCCAGGAAAATTCCTTTTACTATTTAAAGAGACCACTATCAGGGTAGTGGATTTGTTGGCCTCATGATTGGGGGCACCTACGTAGCCAGGGGGGCAGGAGCAGCAGTGCGCTTCTTGATTAGACTGGGTTTCAAGCTCGTGAGCACCAAATATGGAGGATGTGGAAAGGTCAAGGAATGACCACCGCATATCCCTGGAGCAATATGGCTTTAGTTGCTAATGCTCCTAAAAAAAAAAAAAAACCAAACCAAACCAAAACCTCATGATTGGGAGGTATGCTGAATGGCCTTTTAGGGAGACATTGTTACTGACTAAAGTTTTTTTACAGATGAGATCTTTGAGCCCTTTGTTGAGCTTTTCAGAGATGCTGGCTGATGTTTTGTGAAAATATAAGCATATTTTTTAAAAATTAATACAACTGAGCTGTGTAACAATATTTTTCCACAAAAGTTTATTGCTAATTGTTCTTTTTCATCATCGTCATTTTTGTAGGGAGATCTGATTAAGGTGTTTAAAGCCTTGACTGGATTGAGTAAGCTGATTGTTAATGGTATTCTTCCACTTGCTAAGACTAGGCACATGAGGCGGCATAAATTCAAATTGAGGAATGATGGTTGCAGGATAGATGTGCAGAAGTTTGCCTTCAGTCAGCATGTGGTTGATTGTTGGAATAGGCTTTTGATCTGTTATTATTATTATTATTAGTCATATGGTGCAAGGAAGCCTGAGGCTTATGCTGCACCAGCCAAAAAAAAAATTTCTGAATTACCCTGAGAGAGAGAGAGAGAGAGAGAGAGAGTCAGAAGTAGAAGGGAATCACCAAGAAAGAGAAGAATGATGATATCCAGATCAGGATCCACCCATACTCACCAGGTGTGAGCCCCTGGTGGAAGTTGATGAGTTGAATGAATTCAAGGTGCCATCAATGTAATATAACAATACTAAATGTAGCAGAAATATTTAAGGCCCTAAATATAAAATTTAAATACATAACTATTTGATAAAACTTAAATACTCTATATTGTTCAATAAAATGCAAGGAAGGTTAGCATTTTATTAGCATTTAAGGTTAGCATTTTATTGTTCAATAAAATGCTAATTTTAAAATTATGTAACTTTGTATACTGTATTTACATTATCTACAATAACAGTTTGTGATATTGTTGATCAAAACCACTGAGTTTAGTGTCATCTTGAATCCAGTCTTTTTGGAAAGTTCAGTTTAGTTTCCAATGCAAAGTTTTTCCGATAGCTTTTCATTTTCACCTTTTTTGAATTATTAGTACTAGCTGACTGATTTGATCTTTTTAAGGCAAACAAAAAGGGAAGTTAAAACTACCTACACAATGAGCTAAAATCAATTACTTGACACAAAATGCATGTAAACAAAAAAAGTGTGAACCAAAACTAAACTGAAAACAGCATTGCTGACTGATTCTTCTAAGCACTGTGCAGCTCAAAGCAACTTCCTGTCAGGAAATGGTAGTTCCTCAAGAAAAGTTTTACAAAAAAAAAAAAAAAAATTTCAGCTAATTAGTACGCCCTGAGTGGGCATTCCCTTTTTAATAATATCACTGGCAGAGATGATGTATAAAGAGTATATTTTGCTTTTTACATTATTGTTTTATATTACTGCATCGATATATTTTCCACCTACAGCATTGAATGACCATAGTGTTTTACAGCCATGGACACAGAAATATCTATAGAAAATTAACACAGAGATGTAAATTACCCATGGGCACAAATAACTTTTGGGGTGACAAACAGGCATCTTTCAAAATTTCTCCTTTTATTATTATTATTATTATTATTATCATTAGCCATATGGTGCAAGGAAGCCTGAGGCTTATGCTGCACCAGCCAAAAAAAAAATTCTGAATTACCCCTAGAGAGAGAGAGTAGAAGGGAATCACCAAGAAAAAGAATGATGATATCCAGCTCAGGACCCTGGGTGTGCTAAGCCCATACTCACCAGATGTGAGCCCCTGGACTTCAGTTGCTTTGCAGCATTTCCAGTTGGCTGGCAATTCAGACATTTTCACATTAATTACAGTATCAGTTAAAAGTTAATTTAAACCAAAGAACATGCCTTTGAAGCCAAGTACTGTGAATTGCAATGGATTGGAAAATTGAATTGAAGAGATTCAGCCATCCAAATACCTAATATAACTCCACCCAAATTGTGTGGAGTGAACAGTGTTATTCCAGTGGAGCAGAGCACAATTCAAAATATACAGAGCGCTATAGCAAACAAGTGCTGAGTGAACTGCACTATAGTGGTTGACAACTGTATTTATATTAACTTTCTATACATTAAAAATAATTTTCCTCTTAATGATATTTATTCAGCCAATGGGAGAAGAGAAATGCGGGTTACATGCTAATACGTAACAAATACAAAAATACGTAACAGAAGCTTATTTTATTGTGGTAAAACAAACTTCTGTTTAAGTGGGGTCACGCACTATGTTTATCTAACATGACCATGCGGTAGCATTCTTGATTTCCATATGTAACATATTTATTTAAATAAACTAAATGCAACAAGGCATAATATTTTAAGAGTTTAAGATTCTATATCTATGTAATGTCGGTGTAGATACACCATAGACAACTCTTAAAGTAGTGTGAAAGGAACCCACTGATGAAAAGCCCACTAGCTTTGAAACGGTGGTGGTGGTTCCCACCGAGAATAAGTGACAATAGTCTTCTCTATTAGTGAAGCATTACTTATTCAAGGTAGTGCAATACATGGTAATTCGTTCTGAAGGATAAGCACAATATGAGATACAGATGAAATGATGCCTTTCACACTATGATCTTAGTTTTTCTTTAAGAGTTGTCTATGGTGTATCTACACCGATATTATATAGATATAGTAACATATTTATGTATTCATAGCTGAGGAAGAGACACACACAGAGTCAAAAGCTTCTGTAAGTATTTTATTTTATTTTATCAAAAGAAGCGAGTGCAGCAAGCAGGGGGCAAAGCCCCCTTGTATTATATTATTATTATATTAGCCCATTGGTATATTAGTCATAATAGTCCCCACTTTTGTTTGCTATTTCATTTTAAGTTACTCTGGTCGTTCTGGAGTAACTTACAATGAAATAGCAAACAAAAGTGGGGACTATTTTTGGCTGGCGCAGCATAAGCCCGAGGCTTATGCTGCGCCAGCCAAAAAAAAAATTCCCAAGTTACCCTGAGAGAGAGAGAGAGAGAGAAAGAAAGAAAGAGAAGTAGAAAGGAATTACCAAGAAAGAGAAAGAGAAGAATGATGATATCCAGCTCAGGACCCTGGGTTTGCCAAGCCCATACTCACCAGATGTGAGCCCCTGAGGTTAAATATGTTTTTGTTTAAAAGTCCCGAGTGCAATAGGATTTAAAATTTAAACGAGATTAACTGATTTTTTAATTTGTATTGAATCATTTATGGTGCTTCATCGTGTCATATGATGATAACTCTATTTTATGTTTATTCTTTGTTGACAGGTTACTGTTAAAGGAAACAAATCCACATATATCAGGATATCCACTTTGTTGGATTGTGTGGCTTGGAGCATTTATTGGTATTTTCTATCAGCATTGCTTCCATGAAAAGTATGATTATTAATTACTTTTCCTTATTTTATTGTTGATTTTTTGGTCTTTGAAGAAAATTTACAATGTGCATAATATTTCATGAGAGTTAAATGTTTTTAGATCTGAATATTATGATATAAAAAAAATAGTGAAAGACAATTATTAAGTATATGTATTTAGTCAAATCAATTCAACAAAGGATTGTTGAATCCTTTGTTGATTTGTATCAAGTTAATTTTTATCAATCCATTAATCCTGAAAGGGCTGATGCATAATATAGAATGTCAAGTGGATATTCTATATTATGCATAACATTGGAAATTCAATATTATTGTTAACTGAAAGTAATTTATTTGTTTCTGAAAAAGGAATTTTCAAATGATAAAATTAAAGTTTTACATAGTCAAGGAAGAGAAACTGTTTCTTGTGTGATAGCAATTAATGAGAAGGAAGCTGAATATGAAGCTTCTGCAATTCCTCTTTGCAAAACATTGAGAAATAGAAGTTCAGTGAAGCTATACTTTTAAATCTTCTGAAAAGCGTTGTTTCCCTTAAATCTTCTAAAAAGTGTTGTTTCCCTTCAAGCTTCTAAAAAGTGTTGTCATATAACTGAAATTAATGATTTTGATAATTTTTTAATATGTGAACTATAAACTCATTTCCAACAATAAGGGCAATTCTTAAAAAAATTGAAAGAAGGCAAAATATTTAATGAAAGCGCCACAAGTTTAAGAAAGGTTATAAAAAGGTGGGGATATAAATGGAGTAAATGTAAATCCAGCCATCTAATTTTAAAACAAACAAGTTGGTTAACATATGTGGTGCATTACATTTCAGACATGTTAGATTTTTATTTATTAAATTAACTGAATTTTTCTATGATTCATAGCAGTGAAAAGTAAATAAGTAATTTTCTTAATCACTAATTAGTTAATTAATTACTAATTGATTAACTTATAATATATGAAAGTAATTGTTTTCACATCCCTGCACATACCTCACAGTGTAATATTTCATAACAAGCAGTTTGCAGAACAGATTATCCCACTAGACAATGCAAATTATCCATTGGAGGTTGTAAAACTAAAATTTTATCCAGACCCCAGTTAATTCTATGAATATTTCTGGTGCATGGAATTCTGCCTTTTAATATACAGGACAATGCCTACAGAATGGTACAGCTAGTGTGCATTCAAAATCTGCAACACCAAGATTGGAGAGAAGGATAGGAAATAGTTGTCATTCATCCTTATTTTTTTAGAATCACCTCTTGATAAAGTGCCACGTATTTATTAGTTGTATTTCCAGCACTAGAAATGGAATTGCCCTTTGTGAAGTCATATTTGATAGATCTGGTTTACAACTGAAAATAAATTCATGCAAACAGAGATGATAAAAACTGCTTAGTAAACCATTACACTTAAAATTTCAGAACCTGTGACATTTATATTCTCCCAAATGAAAAAAAAAAAAAATTTTCAGGAAACTGGGACAAAACATTGAAAACCCTGATAAATCCCAGAATACCAGGACATCTGAACACCATAACTGAAAAACATGCAGAAAAGATGCTGAAGACTAGTTATTCAGTATCCAACTACCACACATATGTACTGCTGATGAGGAGCATCGAAATCACTTGATCACCTTAACTTTTATCCTAGATCAATTATTTATAAACCTGTTTTAGTGAAAAAGTTATTTACCAGATAGAGTCAAGCAAATAATGGTTACAAGATTAGTATAGTAGTAGAAGCAGAAAGCAGTCATTAAGTGCAGGTAAGTACTAGAATCTGCTTTCTTTTATAAAATTTTTAATTTAATTATCCAAGTAACAAAGTTGCCTTCTCTCCCCTCATCACAGTTAAACATATGCTTAAGGATTAAATATAAATATATTTAATCGTAGTTAAATTCATTTTTAAATTCATTAAATACATTTAATCACAGTTAAATATATGCTGAGATACAGTGATAGTTGTATCTCAGCTTTTTCAGTTTGAGAAGCTTTGAGACTTATTATTATATTCTCATTCTCATTATATTCTTATTATTACATTCTGCATCTCTTGCTGTTTATCTGTTCAAGTTGTATGCAACATTTCTCACTGCATTACATTGTATGGTTGTTTTAGGTAGGTGGCCTGGGGAAACATAAATATGATTTTACCCTGTGTTAATTGAAACTAGTAGATAATTAGGCTGCTTTATTGAGTACCCCTCCCTTTTTATGTTTCCTTTTCTGTATTTTAGAGGGAGAACTATATGACAAGTTTGAAAAATAGTGAAAATGTGATTGTTTTTGTTTGTTTGAGTGTGCGCTTTATGGCACAAGAGCAACATGGCCATAATGCACCTAACTTTGGTAAAGAAAATTTGATAAAGCATAATTTGAAAAATTTATAAGAAATAAACTCATGTAACAAAGGGAAAATGAAAAATATTTATACTCTTAACTAAATACTATACTCAAATTATGGTTGTATTCATATAACTTTTACACTGGAAAATTTTAAAAGTAAGAATATTGTAATCCTGGTCAGAGTCCTTGTACAATACTATAGTATTACAGGGATATTTCAGTGCAATAATAAAATCAAATTGAAATTCATATGCTTTACCTACATACAATTTTGCTCATAGAGAGACTTTTTGCACTCACTAGAGACCAAGTTCTGAGTCCTCATGCTTCAGCTTATGTTTAAATTAGTGACAAATACCATTATCCATGGTTCTGCATAAGTTGCTAATATCTTTTTAAATTGCATAGCTTCACCAGAAAAACCTTTGTCCACATATTGTCACTTTTTTTGGTTTATACTTATCAGAAGCCTATCAAACAGAACATTTCATATATCTCAGTGCTCAGATTGTTTGTCAGTCAGACTTTTAGATTAACTGCTCCTGCTGGTCATTATCACATGGATATTTCAAGTAGTTTGCCTGGGAAGATCCAATATTACCTCACACTGCAATTATGTTACTTTTCTTCAATTCACATCAATTCACAATTCTCCTGTCATCTGGAGAAATAAGTGGTATAAATGTAAATAAGCAGTAACAGGAAAAGAAGCATAAGAAATGCAATACATGTCTTTTGGCCAGGAGTGACTTTTTATAACTGGGCCATATACCATGTCAGATATGTCATGCACACACACACAAAAAATAAATAAACATTAAGAAAGTGATTTTTCTGTTTTTGCCATGTGATTTATAAAGATGAGGCACCATAATAACAACAACAACAAAAAAAAAGTGGCCCCAGTGTACAAATTTTTTCTGTAACATTGCATTAATTAATGATAAGTTAATGTTAATATGATATTATTTAAAAGTATTATCATATGTGACTAAAAATTTCATAACTAGCTCTTAAAATATGGAATATGATTTCAGATACAAAACTCTGGAGATTGTGTTATATCTTGTAGTTGGTGTTCTTCCTGGTGTAGCTGTTTATTATACAGTAAGTATCACATTATTTAATTTTTACCATTTTGTTACATCATAAATTATATTATCAAGGTTGACTAAGTATTTGGAAATTACTTGTTCATTCTAGTTTTGCATATTTCTATCAATGAAAATGTTTTCAATCTAAAATGAGATTTCAACTTCTTATTATATAATAATTTATATAATAATTATTATTTGGTATACATCCAGTTACTGTTGTGCACCTTAGGAATAAATTTGTGAGACATTTCTATGCTGTGACAAATTAACTCAAATTACAATCTCAGTTCTATGCCGTGAGTTATTTCAGAAAGAAGTAAAAAGCACTTTCCTGTCAAGAATTCTAATTGCTATTTATTTATAGTGCAGTACTCTTAAAATATTAAATTTTTTAAACCTTTTTTTTGTATTATTAAGTAATATACAATATACAAGTAATATATAATATCTGAAACTAGTGCCTCCAATTTTTCTTGGATGCCACTGCAGGTATGCCAATTTATTGAAACTGTTTGTTTCAATAAATACTTAGACTTAAGTATTTATTGTAAATATTAAGACTTGGCGCCTCCGTAGCCAGGTGGGAAGGAGCAGCAGCAGCAGTGCGTAACACACTCTTCTTGATTAGACCGGGGTTCGAGCCCGTCACCACCAAATACGTGGATGCGGAAAGGTCAGGGAATGACCACCGCATATCCTGGAGCAATAGGAGCTCCTAAAAAAAAACAAATAATAACAATATTAAGACTTAATAAATATTTATTGTAAATATTAAGACTTAATAAATATTTATTGTAAATATTAAGAAATACTTAGACTTTCAAACATTCAGGTTGACATTCAGGCTTTCAAACATCTATGTGTGACATTCAGGCAATGTCACACATAGATTTCCAACTTTGTGCCATCAAATTTCACAGGGCCATACTTGTTTGACCCTATGAAAGTTTAATGGCACAAGGTTGGAAATCTGTGTGTGACATTGCAAAAGAGCCAAACCTGAATGTTCAAATTGTCTCCTGTGTCAGGATGCTGGTATGGGTATTGTGCTGAAGGAGAAATTTTTATTTCTTCTCTGATCTCACTCTTGCAATTCATGCCTTCAGCTTCTTCAGTGTTCTCTACCTAGCAATCAGAACTGATTGTGTGTTCCTATTCTTGGAAATCCTCAAGGATAACTTTCTGTTATAAACAGATTTAAAGTAGATTACTGCATCAGGTCACTCACAGGGAACATGCTGTTCCTTCCAAAGATTGATTATGCTTGTTCTTATTTTCAGCTTACAGACAGATTAGATACCTTATCCACTAGCCAATATCTTTTTAAATCACAAGTATCATCCAATAGGCAAATATTTTATTTTATGCACAGCATAATATTTTATGCTGTGCATTTAAAAATCTGTGATACTGCCAAAACAGCTGCTTTGAAGCTTACTTGCTTCTATTAGTGAACTTATGCTGAAAATGTGAACAGTTTTTTTTTGGTCTGACTGGGTTGTACTAACCCTATGCAATATTTTTATATATGATTAATTGGCCTAATGCAGTAACATGTTTTAAATCTGTCTGTTTTAAATTTGTCTGTATTTAAGTCCTGTGTTAATATCCCCATAATCCAGTTAGTAGGGAAATGCAGACATAATGAATGGTTATGTATTTAAATTGAAGTTTTTCTTCCATACACCATGTACGGAAGAAAAACTTCCATACATGGTGTATGGAAGTTCACTTAGACTGAAAACAATTGTTCATGTATTCAGTGTAGGGTCAGTGAGCTTTGAAACAGCTATCCTGGCAGTGTCTCTTATTTTTAAATGAATAGTGGATTTGCCTCTTGGTTGATGCCATGCAGTTTAAAAAAGATATTAGGGACTTAGGCTGAACTGAGGATAAAGTATTTGTCTCTAAGTTGACCAAGCTTAATCAATCTTTGGAAAGAACAGAATGTACCCTATGATTGGACTAATTGCAGTAATGTGCTTTAAATCTGGCTGCATTTAATTCCTGCATTAATATCCCTCACAATCCTATATAACAAATCCTCTCTTGTCCCAAAAATGGAAACATAATTTTTCTGGTGGGTGGTTGAGCTTTGTATTTCTTCTTCATTGAGCACAAGGTGGATCCTTGTGCTGCCATTCCATAGACTTCCACTTTGACTCTGGTCCATAATGGTTTACCCAGTTCTCATCTTCAGTGATGGTTCTGCCAAGAAAATCGTTGCCTATTGTCTCATATTGCTCAACAAGATTGGCACAAGCCTGCAATCTCTGCTCCTTGTGGTCTGCCATTAACATTTATGGAATCCACTCAGCACATGATTTCCTGTATCCCACATTATACAGAATCATTTCAATGCATTAAAGCCTATTTCTATCCACCCACTCACTCAGGATCATTGTAGTTACTTCTTTCATATCAAGCGATCCAGTGTATTTTGTTCCTTTCTTCTAGCGGTAACATAGGCAAAGATTTCTTTATTTCAACTGATGAGTTTAGTGGCAAACAGGCAACAGAGAATAAATTTTTATTCTCTGTCACCTGTTTTGGTCTGAATCTTCAACAATATCTTTTAGTTGGTATAAAAAGCTTAGTTACTTCTATGCTTACTTCCCTGAACACTTGGAATTTGCATTTGTTAATGTCAGGTGGTCTCACTGAAAAGAATTTGGAAAATGTGTAACACCGGGGAAGAATGATCAGGTGCAGACTGTTCTGTTTCAAAAAGAAATAATTTTATTAGGGACTCTGTTATCAGGAAATTAGTTAACATTTTATAGCAAGAGCATGTGGAATAAAAAAAGTGTCTGATGGGAGCTAAAATTGATGATATTACCAGAGGTTGTCAGTTTTTAACTTTAAATGGGGGAAGATAGCATCATTATCCATGTGGAAAACTAATGACATTAATTAAAAATGTAAATTACACATTATAATAAAATAATGATTTATATAATTAAACAATAATTTACTGTGTATGGAAGTTACTGCCAACCTGCAACAAGTAATATTGAAAAGGTGCTAACTACTAACTTATACATGCAAAAATTAAAAAATTAAATTACCTAATTAAAAAATAAAATTATATTAAATTAAAAAAAAAAAAAAAAAGAAGCAGAATACACAAGTAAGATTTTGCACTTACCCAGAGAAGCATAGCAACTCAATATCATGGTAATCCACACACCATCTCCCTCCCACTGCACTAACCTAATGGCTAAATACATGTAACCACTAAAAGAAATACACCATGAAATAAAGTTTGGGGGAAGCATAGTGACCACTTCTTCAAGGAGGCATCAGTCTTGTGAAGATTCTCAAACACTCACACTTCTGTTATGGCCTTTCAAGAGCAAAAGTACTACCGCTGTGGGAGCAAGTCAATAGAACAAGCAAATCTTAAATAGGTTAACCCAATAATCAGGAAACAATTCAACAGGGAAGGACAAAACATAAATTTCCAGGTTGACAAGAACCAATCTAAAAGCCTAATGGATGTGTAAATATGCAATATAAAATTACTAACTGAAATTACAAAGTTAGACCATAATTGAAGTACAAATTGTAAAATAAAATATTCAAATAAGTAAATGTAAAACAAATTCAAAAACATATAAAATTAAATTAATTTAGCAACTTAAAATAGAGTAGGGGTAACTATAGTGAAGAATGAACAGGGACAAAGAGGGAATTTTCATGAATTTGTGTTTTTTGAAAAACAAATTTACTAGTTCTTATATGCAATAAAATATTCCCATAATTTTTCCTTCTAAAATGTGGATGTTTCTTATATGGAAAATAAGGTATGTCATAGAAAAACATTGATGTGTTCTGATTCAGCTGCCAAATTAGATAATACACTTAAATGACCTTTGTTCATTCTCGATTACAAGTAATTTTTCGGTAGTTTCAATAAAGATAAACGGCGAAGGTAAAGAAAGCCTGCACAAGAACGATGAGAAACGTCGGATAACTTACGCGGAAAATTAGTTTTCCGATACGGCACTCTAGCGCTGCTCACTCGGTAAACAGACGGTAGGTGTTATCGGTCTGGAGCAAAGTCGAGAACGATATATTGATTGACAGGTAGGTGTGGCAAACGATGTGCTGATTGGTGTGTGAACACAACACACGATAACATCGGTTTAGTATCACTTAAGCTGCACTAATGGTAACTTGTCCTAATCGCACATGCCCTAACCTTTTTTCACCATTACAGTATATCGTAATGGTGAAAAAAGGTCAGGTTACCTCGACTTGAATCCCATGGGAGCTTGAACTCCTCCCGAAGTGGAGGGGTAACCTAACCTTTTTTCTTTAGAATCAGTCATATTTAGAAATACATTCATAAAAAAATAAATTTTTTATGACTGTATTTTTATTTTCTTGTTCAATAATATGCCCTAATGGTGAAAAAAGGTCAGGTTACCTCCACTTGAATCCCATGGGAGCTTGAACCCCTCCCGAAATGGAGGGGGTAACCTAACCTTTTTTCTTTAGAATCATGGGTGGACTAGCACATAAATTGTTTATTAACAAAATATTAATTTTTTATTACTGTACTTATATTTTTAAAGACACTCGTGCAGATACAGACATATCATAATGTCAATCAGCACCTTAAAAGATTCATCACTACTATTACCTGTTCACCGTTCATTACAAAACTATTATGCACCGTTCTTTACTGGTAAATACATATCATAATGCCAACCAGTGACTACACAGTAGCTCGTCGTCTGTCGCACCCACCACCAATCATTTCATCGTTTGCCACGCCTACCTGTCAATTGATATATCCTTCTCAATTTTGGCTCCAAACCGATAACACATATCGTCTGTTTACTGAGTGAGCAGCGCTAGAGTCCAGTGTCGGGAAACTAATTTTCCGAGTAAAGTTATCCAATGTTTCTCGTCGTTCTCATGCAGGCTTTCTTTACCTTAGCCAGATAAACTACTTTCAGTAGAACAATTTTTTAAATGTATACGCAAAATTATTCTTAACAAATTACTCAGACTTTATTTTCTACTTCAGCTTAAAAAAGCAAACAAGCAACTCCTGAAACTTTGTAAAGTTTCAAGAGTTGCAAATTAAGTTCTGTTAATGTTCCACCTTCCTATTCACAAAGTTTTAGTTAAGACCTCATTTTCCTTTCATGCCTTCTGTAATTAATGTACAGTAATTAACAAAATAAAAATTTTTAATTATCTGAGTTGTGTTATGTTACAAAAATAGTTGGCTATTATATTTGTATTCATTTATTGTTTGATATGAACAGTTTATTTGGATGATTTTTTTATTTAACATTCTCTCTATTATTAATGTGTTTCATTCTGCTCCAGTATGTAAGTAGTGTCATCCTGAAATCACTGCCACACTTAAGCTGTAGCCAACTCATTGCAGATGTGCAGTTGGCTCTAACATAATAATCTCAACAAGACATGCTAAAAAATTTTCATTTTGAGTATGTACTTTGGTTGCATAATTCACTGTAATCATTTTAAAAAATTAAATATGTAAATGCTAACTGTGTATTAATAAGCATATTAATTTTTCGAAATTGAAAGCTACTTTTATTTTATTTTATAGCAAGAATATTTAGGTGAGCTTTTTCTTGGTGCAGTGATCTACATTGGTGGGGTGCTGTTCTTCAAATCAGATGGAAGAATTCCCTTTGCTCATGCTATCTGGCATTTGTGTGTTGACATTGGAGCAACTTTACACTTTTATGCAGTCTACAAGCACCTAATTATAGATGAAAATAGCTTTCACGTTAAAAATTCTTGACATGTTATAGAGTCACATAATTGCAATTAAGATTGAAAAGAGCATTTCTAAGTATTTTGGGTTCTGTTTAATATTTTTGTTTTCTGAAACTTTATTAAAAATGAAGCCATTATGATTTTTAAAAATAAAATAAGCATTTTTCATTGCTATTTTTCTAAATGAATATTTTCATTTGTATCATATTATGTAAATTTATAGATATTTAAACGTATTAATTATTATTCCGAAAAAAATAAGGAAGAAGAGAAATATAAGAATTATTAACAGTTTAAAAGCATTTTTCATTATGCCAAATTACTTATTACTTGATTAATAGTAACTATTACTGTTTAGTAGCAACTGAATTCTGGGATTTAATCAGAAATATTATTTTTCATTGAATTTTTTTATTACATCATAGTTTATTGACTTGAAAAGTCATTGATTGGAGCTTGTTAATTTTTAATTCCAATTTAATGTATTTTCAAGGTGCATTTTTATGCAACTTTTTAATTTTTATTATTCAGTGCTATCACTCATTCATTTCCAAAATATTAGAAACCATTGTTATTAATACTTCCTTGAACATTTAAATATATGTTTTTGTAGAATAGGAAAGGCATGTATAGTTTAAATTTTAAATGCCAATAGGGCCTTATTTTTATGAAATTTGGATATTTGAATTTATATATTTATTCTATGGCAGTCAGATTTCAGATTTTTATATATTTCACATTTTTAGAAGTATTTTAATTTTTTAGTTGTATATCATCCTATAGATAATTAAGTGAATATTAATTACATGTTCATGTTACACCTTATGGAACTTTTTTTACTAGGAATGTGTCGTATAATGACCTTAAATTAGTGTAAGCATATGTTATTGTGTTAGGAGTATTCAATATCAATTTCAATATCTTTCTGAGATATTTATTTTAGAAATTCACTAAGTTATATAGGAGGAAGAAAAATAAGTAGCATTATTCAGAAAAAGTGTGCTTTTATTTATCTTGTATAATAAAATACCAGTAATCTTTATATGCAAAGATACTTTAGAACATAAAAAAACTTGAAATATGGTAAATATGCCTGTTATTATGAATATTAGGTGAAAGTATGCCAAGCTATGGGGTAAAGGTCAAGTGAAGTAAAACAAAGCAAAGCAACTATGCTTTGTAATACCTGTCAAGTATTTTTCACTGCAAGCACTATTTTTAAATTGTCGATTTCTCCTATTGATTTTCTAGAAACAAGGAAAAAGTTTTCTTATTTTTTTTCTGTTTCTTAATTTAAGAGTTCTATACTTTATTTATAACTCTTAATGCAAGTAGATAAATGAAGGCAAGAACGTTCGCATTGACTTAAAGATAAGTTAATATAACTATAAGGTAGGATGGGAAGTATTTTGACAAGTTGGGGTTATAAAGCTAAATGTGATTAGCCAAAACTGTTGTTGAAGATATTTTCTAATCTGCTTTTTCAAAATATAAAATATCTCTATTTTGTTATTTGTGAATCATTGGCTGTTATGCAGTAAAGCAGTAGTTTTATTTTTTGTTGTTGGTGTTGTTATTATTTTATTTATTTTTTTTTAAGTGGGTGAGTAGCAAAATTAAAATGCATGACATAGTTGAAAGTGATTTGTGCACTGGAATTTTATTTTAATTTATGAAAACTATGGTACATTAGCATGGTATGTACAAATGATTTTTTACACAACTAAATTCAAAATTTATTTTTAGTAGTAAACTTGCATATAAGATTTATTTTTGTCACTGTTTTTCCTTATGACTTCTGTGAAAGAAGTAGGTTTAACTGTTGCTTTTAAGAATGTATTATCCTCTGGAATATTACATGCAGTTTGTGATAAGTAAATACAGCCAAAACTATTTTGAAATGTTTGGTGAACTGAATACTTGTTATAAGGATTGACTGTCTGTCAAACAGATCAATTTTTTGACAGATCAAAGAGTGTTACAGTTCTTGGTATGAAATATGTACAGATGCCTTTTTTGAGTCTGAATGTTTGACAGAGAATTGACAATAAGTATTAGAAACAAAATTTTTTATCGGCAATGAGCTATTTTCTTTAATGTACAAAATTAAAAGTACCATTTCTTTTGGATTTCCCATGCATACATACTAAAAAATTATACTAATTATATTTTCCATCAGCTATTTTGAAAATTGCATGAATTGTATTTGTACATAAAGTGTATCTTATCCAAATGGCTTCCGAAACTGAATCTGTTGATGCATATTGATGCCTCCTTTCACATTTAAAAATAGTGGCTGTGTGTGTGTGTGTGTGTGTGTGTGTGTGTGTGTGTGTGTGTAGTACTGACACAACCATCCTCTTTGATTCATCCTCCACCTTCAGTTGAACATGCTCAATAAATAACCAAATACTGTGTGGTATCATAAATTGGTTTGATTGTCAGTGCAGTGAAAGTTCTGTACAATGAGCTGAGAAACTATTATTCAGGAAAAAATACTCATTATAGTGGATTCTTGTTATAGCAAATTACAGGTAAAAAAAAAAAGTTCATAAATAATGAAGAAAAAGTCTGTTGATTTCTCATTTCTGCTCTTCATCTGTCGTAAGACAAATTTTTATTTTCATCTCAATGCAGTCAAGAAACAGGATAATTAAAAAGATACAGTTGATGTGGCATCTGGCATATGAATATTACAAATTGAATGGAGTGCCAAAATCGATTTGGCATCTTGAAATTTTTCCCTCTTCCTCGGAGCACTATCAGAGAGAGAATGATCAATCCTCATACCAGTTTCATTTTTGTCAGTTCAGCTTTTCTCACAGGTATTTAACATTTTGGATGTCCATACCTTTCTATTTCTTTTCCATACCAATAAACTCTATATCTTAAAATACACCTTACACATTTTCCCATGGATGTTAGCTTCGGCAGAATTTTAAGAATTATTGCATTTTTTAAAGTGCAGAGGTTATTCCACAATAGACAAACACAAAATCACACCTAAATGTTGGCCACTGTTCCACAAGAAATGGAAAACAGGCAATCAAATTACAATACTCTTCTGTGTTCCAGCTGTATAAACTTTTTTCAATAACTTTGAAGAATAAAAGCAGTGCGTGGCAGGTAGCATCAGCAATCGTTAAAAATTAAACGGAGATAATTATTTCCAAAATATGTGCAAGTAAAATTATATCAGTGCAGTTTAAAACACTTGTTACAGTAAAAAAGATTTGTTTCACAGAGGGTTGAATTGGAACAAAAAAAGACCTCTCTTGAAGAAATATTCTTGTAGAAAAGTATTCTTGTGTAAACCAAAATCAGCTGAAAGTCTTAATATTCTTGGTACAAAGAGAGAGAGAAAGAGAGAGAGAGAGAGAGAGGGCTAAGAACCTTAAATTTTTAGTATCTTTCCTGTTTTGTATTTACATGTTTCCCTGGGTTATTGTTGTAGATATCTCTATATTGGACCTTACAGCACATTAATAATGTTCATTATTGCAGAATTTTTGTTACAAATAATACTGGACTCAATCTGATATTGTCATATTAGTATTGATGAGAAAGATAGGTATACAGAACCCTGAATAACTTTAAAATCTTAATTTCTGACTTTAGTTCTTGAATATCACCAAATAAATTTTTAAGAATAAGTTGATGATTTTTATATTCTAATACAACCCCAAGTTGGCTCATGCAACATGCTTGGTGGTCACATACATTACAATCAGCATTCTCTCATTTTGGATTTTTATTATTGATTTCATAGTTTACTGATTATTTATTTAGTCAAATAATGTTTTTTTTTTTTTTTTAAGTACATTTTGATTTTTTATGAGAAGATGACTAAGGTTGCAGTATACATTTTTCATGGAATAATTATGAATACTTTGGATTTTAACAGTTCTATAACAAGCACACTATTTGTGCTTGTTATAGAACTGTTATGTGAGATTTTATCATTATTAACTATGTTTCTAACAGTATTCAGTATCAGGTTAATGATAATTCTCCTAAGGTTCTGGACATCTCCATTGCACTTATAGTTTTGCTCTAGCCTTCTAGTTTGCATACAAGATTACATTTGGATTATCTAAATGTAATAAAACAATCACATATATAAACAAACGTATTAAAACAATCATGTGATGTTTTAATATTCTTATTATTGTGAAAGTAGATAAGGAGAGATGGAAGAGGCTGAACTATCCATTTCAGTGGAATAATCAATTATTCTAATATTAAAGTAAAACACAGTAACTTTATAGCAAGACAATAACTAGCAGCCATTGGGCTATAATTAACGTGTTTTAGAATTATATAATTTTTATATTTAAAAAAATTAGCTGTATTTAAAAATATTTAGTGAATGGAACAGATCAGAAATGTTGAGTGTAGGTAGTTTTTTGACTTTTTATTAAATCCCTTCAAATAATATACATTTTTTATAAACTTAATTAACTACTTATTATGCATTATATTATTATACATTTTATTATCAAAAATTCAATACAGACAGTATTAAATTTTTGATAATAAATTTTAGTTCTGGTGCAGACAAAAGCTTTTTCTTTCTGTTAGATCATGATCACTTTTTTTTATTTCCCTCCCCCCCTCTCTCAAACCAATCTGAACACATTCCACCACTAGTCAGCATTACTGTCCAACTTCAAACTCAGAGACCCAACTTTTCTTCTTCCTCATTTATCTTGTAACTTCAGCTTTTTGGAACAACTTTCTTTCACATGTATTTCCAAATTACAATCTACAGAAATTCAAATCTAATGTTAACAAGTATCTTCTTTTCTCTTCATGTAATAGAACCTATTACATGAAGGTAATAGGTTCTATTACCTTCATGTTTGGGGTTTTCTTAAAAAAAAAAAAAAAAACTAATGTTTCTTGGATACAAAAGTCATTGTTGGTTTAATTGTTATGATTTAAAGTGAAAGTTGTTTGAGTGTGGGTCATGCTAGAGATTTTGATCCAGATTACCTGATATATAGTGCTATAAGAGGGTTAGTTTTTTTCAGGTTGGTTAGATAGATGGTCTTTTGGCCATCAGAGTAGTTTGTAAACAAGTAAGGATTGAGAAACTGACAATTAAGAAAGATTTAACAAAAACACTTTTCCATTTGAAGTATTTTAATTAGGTTTATTGTCATGAAAAGGACATTTGGTACAATTAGACTCAGACTATCCTAATAACTAAATAAAATTGCATGTTTCAGATTTCAGTATCAAAATCTGTCTTCAGGCCTGGATTTTTGGGTTTGGGAGCTCTAAAACTTGAACATGGAAGACCAAACTGTACCATTGGAGAAACTAAATTGTACCATACTGAGGCATAGAGCTCCTGAATGTGGTACAATTTGGTCTACAATGGTCAAGTTTTAGAACTTCCCAAACTTGAAAATTCAGGCCTGAAAGTGGATTTCAATACTTAAACCCAAAATGTAGCCAATTTTATTTAGTTTATCGGATTATTGAAATTTTTTGGGATCTGCAATTGCACTTTGGGATCTGCAATTTTCGTTTGCATATCAGTAAGCTAATTAAGAAGGCCTCCGTAGCTGTTTAGTCAGTAACAGGATTGCAGTAGCACACGCTCTTTGAATAGACTGGGGTTCAAGCCTCCGACTGCTAAATATGGTCAATCTGCCAACTTGCACTGGACCAGCGTGGCAAATTATGGTCCATTTCCCTCAACATGAATTGTTGAGGAGGCTTCCATCCTGCATTGGGTTGATAATGGCTGCAGTTTACCTTTTTTTTTTTTTTTTTAAGCTAATTAAAATACTTCATGTGTAAAAGGTCTTTATTAAATTTCTTTTACTTAGTAGTAAGAAAGATTTCATTATTAATTAAGAGAGATTTAATATATCTTTCTTACTTAATGTCATTCTCAAGTTTAATTTTCATCTAAAATTCTTTCAATTAATATTTTGGCTGTATTTAAAGAGAGAATGAGTCATCACCACCAGTTCTATATTAGGAACATGAAATTAGTGCACTTGCATAGGGTGAATATATCTTATAGGCCTTTTGACAAATTTTCCACACATACTGAGGATAGAGATGGTGAACCAATTGCAATGTACCATGGGTGGCATGCATAGGAAAATATACAGGCATTTGATCACTCATAAATAGTTTACATCATTATTTAAAAAAAAAGATAATGATGTGTGTATTTATAATTTTTGTTTTTCAAGTGCAACAATAAACTGCCACTTTTTATTTCATTTCATTTCATATATAAACATATCGCTCTGTCTTTGAAAGTTAGTGTCTTCCATATGATGAATTAAACTGTTCACATTAAATATCTTTTGTATGAATTATAGTTTGTAATTTATTGCTTTATTTAACTGTCATGAGCACTTTTTAATGTAAAAAAATCTTTAAAGAATATGCTGATAACAGTATTGTGGAATATAAAAATATTTTAAACAGTTAAATATTTTGTGTAAAATTCATATATGTTAGTTAGTTTAGTTGATTCTCAGATCATAACAACCAGAAGCTGCTGCACAATTATGGATCACAGAATATCCCTGAAAAGTCATAAAAGTTAAAAAATATTATGAATAATCATAATAAAAATGTACAATAATGTCTATTTTATATATAATAATTTATTTATGTGTCTATGTGAAAGAGAGATTTTTCACATTTTTTTCTCTTTTGGAGATTTTTTCTCCAAAAGAGAAAATTAAATTAAATTTTGCAGATTCTCATATTGTTCATAATTGATAAGATTTAAAATATTTTCTGGCTGGATAAAAATATTTTTTTAGGTCAGAAAATATGGATTCACAACAGCCATCTACAAATGGCTGTTGTAAATCAGAATTTTGTCTAGAGAAAGGATGGATTAGGTAAGACAGTTTGATTAAGTTAAAATTGATGTGCATGATCAGACTTGTTTGCTATTGCAAAAATTGAGTTCACGAAGTTTAGTTTTTAATTAAAAGAAGCAAGTAAAATTTTAATATGATTTTCATAATTAACAGCATAAAAATCGAGTAACCTGATATGTTTTTAAGAGTGCACTGCAGTATACATAATCAGAATATATCTTGAGATATAGCAAAAGCTTAATAGTTCAGTACCTACCTCTTGAACCATTTATCACATAATTCGTATAAAGAAGGTGAAATAGAATTAAAGTTAAACTACATTAATGATTAAAATAAAGCCCAGAGGAAAATGAAATGCACTCCCTCTTCCCATGGTTGTCATATATAAAAGTTACTAAAGATAAACTGCTAAGAAGGATAATAATGTAGGTAGTCAAGAGTCTAAAACGAGGAACTTTCAATTGAATCAAATTGAATCATATGAATTTGACAAGAAGTGTTGATAGATTGGCAAAAGCGGATTTCTTATAGGAAACAATGGGGCATAGTGGTTGACCTGGTTTATGTAGCTTAATAATCTCAAACACGTGTGGAAGAATGTTATTCCTAATCCCTATATTTTGTAATAAATGTAAATCGATCTCTTTTCCTGCTCTGATTTTCCTAATAATACAATCTAATTGATTCTTTAATCTCATAATCGTGTATGCGTTGTCTATCCTGTATGTATCACTGTCTGATAAAATTTGACGAATTTTTTGTGTGTATGTGCTCTTATCTAAGATCACGGTTGTGTCCAATTTATCTGCTTTTTGAATGATAATCTCACTATTTTTCCTAAGTTTCTGTAAATTCTCAAGTTGTTGATCGTTAATATTAGGACGTATTCTAATACTTTTAATAATTTTAATTAAAATTTTCAAGTATTCTAATACTTGAGTTTATAACGGCATTGGTCTCGTGAATTAACTGGTTCCTGTCAGGGTGATTTTCTAATTTGCTCTGTAATTCAATGATACTGTCTTTTATGGGGTAGCGATTTCCCCTAATGGCAAAGTTAAAACCATACTCAACTCCGGAGAGCTCTTCAATTAGATTGTATTCTTAGGAAACTCAGAGCAGGAAAAGAAATCGATTTACATATATTACAAAATATAGGGATTAGGAATAACATTCTTCCACACACGTTTGAGATTATTAAGCTATATAAACCAGGTCAACCACTATGCCCCATTGTTTCCTATAAGAAATCTGCCTTTGCCAATCTATCAACATTTCTTGTCAAATTAATAACACCACTAATGAAATTATTAAAGTTCAGAGAGTATTTAACACTCATCAAGTGTTTGAACATATTAACAATGTTTCAATATCACACAACGATATACATAAATAAATCTTTATTGTGAAGTACAGAGTAACAGCATAATATCCCATCACGGCAACAAGCGCCAGGGAATACTTGCATCATATGACATAGTCTCCCTTTATACTAATGTTAACGTAGATTTTACACTTCAAGAATTATGTACGCTACTAACAAGAGACACTTCACTTAAAACCCATCCCATACTAATCTTAGTAGTGATAGTATCCTTGAACTCAGTTTTAATTAAAGCAAGACATTTCTGCATTAATGATGAAATCTATGAGCAGATATACAGGCTCCCAATGGGCTTAGGCATTTCAGCCCCACTTTCAGCAATATATCTAGCAGCAGTCGAAGATAAAATTCTCCAGCCATTCCTTTTTGGGATTAAATTATAAGATATGCCGATGATATTTTATTAATTGGCAATAAATCGGATATTGATAGTCTCCTAAATAAATTTAACACGTTTTAAATTACCATGTGTCTAACTCAAAGCATCACAGGAACTAGAACTACTTTATAAACTCTTTCTCCACTCACCCCAATATAGTCAACTGATGATGATTCAATCGAAAGTCCCTCGTTTTAGGGACGATGCGGAAAGGTCAGGGAATGACCACCGCATATCCCTGGAGCAATATGGCCTTAGTTGCTAATGCTCCTAAAAAACCAAATAATATCAACAACCCTCGTTTTAGACTCTTGACTACCTACATTATTATCCTTCTTAGCGGTTTACCTTTAGTAAACTCAGTCAAATTTTATCCGACAATGACAATGTGTCTGCTGTTTTTAGCTTTTTTAAATCAATAAAGGTTTTTACTCGTATTTAAAATTTATACGTTATTGTTATTTCTTTTATTGATAAGCTTTTTATTATATATCTGGACATGGTGGCCTAACTACTTAGGTCACTGAAAGGATAAATTTTTAAATTTTTATATATTACCTGGTCTTGGCGCATTATAGCCTGAGATGCTAATGTGCCAATAAAATACAAACCAACAACAACAACCTTTAGTAACTTTTTATATATGACAACCATAGGAAGAGGAAGTGCATTTCATTTATCTCAGAGCTTTATTTTAATCATTAATGTACTTTAGCTTTAATTCAATTTCACCTTCTTTATATGAATTATGTGATAAACGGTTCAAGAGGTAGGTATTGAATTATTAAGCTTTTGCTATATCTCAATATATGATTATACCAACAGGTATAACCATATATTGAGATATAGATAAGGTATAATCATATATTGATTATACCTTAAGTCATAACTATAAAATTTACTATCAGAATATATCTTTAATGAACAGAATTGGCTGACAAGTCCAGCATCCCAGTATCCTGTTGATATTTTTGTGGGGGTCATTTTATCACCCTCTTTTTGTTTATTATTATTTTTTTATGTTCTGACTTCAATGGAAAAACCATTCTTTTTACTTTGGTGTAACTCACAGTGCTTTCCAGTGTAATTTTTGTGCTAGAATTTTTCAAATTATTCTTCGATTCTAAAGATTTTAAATTTGATTCTATTTGATTTTGTTTATAAAGATTTTGATTCAAAATATTATTTTCCCTGGAAAATAATGGAGTCACTGGTTAAAGAAGCACTGCAGGATCATCTAGACAAGACTGCAGTTATTGTTCAGACACAGCATGGGTTTGTTAAGGGGAAGTCTTGTCTGACCAATTTGATTGGATACTATGATGTGGTCACAAAGGAACTGGATGCAAAAAATAATTTTGATATCATATACTTGGATTTTAGGAAAGCTTTTGATACTGTTGCACATAGAAGACTATACAAGTTGGAGTAGTATGGCATTAAGGGCAAGTTGCTGCTATGGATAAAGGGATGGTTGAGTGGAAGAAGACAGAGAGTGGTAATCAATGGATACTGCTCTTCGTGGACTAACATTATTAGTGGAGTCCCCCAGGATTCGGTGTTTGGCCCATTGTTGTTTTCTGTATTTATCAATGATATTGACGAAGGTATATATCAGGCTTAATGTCCAGGTTTGCAGACAACATGAAGGTTGGATCAGTAGAATCTAGAAAAGTTGAGTAGATGGGCTGAGAGGTGGAAACTGAAGTTTAACATTAACAAATGCAAAGTATATGGGAAGCAGTAATCTCAGAATAACATACCAACCGTGCAGTACTACACTTAGAGTAGTGGAGAATGAAAAAGACCTGGGGGTAATTGTTCAGTCAAATATGAAGTTTTCTGAGCAGTGCAGACAGTCTGCAAGATTAGCTCATGGTGTCTTATCAATGATATACAGGAATTTTGCTAGCAGGGATAAGGAGGTGATTATCCTCTTGTATAAGGCAGTGGTCAGGCCAAACCTTGAGTACTGCTACAGCTCTGTAAGCCTCATTTTAGGAAGGATATAGAGTTGCTAGAACGAGTATAGAGAAGGGCAACAAGATTGGTGAGAGGAACAAAGGGGTGTCCTTACAAAGAAAGGCTTAAGTGCTGCAAATTGCAGCATTAGGAGACTAGGCACCTGCGAGGTGATCTGATTGAGGTGTGTAAGGCCTTGAATGGTTTGAGCAAGCTCACTGCTGATAGGATTCTTCCTCTTGCTCAGATTCTGCACCTGAGGGGACATAAATTCAAATTGAGGAAAGACAGTCAGAACAGATGTGCAGAAATTTGCCTTTTTTTTTTTTTTTTTTGGCTGATGCTGTATAAGCTTGCTTTCTTGCATCATATGCCTTTGCTAATGCTAAGATTCTAAAGATTCACAAAGTTATGATGAAAATGTGATACTAAGTTCATAGTATCTGTTGTATGCTTTTGTGTGCAATCGCCAGTGGGATTAAAAAAAAAAATGTATATTGTGATTCACCATTGGGAAGGTAACTTTAAAAATATCTGTTTGTAAGAAGAGAAAATTTCAGTACTGGGCATTTGAAATAATAATATGCCAACTTTTAAGTACAGTGATCTGATTTAGAAACTCCCTGCATTCCTGAAAAGTATTCTTATATAAGTTGGTAACAGTTTTCCCATATATATACTAATATAATGCAGGGCATCTAACCTTTTTTTGGCTTGGACCAAAACATTTAAAATGGTGAATGTAGTGAGTCTCTTGGGTTTTTGTGATAAGCAGGTCATGGACTACAAGAACAGTTCCTTTCCATTGTATTTTTCTAAGTAGTATTTCATTTTTGTTATCAATGTTTATATTTACAATTTAATTTTGTTACATTTAATAATCAAATACAAAAATCAAATAGTTATTACATAATACTAATAATATTCTTATAACAATACTGTTAAATATTGAGGAAGATACATATCATAAGAAAGCAATACAGAAAAATTGAGGAATTACCAAAACTGGATATTTTCAAAAGTCAGTGCGAAACCGTATTTCATTTTGTGACACACCAGTTTTAAGCTTGGGAGATGCATAACACCTAGGGCTGCCTAGGTGGCACCAGACCACACAATGTGAAGGAATGGGCCTATGTGTCTGAAAAAAGGAAAAGGAAAAAGAGATCTTTTTTTTTACAACATAGTTAGTACAGAAAGAATCAATGATGCAAAGAAGCTATTGGTTGGACAGCATCATTTAATGAATGCATTGCACAAAGCAATACAGAAAAATTGCGGAATTACCAAAATTGGATATTTTCAAAAGTAAGTGTTTCCAAGTTTCAAAACTTGGAAGATGCATAACACTTTGGGCTGCCGAGGTGGCTCAGGCGTCACACAGACTACGAGCCTATATGCCTAAAAAAAGAAAATGGGAGAAAATGCACTTCTTTTTTACAACATGGCACCAGGCACCATCAAGGTGATCTGATTGAGGTGTATAAGGCCTTGAATGAATTGAGCAAGCTCAATGCTGATGGGATTCTTCCTCTTGCTCAGATTACAAACCTGAGGGGGCATAGATTCAAACTGAGGAAAGACAGTTGTAGAATACATGTGCAGAAGTTTGCCTTTAGCCAGCAGGTAGTTGATTGCTGGAACAAACTTCCATCTGTTGTTGTGGAAGTTGATAGCTTAAATAAATTCAAGGCAGAACTAGACAAACATTTGGAATGAATGGCTCAGTGAAATGGGAAGGTTTTTTTTTTTTTTTTTTTTTTTTTTGGCTGATGCTGTATAAGGCTGTTTTCTTGCATCATGTGCCTCTACTAATGCTAAACATAATACTGAATAAATCAATGATGCAAAGAAGTTACTGGTTGGCAGAATTATTTAATGCATACATTGCACTTTTTTATAGCAAATTTCCTTGCTCCTGATCTTACAAAAGTTATTGCTGGCTCTGAATATGGATTTGCATGAAAAAAAAAAAATATCAGCAGAATAGCATAATTTTAAAAAATAGAGGTCTGTTGTATTATTGTACATGTATGTACAATATATGCTAAAAATACATAAATGCTGAAAGTATTTCATTCTCATTCATTTTACTTTCAATGTTGTAATCCACTGTGCAGTTGCTGAAGTTGAGCAAAAGTTTGTAAGATCAAGATTTGAGTTTGTAAATTGAATTTGTGGTATAAAAAATTGTATTCATAAGCTCAAATATTTGTAAGTTGAATATTCGTTAATCAGGCAATTACTATATATAATTTATTAACACTTTTTTCATTTAATTTTGCCAAGATTCTCTCTCCCCGCCACACACACACTATAATCTTATCTTATAGAGGATATCAAGTTTGTTTAATTTTATTATGTGATCTTTCAAAGATTATAAGATTTAGGCATTCCTATCTGATGTTTTACTAGTAATTATATGAACTTTAAAGTGCTGAAAATAAAATATATCAGTATAACTTAATTGATAATGGAATTAAATTTCATACAACGGCTATAAAATATACTTAAGTTAGCAAAAGTCTCATTTAGGTGTATTGCTAAGAGCAAACTTAGTTTGGTACAAAATCCATCCATCTTATATTATGAAGCAGATAATGGCTTGTTTCACAATATGAGCAAGGTTGGATTTACCAAAGTGCAGTTACTCCAGTGCTCCAAGATCATTAAGAGGGAAGTGCAGTTATTGTTGGCTTGGGGCTCCTGCAATCTTGTTTTTAATCATCAAAAAATGTGTCAGGACCCCCAACTGTTGAATAACACTAAGTATGAGACTCATGTATGAAAGTGACAATGCTGAAGGAGATAATATCGAAAAGTATGCCTCATTCCTGAAAGTGCAGGATGGACATACTTAATATAATAATATAAATGGCTGAAGCATACTTCTTTATATTGTAATACTTCTTCATGCCTCTTAATATTTTTCCTTAAAATATTAAGATTCATTTTTCCATAAGATTCATTATGTAGCTAAGAGGAAACAAAGTTTGCTCTTATCTAAATACATAAATGAGGCTTTTTTCAACTCAGCTTCATTAATACTTACTCTGTAACTCTGATGAGAGTATCATGGTAGTATTCTGAAATCCTGCATATTTTTCTACATTAAATTTCTATGCTAATTAAAAACAGTTCAATGCTGTAATGATTATTACTATCCCAATTATTAGAAGGCTGAAATTAATTAAAATTATTTAAAGTATTCAAAGTCATTTATTCATATCAGTTTAAACAGTAGAATGAAAGTCTTTCTTAATAGTAAATGTCTTCTATTTTTTATTATAGTATTATAATAAAAAAAATATATAAATATATATAGTATTTTTGTAGAAGCAATATTGGAATATTTCTGGCATATTAAAATTGTAAAGTGTAAGTTAGATATAAAAATCTATTTTTAAATTTTTATATCTAACTTACACTCCATGAGTTGAATAAAATTCAAGTACCTGAACTGTATTTATGAAATTAATCATATTCATATCAGAATAAAAGCAAAAAAGAAATATAAATATTTTGTCAATGTGAAAGAAATATACTGTCGCTTACACAGGAAGCAAAAACATATATATGTAATTACAGTACATGACATATAAATGTCTGTAGTTTTGGTTTAGAAACCCTATGAAAAATATGAAAGCAGTTGACAAAGCCATGTAATGCTATTTTATGGCTTTTCGTATTTTTCTAAGCATGCTAGGAGAGCATTACAAAAAAGTTATGAAAATAGGTTTATTGATTGCTATTCTCATTGTACTTTTATATATAGCCCAATAACTACCATTGGAGGCATTTATATGACTGTTGCTTTTTACTTTATTTTAATTGTCAAGCTTAGATATTTTGATTTTTATTGTGTTAGTTTGCAACTGGTAGTTAACCACTGTTCAAACTTAATGCTAAAAACCTGAAGGCTCATAGCATCAGTAGCTACAACTAATGTTCACATAAGAAATTTCTTTTATTACAGCAACATATATCAAATTTCACATTCAGTGCTTGATTTTAATTTAAGGTTTTAATTCTCATTATATAGTTGATGTTAAGGAATTGAATATCAAAAATAATTAATCTGCAAATAGTATATATACGTGTTCTGCGCACTTCTTTAATCATATTATCTTCTTTGTCATGATGTTCTTGTGCTAATATGCACTTTTCTTGAGCTGTATAATCATTTTCAACAATCTTATGTTCTACAAACTAATATAACATGAAATGTTGCATCATGTTTTCAGGAGTTTGTTAGGCAACTGTATGTTTTCTTACATAATACACTTAGATGTGTATATATCTCAGATATACCTATTGTTTAGCTTAAATTGTTTTTTGTACCATGTTTATTAGTGTTGTAGTATGTAAATATGAATCAATCTGTGGTGTTTGAGAATATTCCTACAGTAATGACCACTGTAAAAATTTGTGTACCTGACAATGTTTTATAGAGTTATTTGCAAAAAGTTTAAAGTAGGGACCAGTGCATGGATACTTAAACATTTTTTAAATAAATTTTATTGATCAGTTTCCTGTAGTAGCTTATTTACCTTTGTCTTTTATGTACTCAGGTTTAAATTTTTATTGTGTTTTCAATTTAAAACTAGTTCAGTTTTAAATTAAAATTGTACATATTTTGGTACATTTGTTGCACATAGAGAAATCACCATTTCTCGTATTTACCGTTTGTAGTATGATTTAACAATCATTTGCACCTTATTGATTTTAGCTACTTAGCATTCTGTAATAAATATGTCCATATTTATTACAGAATTATTTATTACCTTCTTAAATGACCTGGCATGATTACTGCACAGTTGCAACTGTGGATAAGCAGTTTTGATTTTTTTTTTGTAGTTATCTCCTACTTTATTCCTCACCCATATTGGAATTTTAACACATGCCATGTCTTTTGACTATATAAGTGTGTTTTCATGGTGCTATTTTCATATTGTGCAGTGGGAAAACCCAAGATAACTCATGGGGGGGACACTGCTCCCTCCACTTCAGATCAACTAACTACAGCTCTGATTAAAGTGGCCTAAAGAATTCTTCCTGTTGTAGATGGGAATTAAACCCAGATGACCTCACCAACTGAGTAGTAATGTATCATGCTGACTAAGCTGCCATAGAGGACTACTTCTTAAATAATGTATTCAGAATATCAGTTCTGTATATCAGATTTTATGTTCAATTTAATCATCACTTATTAGATTACTTCTAAGTTTTACTATAAATATTCTGATGTAATTTAGTAAGGATGTAGAGCTGCTGGAATGGGTGCTGAGAAGGGCAATGAGTTGGTGAGGGGACCAAAAGGGTGTTCTTACCAACAAAGGTTCAGTTCTGCAAACTGCAGCATCCAGAGACTAGGAAATCTGAAAGGTGAGCTGATTGAGGTGTTTAAGGCTTTGAATGGATTGAGCAAGCTTAATGCTGATGACATTGTTCCTCTTGCTCAGACTACACACATGAGGCTGCATAAATTGAAATTGATAAAGGATGGATGCAAGATAGATATGTGGAAGTTTTCTTTCAGTCAAGTAGTTGATTATTGGATCAGATTTCCATCTGTTGTGGAAGTGAGTAGTTTGAATAAATTCTAGGCAGAACTAGACAAACTGTTAGAGTGGATGGACAGTTAATGTGAGAAGGCTTTTTTTTAGGCTGTTGCTGTATAAACTTGCTTTCTTGCATCATTTGTCACTACTAATGTTACTACTAATACTGAACTTCTTTCAAGATTCTCAATTTTTCTTTACTCAGAATCATTTATTTTTCCCCACAACCTTGATTGAAAAAAGTCCGATTATCACTTTTCTGATTTTTTAGCTTAATGCTGTATATTCCCTATCCCTGGAAGATTGATAGTGAGAAAAAGAAAGCAATAATAATTTCCTGGTTCATTTACTTTTACGATTTAAAAAAAAAAAAAAAGTGCATGGGGATATATTTTCTATCCTGAAAGGTTGCATTGCATATTCACTATATTCCGAATACAGTGATTGAACCAATGGTGTGGAACATATTTTAGACTTTTACAGTATTATATATGTATATATATATATATATATTTTTTTTTCCGTCTGTTTTATCCTCTTAATGTACAGGATTTTTCAATTACCAGGTCCATTTTGCTTAATTTTAGGTTTAGGCTATTTGTCATTTGGATGTTTTTTTGTCATATTTGAGCTGAAATTTTCGAATTTGATATTAAAATTGGATTAAGGATTATCATTTAGATTTTACAATTTTTAAATTTAAATTTCACTTAACTTCATTTTTTATTGATGGGAATACTGTTCCCAATTGTCTGAAAATGTTGTACTTCTGAAACAAATGTAAACCAATCTTTTTGAAAAAAAAAAACAAAAAAAAAAAAAAAAACACAACGCTGGTTGTATGTGATGCTCACTCTTTGGCACAGGCATTTAGCCGTGCAGGGGTAGTTATGTCATATCACCTCAAACTTACACTCACTGTTTGTTTTTTTTATTTTCTTTAAATAAAATAAGTTTATATTTCTTTCAGAGTATACTTATAATGAAATGGTTCCCAATCATTTGTCACTCAAGTTCCACTTTAAGTTAAAAGACTTAAACGGCACACCGAAATAGTGATTGTCATCGAACTCAGTGGAATTTTTCCTAATCTTGCAGCACACCTAATTTTTCCTAATCTTGCAGTAGATTAATTTTGACCGGTTGGGAACCACTGCTATAATATTTTTAAAATAAATCAAAGATGGGAACAAGTTTCCCATTAAGAAAAAATAGTTGATTAGGCAAAATTAAAATTTAGAAATTGTAAAGTCTAATGGTTATACGTGGTCCAGTTTTAACATCAAATTCAAATATTTAAGCCCAGATATGACAACTCCCCCCCCCCCTAAAAATAAGTGAGCTAGACCTTGGTGCCTTTTAATTGAAACATCCTGTATATATATATATATATATATATATATATATTATTTTTTGTTTCCTAGCAGCTGATCTTGATATTTAGTTCTTTTTTTTTTTATCCTTCACTTTAAGGTGTAAAAAAAACCAGAGAATTTGATTATCCATAATAGTTTATGTTGTTTATTTACAATTTTCTAATTATGTACAGTAATAACTCAGGGATAATATACAATCTCAGGGAGGTGTTTACTACATTGTAGAATCCCACACATTATTTTGTAAAAATCTGTTTTCTTGCATGCCACTGTTCAATTTTTTTTTTTTTTTAGCGCCATTAAGTAAAAATTGGTGGTATTATATAGCAGCAAGCAAAAAAGAATTGCTAAACTTAACAAACCTGAAGTATTTTAAAAGTATTTTTGACTTGTAAAAAATTTTAATTATGATTTTCAGTAAAATATAATGCAATATTTGAGGGTCAAAATGCCACTTGTTTTTACCTGAATTTCTATATATTGAGTTGATAATTTTCTGTGCTTATGGGTGGAGATTATAGACCATACAAGGTTTGACAAAGTTTCGAGAATAATTTTGTTTCCATCAAAGTGGCCATACTGTAAACCATTACATCCTCCTGCTGTGTAGCCTGAAACCCACCCCATCTGCATGCAAAGGGTAAATGTAGTCAGTCATTTCAGTCATTGTATAAATTGGTATGTGTAAAGGCATGTTTGTTTCATTTTACATGAAAAATGGAAGGCAATTTAGAGCAAAGAGTTAAGATAAAATTTTTGGTGAAAAATGGCAAATCATCAATGGATATTTATGAAAAGTTGACCAGAGTTTATGAAAATGATACCATGTCGAAACCACACGTTTTCAATTGGGCAAAACAGTTTCGAGAAGGACATGAATCCGTCAAAGATGCTGAGCATTCAGGGCATCCTTCCATGACTCGACATGATGAAAGCATTGTTCGTGTGTGTGATCTTGTTTGAAGCGATATGCAGTTAACCACAAGAATGATTGCTGAAAAACTAAACATTAATCAGGAAAGTGTTAGATTAATTTTGACTGAAAATTTGTTGATGTGCAAAGCTGGTACCGAAAAACCTCTCTCGTGAGCAGAAATAAATTCGGTTGTGACATTCTCAGAAGATGTTGGGAAGTATTGAAGGTGTTCCAAATTTGCTTTCTCACGTGATTACAGGGATGAAAGCTGGGTATTTTCTTATGGCTCCGAAACAAAAAGGCAAAGTCAACAATGGAAGGGAGCTTCCTCACCAAGACCCAAAAAAGCAAGAATGTCAAAGTCAAAAGTGAAAACCATACAAAGTTTCAGCACCCTCCGTATTTTTCTGATTTGTCCCCTTGTGACTTTTTATTTCCTCGACTGAAAGGAATGTATTTTCAGTCAGTTTCTGAAATTCAGAGTAATGTAAAGCAGGTATTAAAACATACCAGAAAGTGAGTACCAATAATGTTACGATCAGTGGATCCTGTGCTGGAATGCGTATGTACAGTCTGAAGGGGACTACTTTGAAGGCGATGGCCTCACATCTGTATAATTTTCGAAATAAATTTTTTAATGAATTATTCTCGAAACTTTATTGTCACACCTCGTATTAAAAGGGAGCAAATTTTGTGATGCAACAACCTTATGATATTGAAATATTTATTCTGTTTTACACTAAAAGATAAACTTTATCACTTGCAGGGGCCACATTTTGTTACTATAACAGCCCAACAGTCCTAGAAATCAGCCCTTTAATGTTAGGGGGGGGATATAGGGAGTTCCAGCTTGAGAGAGAGAGAGAGAGATCAAGATCAAGATCCAATTCATGTCAAGAAACATGTACAAGTTGACTCTTTTGTCATGGGTTGTTTTGTGGCAACTATTTCCAACATCACACCAATGGTTTTCATTGTGTTGGTAGATGGGTTTAAATGGAACATTTTACAAAATGCTCATTAATAATATTCTACATAAATGGCATTACCGGTGTGTGACAAACTAGAAAGGCATTTCGTTGCACTCTTGTTCATTCATTTGACTGTTAGCAGGTCATTTGAAACATGAATTGTGCTGTTGAAAATAATCTTTGGCCTGTGTATAATAACATGGTGTAGAATCAGTAAATCTTGAAAAATATTAGTTATCTACTGGATGGAGGGAATTGATTCTATAAGACATTAAAAATCCAAATATGAGGGGTGTATCAAAAAGTTCATACCCTGACCTAGATAAAACATCAGTAGGAAGATGCCATTTTTAAAGTTGTCTATATATTCGATAACTACGTGAAATTTCATTCCTGTAGGTGATCATGTATGGGCAGAATTGTCCATTCTATGACACTATAAAAAAGTGTAAACGAGAGTTCTAGTGTGGTCGTACAAGTCTCACTGTAACTCCCAATGTGCCAAGAGAAGGAAGGCCATCAACATCCAGAGACAGTGAGACAGTTGCAAAGGTTGAGCAGCTGGTGCTGAGTGGCAGACGTGACAATTCATTTCATCACAAATGCAGTGGGAATTAGTTATGGGTGTGCCCACAGCATTTTACATGACCATCTGCATGTGTCTAAGGTCTCCGCATGATGAGTTCCAAGATTGCTGATGCCTTTGCAGAAGCAATGTCGAATGCAGTGTTCTCGTCAACTGTTGGATTTTTGTAATGTGGATGTTGAGAACTTTTTTGATTGGTTGGTGACAAATGATGAATGCTGGGTGTACCAATATGATCTGGAGACTAAAGACACTGCTTTCATTTGTCTCAGGAAGTCATTAATGAAGTGGAATCGTAGTTTCAGGAAAAAAGTGTGGACTTCTATGATCAAGGCATTAAACAACTGATCCATAGATGGGAGAAATGTGTTAATATACATGGAGAGTACATAGAAAAGGATTAAATCTCCTGTGAAGTTTCACCTTTCTAGGGCTATTATTTCTAGGTAAGGGTATGAACTTTTTGATATACCCTCGTATAGACATCTTACATCATCTGATTACACAAGCTTCACAGCTTCTTGAAGACAATCAGGAGAACCTACTCACCTTTCCATTGCCTGACATAATACTGCACACCATCACTGCCATGACAGTTTACTTATCTGAGAAAATAATGTTCCATTGATTGAAAGGCCACTTGAATTATTTTTTGGCTCATTTCAAATGTTCTTTATATGCAAAAGAGACTTCCAATTAGATGACAGGTTGCATGATCACTAGTGAATTCTGGTGCTTATAGGTGTCCAAGAAAACAATTTTTCTCTGTTCACTTCACTGATAAATAGATTTTAAGAGGTGCTTTATGTGCAGCACATAGTGAATCTTATCAGCAGTAAAACGAATTTTCTGCCATTGTCAACTTTCATTTGAAATTTCATCTATCATTTGAAATTGGTTGTTTAAAACTAATTATATTATTTATTTTTTAACCTTATTGTTAAAGAATTCCAGTAGAATTCAAAATGTTGGGCATGTAAATATTTTGTGAAGTAGATTTTTTTTCAAATTAATGTAAATTTTTCACTATTAAATTAAACCTCTTTGTCTCCATGTAGTGAAATGTGTATTCAACATGCATTAAATTGTAATACACGCATTAAAAGCATGCTCTTCCCCCCATCTTATTAGAAATTATAGAATGACAGTATTGTGTTAAGACAATCTTTGCAAATAATGCTTGTGGTATTAATTTTGAGGGCATTCAAACAAGAAGAAAACTGAGCCACATTTCACTGATCAGAGCTTAAATCCAAAAAAAAAAAAAAAAAAAAATTGATAATGCTATCACAGATGAACCTGTGTGATCATTTGGAACCAAGTATGTACACTGGTATGCAAAACTTAATGGTCAGGTTTTCACCTCTAGCTTCTTGTAGGAGTGGCCTGGATATGAGAAAAGCATACTAAAGGAACCTCATGAGGTACAGAAATGATGAAGGCAACAACAGAAACAAAATGATACAGAGGGCCTTTATTCAAAAATGGCAACATAGCACTGGCTGCCATGATACAGATGCATCACTGCCAAAGATGGAACAAAGGGAAGAGGTGATCCTCAGTAGGAGACATGGCCACCCCTAATGTCGATGCACTCTTTTCACCGCCTGTCTATACTTAGAACAATCTTGTTAAGTTCTTGTGGTAACATCGTCCATTCCTCTGTCAGCGCCATCTTCAGCTGGTGAACATTTTCTGGTGGGTGTGGTCATGCTGCTAGATGACTCCCCAGAACATCCCACGTGTTCGATGGGATTTAGATTGGCAGAATGGGCAGGCCAATCCATACGAACAATGTCCTCACTTTCCAAAAGCATATCAACAGCTGCAGTGTGATGGGGTGTGGTGTGTCGTTATCATCCATAAACACGAACTCGGGGCCAGTGGCACTTTGGAACAGATGCACATGGGGAAGGATTACCTCAGTACAGTAGCATGCACCGGTTACAGTACCGCCTTCTAGTATCTGGAGTGTGTATGTACATCCAAGATAACACCTCCCCAGACAAGAACACCTCGACCGCCATATTGATCCCTTTCAGTGATGTTTGCGGGGTGATAGGTTGTGGCAACCTCTTGCCAGATTAGTTGATGTTCAGAATCACTGCTGAGATTGAATCTGCTATCATCAGTAAAGAGTACCTTATCCCATTGCACTGCTGTCCAGTCCTTTTGTTCGATGCACCACTGTAAACGGTGGCTCAGATGGGCAGGTGTTAAAGGGACACAGCGTACTGGCCGTCGGGCAAACAGTCCACCTTCGTAGAGTCACTTGGCCACAGTAAATCACGATATCCTGCGTCCTGTGCAGCTGGTTTGCAATGGATCCTGCTCTCTGGTGTCAGTCCCTCTTGGCCTGTAGGAGTATATAGTGGTCATCATTGGGCATTGTTTCTCATGGATGATCACCACTGGTCCTTCGAACAGCCTCACCTGTCATTCTGAAGGCCAACCACGCATGTGAGACGATGCTAGGGGCGATACCGAACTCTGCAGCCACGCTCCTCGCACTTCGACCATCCTCGAGCTTCGCAATTATTCAACCCCAGGTAAAGTCATCCAGATGTTGTCTACTGGCCACTTTGTTGTCTGTAGCACTGTATGAAACTGATCAAACGTCCGTAACAGTCGTGCTCACCATTTGGTAATTTGCACATAACTCCTGAACTGCTGCTTTTATCTGTTTATGTGAGCCCTCTCATCACAATTCAGATTTTTGCATGTGCACCAGCTTTCTACTGAACAGCCACAGTTATGCAAATCACCACAGGCTGTTTCATTTGATTTTGTGGTTGTAACGTTTAGAAATAGTGTTGGTCCTTAAGTTTTGCACACCAGTGTATTTTGGTGTGAGATATCTATGTTTCTCAGCAAATTAACCCGTCAGCACATGTGAGAACTTGAAATTCTGGCATACACCTAGGATAAAAATTACCATACACATAAATGTATTTACCAATATGCTAAAAAGGAAGGTATAAGCCATAATTACATATATGGGGCAACAAGAGGTAGGCATTAACAAAAAAAAAAAAAAAAAAAAAAAAAAAGAGCAACAAATAACATATTTTGACTGGCCATTTTTAAAATTACAGATAATTATTAACTTAAGTGCATGCAACAGAAATCACATACACTTAATATATTGCAGGTTAAGTGTTAATATAAATAATGCAATGAAGACTTTAAAATTAAAAAAAAAAAATTTTTAAATAAAATTAATTACAAATCAAACTCAGATGTACAGTTTCTACAAAAAAAAAAAAAAAAAAAGCTACACAATGCAAATCATTTCCAAGCAGTGTTTCAGTTTCAATCTATTTTCCTTATACTACATAATTGAAAAATATTGGAAATGTTTTTCCATGCTTGGGGGTAAATTTTATCCAGGCACGGAAGAAATGTGTTTATATGGAAGTTTTCAGAGAAACTCAATAATCCCCCCCCCCCATATGTTATAGATGAAAATATTTTTGAAAGGCAATGAAGAGTTGGGAAGGTTGCATTTGCATGTTTAAGTTTTACTGTTTTTAAGGTCCACTGGGTAATTTTTATCCAAATGTGTGTGTGTGTGTGCGCTCTCAAGTTAATTACAACATTTTTAGTAACTTTTCATAACAGTCTGATAAAAATTTGTTTTCTCATTTTTATTCACAAAATTAAAACAATGTTTAAAGAATGAAAAGTAACGAACACCACTTTTTGTTAAAATTGGTGTCTAACCATAAATTTGTATTTATGTAGTTTAGTATAGTTAGGCTCTTTTTCTTTTGTGTAATTCAAAATAAAATAAAAATTGACAGCAATTCTTACAATTAGAATGAGTTTTGAATGATATTTTACTGATAATTTTTTTTTTCTTATGTGGATATACCTTTTTAATTAAAATTATCAAGAAATATTCATTATGTAATGAAAACTTTTACACATACTTCTTTGAGATTAATTATCATATTCTAACATTGTATATGTCTTAGAAAAATTCAGGAACAGAAAGTTGTGTAATTTATTTAGAAGTTGAATAAATGTCTTGTTAAATAAATGATGTCTTGTTATTTTTAATATTTATTTGTAATGATAATCTTAATTTATTTTCAAAAATATTTTATAGAGTATTCTGTCAAAGAGGTTCTGGGCATTATCATTCACATTAAATTCTGATAAAGATTATCAATGGCATGTGTAGAATACAAGAGGGCATTTCTGATACTGACTAGTTTTTATTGATGTTAAGAGGGAAATGGCATTAAAAGGATCAATGATATTGAACTTCTGATATTCTTCTTGCAGGTGTCTTGAAGAGTTACATGAACAGTGTAGGATTGAGGTTCAGAATAATGGTATATTATCCACTGATGTATGGATGATGCTGTCGTTTTCTGGTTGCAGTGCCTGTTAAAAATATCTGTTCTGTTGAGGGGGGGGGGAATCTTTGATAATCTGTGGCCACGTATATTTTCATTACTATTTATAGCTGATAGACTGTATTAAGAAGGCCTTCAGTACAGTCTAGACCTGGGATTCCCAATTATTTTTTTTTTCCAAAATCAATTGAAATTGCAGAGGATCTTGGTGGACTACTTAATGATTCTTCTACCTGTTGTTTAATAATTCTAGTACAGTACATACAATGTTAAATTACTCAAAAATTATTTTAAAAAAATTAATAAAAATGTTAAAAAATTAACACAACTACAGCTTGTTGCTGTTGTCCATGTGGTGATTTGTTTGTAGAGGTGGCAAGCTGATTTGTGTGTTGTGTGGGCTGAAAAAAAAAAAAAAAACGAATAATTTCTTATAGAGGGAGAATTTACCCCCACTTGAAATTGGCTAATTATAGCTTTGAATGAAAAAAATACTTCAGAAAATTTTCCAACCATCAATGGGAATTGAATACAGACTTCTCTAGATAAAAAAAAAAAAAAAAAAAGGTTGGTGAAGTATCCTGCTGATTATGCTTGCACAGAGGAGTTTAGTGAAATACAGCCGACCGGGCTAGCCGGGTGGGTAAAGCGCCTGCCTGGCAACCCAAAGGTCATGGGTTCAAATCCCACCTCGGGCTTGGATCAAAGTACTGCAAAAACCTTGGGAGGTGCATTATGGCCACAGAAGCCAATGCGCCAATAACTACCAAAGAAAAAAAAAAAAAGTGAAATACAATGAGAAATAAAAAAGTCAGCATTTTTTAATTTTTGTTTCACATTTCTTTTTCTGTAATCCCAATTGTCCCATAGGCCACCTGAATGAATCTCATGTGCCACATTTTGGGTACTTCTGCTTGTACCATTTGTAGTAATCGGTGAGGAGGACTTTCACACCTTCATAATTAAAACTATAATTTTCACTTTACTTTTGGAATGCATATGTCCAATTTTTCATTCTTGATATTCTGTTTATATATAGTCATTAACTGATATTTGGCTTCATGGTTTTATTTTGGATTATATTGCGCTACAAGATACATTAAAAACTTTTCCAAAAATGTATATTATAATAAATCTTATATACTGATTTAATAAGCACTATTCACCAAAAAAGTATCTGGACACCCATTTTCATAACCCACTGAACCTTCCCAGATAACCAAGTGACTCAAACTGGTATATAAGGAAGGTATTTAAATCACATAAGTTAGTTTGTGTTGTGGCATGTAGAGCCAAGCTGATAGATTTTGAGAGTGGTTGTTATTATTGTCGGATGTCACGGTGCTGGCTTGTTGACTCTTGCAATTGCTAACAGACTGCACCATCCGAAGTTGATCATCATTGATGCAATCATGAAATTAAAATGTGACAGTACTACCACTGGTCAACAATGCACAGAAAGACCAGGGGAACTCACTACACATGATCAGAGGATACTTGGAAGGGTAGTATGACAATCTCAACAGTCATCCTGAAAAACATCAACAAGGAGTTTAGGACGTTGACAGAGATTGATGTTTTGTGTGAACAGGCTATACAGAGAGCTCCAAAACCTCAGCTCTTGGAGCTCTGTACATAGAGTAACTCTCTGTAATGGAGAGTGACTATTTGATGGAGTATTTGACATGTACTGTTACCTTCTTTAAAAGAGAGCAATGCATAAGCCAAATACACCTATCAGATTGAATGGGTGGATGCCTGAAGAACACCTATCAGAATGAATTGTGTCAATAGTGAGGGTCAGAGGAGGAGAGGGGGGGTTAGGATGAGGTACTAGTTCTTATGGTATGGCCTTGTACTGTGTTTATTTCAACACAATAATATCCCATGCCATACCACTGGTGCTGTCCAAGAATGGTTCATGAAATTGCAATTTCAAAAGTTAAAGGCTGGTGCAGAGTCCCTATTTGAACCTTATGGAATGAGTATGAGATGAACTGTAACATCAGGTAAATGCTAGACTAGTGACCAGTACACTTGGTAGCTCTACTGGTCACTGTTCTGCAAGAAGAATGGAGAACTGTGCTCGGCGCAGACTGTTTTCATTGGTGGAATGTCTACCCAATACCATCGGGTCCTGATGGTATTTCTCCACTTGTTCTGAAAACCTGAGCTTGCTTCTGTTCTGCTTTTGCCTTTTTATACTTTCTTATTCCACTGATGTTTTTCCTTCTGCTTGGAAATTTGCTCATATCGAGCTAGTTCCTAAAAAGGATGACAAATCTTTCCCATCAAATTATTGTCCCATTTCACTTACTTCTACTCTTTCTAAAGTAATGGACAAATCCATTAACCAACAACCAGCAACTCCTAAACTGTCTAGAAACCTTCCATCTCATCTATGATCACCATTATGGATTCTGTCAGTGTCAATCCGCTGGTGATATACTGGCTTATGTTACCCATCGATGGACAAATTCAGTGGAAATGTTAGGTGAAACTCAAGCATCTGCTCTTGACATTTCAAAGGCTTTTGATCATGTTTGGCATAAAGGTTTTCTAAATAAGCTTCCATCTTATGGTTTGCCACCATTTTTGAAATTGGGTATCCAGTTTTCTCTCTGACTGCTCACTGCAAGCGATGTTAGGCAGCTGTCTTCTAACTTCTCCACTAATGCTTGTGTTTCTCAAGGATCACTTTTTTTCTCCCATTCTTTTTCTCTTGTATATTAATGACCTTTCATTGACTGGAAAACCTATCCATAGTTTTGTTGATAATAGCACATTGCCTTCCAGTGAGAAATCTTACTGTGCACAAACAGCTTAAACTTCTCAAATATCCACTACCAATTCCTTAAATGCTGATCACCAGTGAGGCAAAGATAACTTAGTTAATTTCAAGCCTCCTGAAATTCAGTCCTGTCTTTTATATTGCAAAAAGAATTCTTCTGCTACTATGCTTATCTTTGATGGCACAGATTTCTAGACAAGATCACATATCTCTATTAGGGCTTTCCCTGACTTCTAATCTCTTGGCATAAGCACATCACAAATACTACTTCCTCTGATATAAAAAACTGGGTTTTCTCTTTCACCTTTGGCATTACTTCTCTTCTAAACAGCTACTCACTCTGTACAAATCTCAAATTCACCCTACCATGGAATGCTGTTCACACATCTGGGGCACTGCCCATTACCTCTCTCAGGCTTCTGGACTCCATTCAAAAGAGAGCAGTTAGGTTAATTAATGACCCCTCACTTACAAAGTCTCGCCACTCTCTGTCTCATAGACTTTCTTTTTCTGTAGTGGGCACTGTTCTTTTGAATTGGCTTCTATACTTCCCCCGCTCTCTTCAAAACCAGCCCGAACACATGCCACAACTAGTCAGCTTTCTTTTACTGTCCATCTTTGAAATAATAGAGCCATTTTTTTTTCTTCCTCATTTATTCCTTCAACTTCCGTTTTCTGGAACATTTCCTTCATGTGTATTTTCTAAAAATTACAGTCTACAGAGATTCGGGTCTAATGTCAACAAGTATCTTCTTTCATCTTTTCAACTTTCAATCCAAACACGGTATTAAGTACTTTAGGTTCTAATACTTTTCATGTTTTGGTTTTTTAAAAAAAAAAAGAAGTAAATGGCAGTAATCTACCTCCACATACATTTCAAGGTCTAAATGTGTAAACAGTAAGCAAAAAATTAAATTTTCTGTTTACTGCCCCTCATATTTACAAGATAGACTACATGGTATTGTTGTACCATGTGAATTCAAATACATGCCATATCTGTTTCTTTACTTTTAATTTACAAATTTTAACTTTACCTTTGCTTTACTTTTAACTTGCAGTTTCAGTTGGTTAATAAAATAGTAAATAAATAATAATATTTAATAAATGACACTTGTTAAGTTTATATGCACTAGCTACAGAAATAATTTCTGTAGCTTCTGTAGATTCATTTTTGTAGTTAGTGTTTCTCAGCACGGTACAATTAGTTTCTCTCACAAGGTCTAGAGATCTTGTAAACTGATTTTCAAACCCAAAGACTGATTTTGATATAGAAATTCAAAATGTAGCCAAGTTTTAGTTATTGGAACTGTTTGGGTCAAATTTTATCAATATACCCTTTCTTACTAATAGACTGCTTAAATATTTCACATGGTAAAGCGTATTTTATTATTATTAATGTGTTAGTTTTCACCGAGTAACATTCTTCTCAACTTTAATTTTAGCAGTTGTGAAAGATGAACATCTTTAAAATAGATATCTTTCATCACTGATTGCTTTCTTTTACAGCTAGATAATGTCAAACAAATCCATTATGCTTTGGCTTTTCTCTTATTCAATTTTCCTCATTTCATGATTGGCTAAGTATTCACATTTACAAAAAAAGAAAGGTTTTTTTGAGGAACACTTCTCTGAATGAATTAGAAATGGTGTGCCTTACCATTATATTAGGCCATAATACAGATGAGTGGCATTATTGGATTCATCAACTAGACACAATGAGGTTATCTTTAGCTGGATTAAGGCAAAACCCTAATCTTTTAAGTATTACCAGATATCATTAAATTTATTTGTGGAACTTATCAATCTTATGATGGCCCTACAGAAATATCATCTAAATAGAAGAAAGGGTTATAGTAAAGAGTAATAACAATAATTCAAAGGTAAACAGGTTTTATTTACACTTTTTTTTATTGAAGTAAGTGTATTACAAAGTAGTAATTAAAATTATAAATTTGAAAAAAAAAAAAAGAAAAAAAAAAAGTGTTTCTCATTTAAAAGGAGCTGAACTATCAGATAATACAGACAACTCTGATGGACTTGTGGAGGGATTGCTATTTTCTTGGTTGTTAAGATTTTGATTTGGTGATGGAATATTATAGTTTGAACTTAATTGATCAAATGGTATGGGAGTGCAGTGTTGCTGGTTTGGAAACTGAATATTTTTAAGAATTTGCATCATTTGTATTTTAAACTCAATTTTCTGAATTGAAGACATTTTTTTCAAAGTTGGAAGAAAGGACATTAAAAATAATTTATCTTCATCAATATCATGTTCCTTAAGTTGTTTTTGTGCAGTCTTTTTGTTCCCCAATAAAGTTAGAAGTTCTTTCCTAAATTCATTAATACTGGGCTTCATATGTGAATAACTAGCTAAAATTGGTTCTGAGGATGTATTTTCCAATTGTGTCAAGTTTGGAGGTTCATCATTAATAGTTTGAGAAACATCATTGAGTTCATCACCATCCTGTTTCTTATCAGCTTCAATGACATTGCTTGCAGTGCTGTTAAGACAAAAATAATAATCATATAAATTTATAGAAATCCAGCCTATTATTAGAGATGGTATAAAATAGTTTCATGTAAATAGTATTTACATTGGTGATATAAAATAGTTTCATGTAAATAGTATACAATGGACCTTACCTTCGTCTTTCGATTATCTTGTCTAAAAACCTTAGTATGTCAAAATGAATATACTTTTTCTTCGCTGTACTGTTTTTGGTAGAACACATTTGTTTTTTTTCTCTTTTATAATGATCTTTGATGTATTTCCATCTTTTTTCCAATTCAACAACTGTAAACAAAATAAAGTTTAATTTATTGGTATCACAACTATGTAAATAGAAGTTTTATACTCCTTTCTTAAGTTTTCTAACATTTTAATTTGAAGATATTTGATTATTACTGAAATTCAGTGGTAGCTCATCGCTAGATTGCTGAGTTTTGTGCAGTCACCAGTTCTTTGTGTTTTAATCAAATGAAATTGATATAAAATTGTAAATTATATGAAATTGCTTTTTTGACATGCAATAGCATGACGAAAGACGGGGAAGGATTACAACCTGCAAGATCCATTCCATGAGATTAGAAATTGCATGGTCTGTCTCAGAGTTGCTAAAAATAAAACAGGTGTATAGTAAACAATTTTTGTTAAGTTTTGAAGTATTGGTTAAGTCATCATATCCTGATGTTATAGGTATATCAAAAACAGTGTCACTCTGATACTGGGAATGTAGAATTTGAATATGGTAATGTGTCCAATAAAGGACATTAAAGGATGGAGGAGGAGAAGTTATGCTTTTGTTTAACCCAGCAGTGGTAGCATCCTCATTTAGATGGTGGCAGGGCACCTAACAGATGCCCATTTTCTTTTTAATTTTTGGAAGAAATTTTGTGATTTTTTGAGTTTTGTTTTAACAATGCCAATATTTCATCTTTGCTTGATGGATTGTAATACTTATAAAAGTTTTTAAAATATATTAAAATTTTTAATAAAAGGTATAACAAATGTGTAGAGCTAAAGTGTATTACGTCTTTTATTTTCAAAAATTTAATTCTACTAAAAATTACAAAAAAAAAACAATTTTTAAATAAAATAGAAGCATCAGTTTTTTAGTCCCCTCCAGTTTAAAGGATTGTTAAGTGTGTGAAATTTCCAACATGTGCATGCACATATATTCCTGCTTATTATGCATATAAATATTAAAAATTTAAAAAACATACTATACACTGAATACTATTAGTTACTTCTGTTTTCAGGTTTATTTCAAATTTGTGCACAAAATTTGAAAACTTATGTTGTTTTTTGTAGAGTAGTGTCCACCTTGAGAGCATATCAAGTTTTGTGTTATCATCTTTATGCTGTGAAAACAATAAAACAGTAGATGTTTATTAAACTAGCGGCATAGGGAAAACAAGTAACCTGAAACTTTAAATAAACACTATGTCAGTGCTTGTCTGGTACTATGCCACTCTTCAAGCAAAAACAGTGGTGGGGCACCTGACAAGTTTTCGCATGCAATCCATAAGGAAATCACTTCAGGAACTATAGGAAAGTAGAAAAAGTTTGAAGGTTTTAATCATTGATTAACAGGTTAATGCAGGAACGTTATTTTTGAGGGTGATCAGGTGCCCCACGACCATGACTGGATTAAAAAAAAATGTACAGATTCCAAAACAGTAAAATTGATAGACATGGGTTACCAGTGTATTATTGAGTTAGTCTGATATGACACACACACACACACTGTGAAAACAAAAATGAGAGTTGGGCAATGTTATGAGCCAAATGACTGTGGTGCATATAATGAACAACTCTACAGACAGCATGGGTCAGCAAATTACAATGTCTTGGCATGGGGAATTTTAATTCTGGATGTCATTTGGAACTTGTGTTGCTAGATCACTACTTTACACAAACAATTAGAGAGGTAACAAGAGAAAGAAATACTCTTGACCTGGTTATCAGCAGTGATTCATCATGTATTAAGAATCTTCAAGTAAAAGAATCATTAGTGGCAGTGATAACAACATATACTGGTGTGGGATTTATTCTAAATAAATTACTACTGCTGAGGGGGAAGTGTAGCAATTTTTTTTTCATAAAGCTAATTGTATTAGGCTCAGTCATTTTTTCAACTCTTTTCAATGGAACCAACCAATGTTAACTAATGCAAATGAAAAGTGCTCACAGAAATAATAATAGATCCTACTAGGCTTTTAATACAAACTAAATGATATTCTTCAAGATTTAGATCTAAATGTATATCAGATGAACTGCTGAATTTAGTGGCAGAGAAGAAAAATGCATAGACTCATTATAAATTGACAATGGACACAGGATCCCACAGTAAGTACAAACTGGTCAGCAATCAAGTTACTTATGGTGATAGGCATGCTAAGGCAGATCATGAGAACTCTTTCACTAAGAGTGCAAAGATAAAGTATCAAGCAATCCTTTACTTAAGTGTAAATTTCTTGTGTTGACATTAGTGTCAACACTAGAAGGAAAGGGATAAATCACATTGGTCCACTGGATGTGAATGGCATTATTACTGATGATACAGCACAGGTTTTGACAAACAAATATCTTGCACATACATTGACAGAAGTTTTTATAAACAGTGTTAGCAAAAGTCTGTCTAACACAAATTGTTAGCAGGAATAAGGGGGTGATTGTCCCCTTGTATAAGGCAATGGTCAGGCCACACCTTGGGTACTGTATACAGGTCTGGAGGCCTCATTTTAGGAAAGATGTAGAGCTGCTGGGACAAGTACAGAGAAGGGCAACAAGATTGGTGAGTGGAGCAAAGGGTTGGTGTTACCAAGAAAGGCTTAAGTTCTGCAAATTGTAGCTTCTGGAAACTAGGCCTTATATACCTCACCTGCAAGGTGAGGTATATAAGGCCTTGATTGGATTGAGCAAACTCAATGCTAATGGGATTCTTTCTCTTGTTCAGATTACTCCCCTGAGGGGGCATAAATTCAAATTGAGGAAGGAGGACAATTGTAGAATAGATGCGTGGAAATTCACCTTTAGCCAGTGGGTGGTTGATAGTTGGAACAAACTTCCATTGGTTGTAGTGGAGGTCAGCAACTTAAATAAGTTCAAGGCAGAACTAGACAAACATTTGGAGTGAATGGGAAGGGTATTTTTTTGGCTGATGCTATATAAGCTTGATTTCTTGCATCGTACACTCTGCTAATGCTGGTCTTGATAATTCATGCTTAATCCTATATTCATCTATAAGCAAATATAGGATTAAGCATGTATTTCCCCCTCCCCTCTAATTTTTACAATTATTTTGCTTACTAGTATTCAGTAAAATCTGCATTAACAACCACTGGCTATTTTTTAATTAATTTCTGTTCCTTCTTTTTAAAGTTTATATTGTGACATTTCATTTCACTCCACAGTAAACCATAAAGAAAGTGGTAAACACATACAGTGGTTCCCTACACAGGTCACAAAGCCAAAAATCACTCTTATTAATACTATATGTGTATATGGGAGACCATGATTATATAACTGATCTGGTCCTTGTTCCTTGGTTAGTACTGCAAATTGTTTTCTCTGTAAACAATGCTTCAACTCCATGAACTACAGCTGATGAAGATGAACAAATTCTTAGTTTTTCAAAGGCGAGTAATAATGAACGTTTGTGTAAAAATCTAATAAATTTATAGTGACATATGTCCTTTTCATCTATATGTTCCACTGCTCACTCCAATTTACATGCCCTATTTTCACATTTAACAACCCCCTGCAGAGAATAGTAACACACTACTGTTTTAGTATTCTATGAACACTACAAAGCGAAAAAATAATTTGAATGTGGCACTTTTTTCTGAAGTTAATGTCATTCTCCTTTGAGCTATTGTTTCTCATATGATAAATCTCTTTCCTATAATAAGACGGTTATGAGTAATTTATTTATGGTTTGGCTACCCAGTTTGTTGCTATGTGGTTTAGATGCAGTGTTCATCACTGATGAACTTCTGTTTCACACTTAACATTTTTAGTGTATTTAAATACTATGGATTTCAGAATGGAACAACAAAATCATTGACTGATATGAGATGGGTGGATGCATTTTCAAAAAATGAAGTGCCTTGTGCAAATTAAAAGCAGATAGTGGAGTACATACAGTATTATGTTTACCAAGAACTAATAATGCTGTTGAAATTTATACATGTATATCTGAAATGACACATTTAAAGTAGAGATGGTAAAAAGCTGTAACTTTTCACAAGCATCATGATTTTATATTTACAAAAGCAGAACACCTCATTATAATGTGGCCATGGTATAACGTAGTGTCTCACTTTGGTTGCAGGAAGATCTGATCAGAACAAATAAATTATATATACAGGGTGATTCACTGCCAGCACGACAAACTTACAGGAGGTGTAGGGGGCACAAAGACGAATCGGAATCGCATAGCATTGCAGGGTCTGAAATTCCTTCGTCATGCGGTAGAAGACGTTGAACGGGAGGTTGTGTGAACAGTGATCCCGCTGGAAGTCAGCATTTGCGAACCGGTTCCCGAGGCAGTAGGATGGACGAGTATTTAAACGTTGAACTGGCCGACATGCACCTTGCGTATGGAGCTGCGGACTGTAACGGGCGCGCTGCTCTGCGCTTGTACCAGGAACGTTTCCCGCACAGGCATGCTCCTCATCATACGATTTTCGCACGTGAGACTGGTTGTTTCACGAGAGGTACCATGAATCGAGAGCATATGATGAGGACACCAGACAATGAGGAGAATGTCCTACGTCTTGCAGAAGGCAATCCGAGTACGAGTACTCGAGCGATACGCCAACGATTGGGTATTTCCCAATCCACTGTATGGAGGATACTGTCAACAAACCAAATGAGTTCATACCATCTGCAACGCGTCCAATCATTGGAGCCTGCGGATTATCCACTCTGGAGGACTTTTGCTACTTGGTTTCTTCAACAGAAACGGTTCGCAAATGCTGACTTCCAGCAGGATCGCTGTTCACGTGACCTCCCGTTCAACGTCCTCTACCGCATGACGAAAGCATTTCGGACCCTGCAATGATATGTGATTCCGATTCGTCTTTGTGCCCCCTACACCTCCTGCAAGTTTGTCGCACTGGTAGTGAATCACCCTGTATATTATACACTGAGTGATCACTGAATTATGATGACCTGCCTAATACTTCGTATATTCTCCTTTTGCCCTCAATACAGCAGCTATCCGACATGGCATTAATTCAACAAGATGTCGGGAGGTAGGGCCAACCAAGCTGTGTGTGTAATGCCGTCAGGAATGCAGGTATGGAGCATGATTGGTGTATCCAGACACCTGATATTCCTTTCCATAGTGTCCCACAAGTGCTCTGTGGGATTGATATCGAGGGAGTTCGGAGGCCAGTCGATATGCTGGAAGTCAGAACTGTGTTCCTCAAACCATTCTTGCACAATAAGTGCCCAATGGCTGGGTGTACTGTCATATTGGTAGACTTGAAAGACACCATCGCCATTTGGGAAAAAGTGTAACACAATAACATAGCAAGGTGTACACAGTCAGCAAGCAGCTGACGATAGCAGAGACCACTGATATGTTGTTCCACATGCACCAGGGGTCCAAGTTACTGCTAGTGAAACATGCCCCACACCATACAACTGCCTCCACTGGCCTGCACTTTTGATACCATGTACTATTCATGCTAAATACGGTCGATCTGCCAACCTGCACTGGACTAGCATGGCAGATTATGGTCCAATTGCCTCAGCATGAATTGTTGAGGAGGCTTCCATCCTGCAGTGGGTTGATAATGGCTGAAGTTTACCTTTTACACCATGCATGATGTATCAGAAGCCTCATGTTGTTGACTCCAAATCTGTATACGACCATCCACGATGTGGAGTAAATAATGTGACTCATCCAACCACACCTTCTTCCAGTCTTCTAACATCCAACTTGCAAGCTCTTTGCACCAGGTGAGTCTTTTACGCTGATGAACCTTGGTTAGGAGAGGATGCCATAGGGGTCATCTGCTGGTATAGCCCATATGTGCGAGCATGCGATGCATGGTCATGCCAGATAAAAAAAATAAATAGCAAATGCTTAGAAAACGGTACTCACCTTGTATAAATCTGCAATAAAATATTTTTGGTAGATGGTGGTTAAATTTAGGTTGGAAGAAGCATTAAAAAGAACTAAGGCGGGGAATGGGGTGAAAATATTTTAAACAGATTTTAAAATGAGTGCAAGGAAGTAGAAATGCAGATCTCCAATCCTTGGTTGTCATAAAGAGGTTAAAAAACGTAAATGAAAAAAAGAGAGAAGACCGGTGGTGCCAATAGTCGTTACGAGGGACTCGTGAGTAAACCGTCATCAGTTGGCAAATGGAAGAAAAGTGAGCGCGTGTTGTATTTAAAGTTATCTAAACTCCCATGATGCTCTTTTTGACACGTGGGAACTTTAGCCGCGAGAGGTTCCAAGCCGGTGAAAGGTTGAAGGGAAGTTTAGCGTTAATAATGTTGAGATCAGAATGGTGTCGGTACCATTCGATGGTGAGGGCTTCTTATTGAAGAATTCTGTAGCTCGATCTAAGTTTAATAATAGTGATGGCAGAGTCAACAAGGGGGGGTGTGGTTGTGGGTTTGAGCATGGGTTGTTAACTCAGTGCAGGATTGACTTGTCTTGAAACTGTTGAAGTGCTAGTATGCGCGGGTATTGGAAGTTGTGGAGGAACCGAATTTGGTGGTACTGCTGCCGATGTAACAGGTGTCGCAGTTCGGTTGACATTTTATGAGATATATTAAGTTATTGAGATCACTGATGGGATATTTGTGTGTATCTTTGTAAGAATTAAATACGGAACCTAGTTTATTGTAAGTGGAGAAGGTGAGGGAGATGTCGGTATCTTTGAATGTATGTCGGAATTGTGCTGCGAGTTCACTATGGTAAGGGAGAACTATGCGAGTATTTGTCTTGTGACTGTGTCTGGTGGGATTATTAATGCTGTTTTTAACGGTGGATATTGTGTGTTGGATGAGTTGAGGGGGATAGCTCCTGGCTATGAATTTATCAGTAAGGTATTGAAGTTCATTGTGTAGATCGTTTTGTGAAGAGGTGAATTTGATAGCGTTGTAGATTTGGTTGTGTAGGATGGCTTTTTTGGTACTAAGGGGATGATGTGAAGTGAAATGTAGATATTTACCGGTGTGCGTATTTTTTCTGAAAATCTTGGTATTTAAATTTGTGTCCGTTGTATAAATAGTAAGATTAAGTAAATTAATCTGGCCCATGTTGTATTGGGTAGTCAACTCTTCAACACTGCTGTGCCTGTTCACCTGTACGAGTTGTCGGACCTGGCACTCACCTCTAACATCAACCATTCGCTGACGTTTGCAGTTTTGCCGTCAGGTCATTGTTTGACCATTTTGATGCCAGTCCTGGTACACTTTAACTACAGCAACTCTTGAACACCACACCAGTTCAGCTGTTTGGGAAATCGAGGCACCAGCTCGTCGAGCACCCATAATGTCCTTTATCAAATTCTGATAAATCCTTCCTTTTGGAATTTTACCATCACGCTCGAAATTTTACTACCTATTGAACCACCAACACCTTATCTATGGTACGAAGGTCGACTAACTCCGCACTCTCGTAACGCACATGGTCAACGGGTTGCATCCAGTTTTCATAGGGTGGTCATAATTCAGTGATCACTCACTTTCTTCGTAAGAGCAACCCATAAGAGCCAATGAAAGGCTCAAGTTTTGAAATTTACAGTGCCTGGAGACTAGGCACCTGTGAGGTGATCTGATTGAGGTGTATAAATCCTTGGATGGTTTGAGCATGCTCATGCTGATGGGATTCTTCCTCTTGCTTAGAATAATTGCCTGAGAGGGCATAAATTCAAATTGAGGAAAGGCAGTTGTAGGACAGATGTGCAGAAATTTGCCTTTAGCCAGTGGGTGGTTGATTGCTGGAACAAACTTCCAACTGGCATTGTAGAAGTTGATAGCTTAAAGAGATTCAAGGCAGAACTAGACAAACAATTGGAATGAGTGGATGGGTGAAATGAGAAGGGTTTTTTTTTGGTTTTTTTTGGCTGATGCTATAAAAGCTTGATTTCTTGCATCATGTTCCTTTACTAATGCTAATGCTATTTATATTAATTCATATTCTAACACTTTAACCTTTAATTCAAGCTTAAAATTTTATACTTGGCATTAAGTTGGCCTTAAAATTTCATATATTTTTTAGTTCTTCAAAGATCGACTTACACAACAGAACATGGTTAGTTACTATTGAGGTCATCACAGAGAAACTAGATGGAAAGAATAATCTGGCATCATATACTTAGGCTTCAGTGATACTGTACCATGTGTACAGTTGTTGTGTAAAATGGAGAAATCTACCATTATTGATGATCAGGTACCAGGGTGCAGAAGCACATGCACTTCAAGTGAACCATGGTTCAAACTCATGTGACTGCTAAATATAGTTAATGATTGTATTCATTGTCAAAATAATTAATGTAAACAATTCTGAACTAGTGGTCATGCCAGAATGTTAGCAAGAATGTTAAGTGCTGGAAGACAGACTGGTTACAGATGGCCACTGCACTTCATACACCAAATTGTTGAGTGAAGTACGGGTTTTTGTTTGGACCCTTACTATTTTTAATATTTATTAAGGATAGTGATGTATTTATAGGTATTTCAAGTTTGATGGTGATACAAAGGTGAGCAGGTTGGCTAGTGAGAACAGTCAGAGTATACTATTTCAGATCTAGATAACTAGGCAGATGGACTGAAAAATAGCAACTGAGACTAATATTAATAAAATGCAAGGTACTGCATTTGGTAGCAGTAATCCTGGAGTAACATACCATTTGTATAGTACCAAACTCAAAGTGGATGTTAAGGAAAAAGACCTAGAAGTAACTGCACGGTTTCAGTTTAACATGAGATTCTCTGGGTAAACAGCCTGTTAGAACAGCTCATGGAGTTGTCAGTGATATACAGGAACTTTTTTTGTAGTGATTAAGAAGTGATTATCTTGTTGTATAAGAATTTGTTAAGGAAGTAGGCCACATTAAATCCTGCATACAGGATTGGATGCCTCATTTTCATAAGGTATAGATCCTGTTTGGAAAGGGCAGAGAATAAGCAACAAGTTAGTTGGGGACACAAAAGGATATTCTTACCAAGAAAGACTACAGTTCTGTAAATTGCATTCTCAATTTGCAATCATCAGGCAGCTTGATGCAATGCAATGAACTGTTTTCCACTCTTTTCAGGGCCTGCAGAATCATCTCCACCCCTGCATTAAAAATTCTTAAAATGCCTCTGGATCTTGTGCCTCATGGACGTAATTACTATAATCAAAATCCAACCATGGTTTATCCACCATCCTTTGGAGAGAAAGCTTTTGATTCATCAAAATTTAATTAAGCCCTACTCAAACTGAAATTTGGACTTTTTAAAAAATGCTTCTTTAAATATGGTTTATGCAAAAGTAGATGCTGAGTACACTTTGGTTGGTTGTATTCTGAGAAGTTTGAGATTTTAAATGGACGAACTCAGTCAGAACAGTTTGTTACCATAATTTTAATTTAACAATATGCCAGGAGATAGCGATGGTTGTGAAGGAGGAGGAAACTGTGTGCTTGAATTTGTTTATTTTATATTAACTTGGAAAGCTCGACATTTGCTTGTCCAGGGAAGATACCTGTTTGAAGGCTGGACTGTCTGGCTTAATGCCAGACATGCAGTAACCTAAGTATAACAGATTTCTCTTTTTACAAGTGTCTTTTTCATAATTTACTTTTTCTTTTTCTAATAGAAAATTGTCTTCTTAGAAAAGTTACTATAAGCTATATTTATCTGAATAAATACACTGTTCAAATGTATGCATTTTGTTAATTAAAATTATTAATAATTAATATCGCAAAATACTTTCTTACTTTTCAGTTTCTTTTCAGATGTTTTTTTTTCTTCCCAGTCAGGACATAATGCTAAGGCCACTTCTTCCCATGCTTTCTTTTTAACATCCTTATTGCGGAATGTTTCATCATCGAGATCCCATAAACATGGGCGAGTTTCGACCATTAGAATCAAACTTCTGCTGTCTATCATCTCATTAATGGTTTCAGAAGAATCACTGAGTTGATCACCATCCTCTTCATTAAATTCACTGCTGTTGAGTAAAAAAATAAATAAATTTGTAGAACATCGGCTGCTGTGTAGCCAAATTATTAGGTACTGCTTCCCTTTTCATGAAATGGAGTGCTCATTCAGTAAAAGCATTGCATATTTGTACTATACAATTAAAGCAAGTGTGCAGGTATTTGTAGATGCTGTATGTGTGCAATTCATTGTAAAAATGGGCAAAATGAAAGATATGAGTGACTAAATGTGGCATGATACCCATACTGGTATGTCAGTGCCAGACATATCAGTATGGGTATCTTGGAATCTGCAACTCTGCTGGAGTTTTCATGTATGACTGTGTCTTGAGCGTATTGAGGGTAGTCCAATACCCAAATCAGAATGGATGGAGTATGGAAAAAATTCTGTTTTAGTTCATTTATGCATTGGTAATGTCAAGTACATACTTGATTATTATTAAAAATAAGATATTTTATTACTGAGTGTTCTGCTTTGTAAAATTTTCCATTTCGACAACTTCCAATAACCAAATAACATCCAGACAATGGCAATCATGCAGTGGAAATGCTTGTTGATGCAAAAGGTACACAGAAATTGAAAAGATGGATAGCAGTCAGTCATATAACAACACAGTACAATAATGGTACTAAAGAAGCATTTTAAAATGCATAACATCATGGATAGGGACAGTGTTGATGAGTGATTTGCATGCCTGTCAACAAAAAGGTATAGTTACAGTGAGCTCAAGATCACCAACACTGTGAAGTGGTGGAGTGGAAAAACATTGCCTGGTCTGAAATCCCAGTTCTTGCTGTTTAACATTAAAGGGAGAACTATAATATGCCAAAAGCAGCACAGATCCATGGTAATGATGTGTGACAAGTGTTTATGCAGTACACATTGGGGGTCCCTCTAGTATTAGTGTAGCAGCATTTGAATGCTCCATGTTATCTGGAAATTGTTTCTGATCAGGTGCATCCCTTTATGCCTGCAGCATATACATCTGAGAATTGATTCTTCCAACATTATAATGCTCTATGTCACAAGGTTAGGATTATATAGAACTGGTTCCAGGAATATTAACATTAATAGTGGAAAATGATGCAAAAAAACTTATACAGTATTAACACATATGCATGCACGCACACGGCACTTGTTCTATGCTCCCTAATAATTTGTCTAGATAGTCCTTAAATTTATTCAAACTACCCACTTCCAAAGTGCCAGATGAAAATTTATACCAACGACTACCATCTGGCTGAAAGAAAATTTCTACACATCTATCCTACAATCATCTCAATTTAAAGTTATGTCTCCTGATGTGTGCTGTTTGAGCAAGAGTCAAGATGCATCACCATTTTGCTTACTCAATCTATTCAAAGCCTGAAACACTGCATTCAGATCTCCTTGCAGCTGCCTAGTTTCCAGATGCTGCAATTTGCAGTACTAAAGTTTTTTTTAGTAACCAGTGTTCTCCCCAGGATCTATCGAATGGGCACACTGCCCGGTGAATTTAACTGATCGCCCAGGTAAAATTTAAGTGATTCTCGTAGTACCATATGGTACTCCTCACTGATTTCAATCTATATTAATTTGAATATTCTATGCAAATGAGATCAATGTAACAGGAGCATATAACGTTAAATTATGCAATTAATTTTTGCTCTGGATTGCTTAAGTTACATTTAAAAATAACAGAAAATTTTATAATATTGTGAAGTATTACACTTCCCGACCGGCTACTTCATAATGCCACCCAGCTGCCAAAATTTTCTGGTTAGAACACTGGTAACTGTACCTTTTTGTATGCCTCACTAATCTCAGTGCTCTTCTCTGCAACTGTTCCAACAGATCAACATCCTAAAATGAGGCTTCCAGACCTGTATGCAGTACTCAAGATGTGGCCTAACCATTGTCTTACACCTCAAGATAATCACCTCCTTATTCCTGCTGGTAAAATTTCTGTATAATCATTGACAAAATCCCATGAGCTGTCCTAGTAACCTGTCTGCACTGTTCAGAGAATTTCATGTCCGACTGTGCAGTTATCTCCAAGTCACTACCTTGAGTTCACGTGATCTCACACAGTTGGTATGTTATTCTGGGATTACTGTTACCCATATGGAGCACTTTGCATTTGTCAAATGTTAAACTTAAATTGCCATATGAGAGTGAATTCATGAAAGACACGAGAAAGCAAACATGCTCTGCTTCCACTGGAATGAGCAGCAGCCTGCAAAGCAAAGTGAATTCATGAGAGAATGAATATGGAAGTGAATTCATGAGAGAGAGTGAACATGAGAATGAATTCAACCTACTGTGATCACCTCACCAGTCACCAGATCTTGATCCAATTGAGCATCTGTGGGATGAGCTCTTTGGAATAGAGATGATCCACAGTTATCCAATTAGCAACATCCAACTGTGGGAAGCAAGTGAGTCAACATGTAGCAGCATCCCTGTGACAGGCTTTCAACAAGTTGAGTCCATGCCATTCTGAGGATTAACAGCCTGTATTCATCATCATTATCAGTTAGTTGTTGCTGTTAGAGTGTTTTTTTTTTTTTTTTTTTGGTGCAAGGGCTACATGACCAAATTGAGCTTAATAGATGTACCTAATAAAGTGGCCACTCAGTGTATTATGATTGATAAAAACTATTCAGTGGAACTCACCTTTGTTCTAGTTTCTTGTCTAAAAATCCTAGTATATCAAAATAAATATACTTCCTCTTTTTCTTTACTGATTCACTGCTTTTGTAAGAGTGCTGCTGCAGTTTTTCTTTTCTGTAGCATTCTCTGATGTTTCTCCACTTTTTTTTCATTTCATCAACTGTGAATAGTAAAGAAACAAGATCTGATTAATAACTACAAAAGCAATATGTACAATAAAAGTCTTGTTTTTTTTTACCAAGTTTTATAACTTTTTTTTTTAATTTGAAGATATTTTATTACTGGCATTCTGCTTTGGCATTCCAATATCATTTTTTAAGAGCAGAAGTACAATTAATAATATAACAAGAGAAACATCAGTGGCATTGTCGTTTGTGTTACAGCTTCTTGAGATGCCCTCTCCCAACTAGAAATACAGGAAGTTACAAAAACATTCAACATAACTAATTTTCCAAACTGCTGTGCGGCAGTTACTGGAATATATACAGGCTAATGATTTAATTTTTGTAATTTCAGCATCAACCTACAACCACACAAGATGATAGAAGAGTACGTCCAAGAATATGCTGGCACATTTGCAACTTCTAACGCGTTATGATATGGTATGGGTGCTAGAGACTGTGAGTGTCTGAAGAAAACTGCAATTTTAAGTGGCACAGGCATATCAAAGAAGGTCAAGAATCTGTGACTATGACTAGTAGCCTGGACAGCTAAAGTACCACTCTAGAACAAATTGCAAAGGCCTACAAGATTCTGGATGAAGACAGGAGAATTAAACTCAGCTAAGCAGCAGAATGTCAATCTCATATGCCAGTATACACACACGAATACTAAAGGGCAATTTAAAATGTCATAAATCTGTGTTCACTAGAATCCACACCATTTTACACCTGATCAGAAACAAATCACATGAAAGTGTGAGATCTCATAGTTCAACACTTGTACCATGTTGAACACAATAATGTATAACGATGTTGCTCAGATCATCCATTATGCACCTCATCAAATGGCTCACACAACATATAATTTAAGGCCACTTGGAAACTGGCCAACACATCAGACCTTTGACTTGTCTTATCTTGAACATGTCAAAAAATTTTAATTTGGAGAGTACAATATGTACAGAAAGCACAGGAAGGGTAATGCTCTTGTTTAAGAAGCCTATAAAATCTAAGGTAGTGCATCCAGTTGACATGGGTGTCCAGTGAAATGTTGAGTCAGTTTGGCATGTCATAAGCACTGGGAAAACAAAAATGAGAGTAGGAGTTTGTTATAGGCCTAATTACTGTGATGAGTAACAACAAACAACTGATAATCAGTTCAAGAGCAATACCCTTGATCTGATTATCACAGTTATTCTTCATGCATTAAGAATCTGCAGATAAAATAACCACTAGGTGGTAGCGATCACAGTGTACTGGTGGGGAATTTACTTAAGGAGGTAACTATCATTAATGGTAAAGGGAAGGGTTTTTGTTTTCATAAAGGACTACAGTGGTCTCAGTTTTTAAATTCTCCACATTGGGTACAACTAAATGTTACCAATAATAAATTCTAAATGGGGAAGCATTCAGGGAAATAATTATAGAAGCTATTAGGCTTTTCATTCCAACTAAGAAATACTATTCAAGAGTTAGACCTAAATGATGTCAGATGAACTAATGAGACATGTGGCAGAGAATAAAAATGCATGCGATGCATATAAATTATCCGGTGATACAAATGCCTAAAGTAGATATAAACTAGTCTGCAATCAATCACAAAGGAGGTTAGGCAATCCAAGGCAAATTATGAGAAATCTGTTGCAAAGGATGCAAAGATGTCTTTATTTATGTAAACACTAGAGAGAAGGGGATGAATTATGTTTGGGTTTATATGAATTATATTGATGGTTTAATGATTGTTGATAATTCTGCTCAGATTGCTGATGAACAATGGGCATTTTCTTTCTACACTTCCCTAAAGAATTCCTTCACACATGAGGAATTTTTAGGGAGTGGATGTCAAAAGTTTATCAGACTTTGGGAAGCTAAATGATTTTATAATAATAGAGAGGAAAGTGGAGGAGAAATTGAAATTAAACATAAAAACTTCCTTTGCTGCCTCCCTTAATATAACTGGATAAATTACATCCACCTGGAGTGGAGGTAATTTATCCAGTTATATTAAGGGAAACAGCAAAGGAAGTAACCAAACCCTTAGCCATGATTATGAGAGCATCTTTTGATTTGGGGGAGGTCCCTATGGACTGGAGATGTTCGAATATATCCCTAATTCATAAAGGGTGACATGAGTAATTACAGACCTGTTACCTTAACTTCTGTTCTCATGAAAATAATGAGAGTCACTAGTTAAAGAAGTAATGCAGGCCCATCTAGACAGGAGTGCAGTTATATTTCAATCACAGCATGCAGTTCGTTAATGGGAAATCTTGTGTGACCAATCTGATTGAATACTATGGTGCAGTAACAGAAGAACTGTAAGCAAAAATAATTTTGATATCATATACTTGGATTTCAGGAAAGCTTTTGATACTGTTGCACATAAAAGACTGCTGTACAAATTGCAGCATTGTGGCATTAAGGGCAAGTTACTGCTATGGATAAAGGGATGGTTGAGTGGGAGAAGAGAAGATAAAGAGTAGTTATCAATGGATACTGCTCTTCTTAGTGGAGTCCCACAGGGTTTGGTGCTGGGCCCATTGTTGTTTTCTATATTTATTAATGATATTCATAAAGGTATATATTAGGCTTAATGTCTAAGTTTTCAGGTATGCTGCTGGTGCAATAAGCATCTAGAAAAATTAGACAGATGGGCTGAGAAATGACAAATGAAGTTTAATAATGGCAAATGTAAGGTGCTGTATATTGGCTGCAGTAATCCCACAGTAACGTACCAATTACACTCAGGTAGTGGAAAAATGAAAAAAACCTGGGGGTAATTGTGTAATCCAATATGAAGTTCTCTGAGCAGTATAGACACACTGCCAAGCCATCAATGATGTATAGGAATAAGGAGATGATTATCCCATTGTATAAGGCAATGGTCAGGCCACATCTCGAGTACTACATACAGGTCTCAAGGCTTCATTTTAGGAACATAGAGCTGCTGGAATGGGTACAAAGGGCAATGAGATTGGTCAGGGGAACAAAAGGGTGCTCTGACCAAGAAAGGCTTCAGTTTTGTAAATTGCTGTGTCTGGAGACTAGATACTTGTGAGGTGATCTGATTGAGATGCTTTAGACTCTGAATGACTTGAACAAACTCAGTGCTGATAGTATTCTTCCTCTTGCTCAGACTATCACATGAGAGGACACAAATTCATATTGGGAAAGGATGGTTGAAAAATAGATGTGTGGAAGTGTGCCTTCGGCCAATGGGTGGTTGATTGTTGGAACAAGTTTCCATCCATTGGTGTGGAAATGGATTTTTTTTTTTTTTTTTTTTTTGCTTTCTTGCATCATTTGCCTCAACTAATACTACTACTAACCATGTCAGCATATTGTTGGACACTTTCCTGTCATCTAGTTGAGAACACTTGAGTGGTTACATGGTGGCACTGCCATTCTGTGAATTAAATGATCACCTTTAAACTGTATATGAGATTAATTAATTGGCTCTCAACATTATGGATCAAGTGATTTTTCCATTGTACTCATAGCAGTCTTCAACAAATATAACTGTTACACTTATTGTTGCTTACTCTTAGAGGCATCAATAAGTTAAATAGTACATGAGGGTGACAGTCACATTTTTTCAGAGCTTGCTTTAAGGTAAAGGCTTTATGGAAATCAACCTAACCACCTCAAATGGACTCTCCCACGATACCAACGATCTGGTTTTAAAATTTACTTTCACATTAGTATAGTGGCTACTGTTGTTGCAAGCCATCTGGAAAAAGTCTAGGGTCAAGATAGCTGATCTTTTTAGAATGATTTATTCAGGTTTCCCAAATTTAATTAAAATTGAAACAATAGAAATCAGAAATTATTAATTCTTTTTTTTTTTTTTTTTTTTTTATACATATAACATAGGCTGTTCAAATAGCATATATTGTAACTGAAACATTGGATATTATGTTTGTTGCTATATTCTGACTGGAGAAATGAATGGGCAATACACCAAAATTAAACGTGATTGATTCATGCATAAAAGTCATTACATTTTTCTCTCTCTCTCTTTCTTTTTTATAAATCATAAATTATTATTTGCTAATACACCTGAAATATAACACACTGCAGGAAATGTAACACAGTGTGGCAATTGGAAAATGAGACGAGTGCTGGTGTTGCCATCTACTAAAAGTAAACATGAAATGAAAGAGTGATTTTTTCCACAAGCACTGCAGTCAAGGAACTATGTGCTATTTCAGAACTATGTCCATAGTGTGAACTAAACTGCATGTCTCTACTGTGTCTGTGTTGTGGAAGGACAATGGAACAAAGAGCAAACATCAAGTTTTGTGTTCGACTAGGCAAAAGTGCCACAGAAACATTTCAAATGATGAAGCAAGTGTATGGAGAGAATTGTCTGTCTCGTGCATGTGTGCTTGAGTGGCATAAATATTTTGCCCGTGGAAGAGAACACCGGATGACAACAAACATCTGGGGCCCAGCAAAAACAGTTTGAACACCAGATTTAATTGAAAAATCATTACCAATGACTGATATGCAATGCTCCAAATGATTTCAGAAGATCTGTGTGTTAATAAGGAAATGATTCGACAAATAATAACACAGGATTTGAAGAAAATGAAGGTCTGTGCATAGGTTGTTCCACATTTGTTAACAGACAATCACTGACAAGTGTGACTTGAACACTGTAGAGAACTCAATCAGGCTGCTGAAAGCAAACCCAAACCCAGCTTCCTGAATTCAGTCGTTACAGGTGACGAGACGTGGTGTTTTCAGTACAACCCCACAATGGAGTGACAAAATGCAGAGTGGAAGTTGGCAAACTCTCCCCAAGCCAAAAGAGTTCATCAAGAAAGGTCAAAAATCAAAACCATGCTCATCACTTTCTACAACAGCAGACCATAAATACAAAGAGTTCAAGCCCAAAGGCCAGTGTTACTGCTGCCTACTATATGGACATTTTGAAACATTTGTTTCAGAAAATCCATTGTGTGCAGCCTCGGTATGGAGAAGATGGGCAGTCGGTTCCTCTTGCATGACAAGACACAAGCCATGAGGCTCTCATTGTTCAGGAGTTTTTGTTTAGCAGAAAAGTCTGCATACTGTCGCACCTGCTGCATTCACTAGATTTAGCCCCTGTGTAATTTCTTTTTGTTCCCAACGCTCAAGGCACTATTGAAAGGCTAAGGCTATTATTTATTGAACAGTATACCAGTCACGGCCTTCCACCAGTCATTCCAGTCGCTTTGTGATCATTGCATGCAGTGTGTGGATGGAGGGGGACGGGAGATGCCTCCATAGCCAGGTGGGAAGGAGCAGCAGCAGTGCGTAGCACACGCTTCTTGATTAGACCAGGGTTCGAGCCCATCACCACCAAATACGGAGGATGCGGAAAGGTCAGGAAATGACCACCGCATATCCCGGAGCAATATGGCCTTAGTTGCTAATGCTCCTAAAAACCAAATAACGACAACAACAACAAGGGGGCAGAAGTTACTTCAATAAACCAAGGTTTATTGAAGTAACTAATTATCTCATGTATTAGTAAACAGCTAGTTTACTAATACATGAGATCATTATTTTTTCGAGCACAAGTCTCTTTTTCCAATTGCTGCACTGTGTATATTAACTAACTTGTTTTTCCATATTGTTACTATAGTTTTGGATTTGATAACAGGTTCTCTGGAATACTCCCTCATTGCATGTGGAGTCTGCAAATAGTAGATAATCAAGGGTTTTAAAGTCATTCTCTCCTTTCCCCTCATTTTGAGCAGTTTTATCTACTGAAAACCAGCTAAGGAAGATTGTTACCATGACCAAGCATCATGATCATGATTGCAGCCGTTCAAGTTACAACATTTACATGTTAGAGCATCCAGGATGGCTGATAGACGGACATTATGTAACATTATTTCAATACAATATGTAATACTCTATTTTCTCTTTGAAAAGTTTGTCCAAGAACTGACTTGAAATGCCTTGGTTTTGATTCTTTTCTCTGTGATGGTAGAAAAATTTTCTTGCCTTCTCCATGATTCACTGGCTCATCAATATATTCTGCTTTTCAATTCATTAATTCTGTTCTTTGATCAATGTGCTTAGATCTTTCCATTTTCATGATATTGTTTCTTAATGTTTTTTTTTTTGAAATTTGTATGATTGTTCTAATAAAGTCTGTGGTGCACCAAGAAATTTTGTTTGGAGAGAGAGGGGGCACCTGTATATTCCCCATTGGTGATTTTAAGAAGCATAAACATGTAACAATACTTGAATATAAAAATGTGAATTTGTGGGAAACCACAAAAACTGCCTAACAAAAACACACTAGCTCCCATCAGCCCTCTCCTACAGATACACCCATGATTGAAGTAATCAAACATAAAAGAATGATTTGCATTGACTTGACGTTCATTTTCTTCAAGTCACTTTAAGATTTCCATTTTAAGGTCCACTGTTATTATGTTTGTTATCTTTTTTTTTATTAGATTTGTTAACATTATTGTGTAAGCTTTCCATAGACATTATTGCATGTAAAACATGTTTTACAAATTAATCCATACTCATTACACATACTGAGACACCACATCCAGAATCAACTGTTAACTTTGGCAAACACAGCTAATTGAGTAATGTGACACTCAATGGGAGACAGACAATAATGTTGCAATACATCATGTTAATAAAATATATATACACTATTTTCTCTTTTGTTTGTTCAAAAATAAACACAGTTAATCTGAATAATATGGTATAGTGTAAAGCTGTCCTATACTTTTTAGTGTTTTTCTAAGATTTTTAACAGGTGCATTTTGGTTGAGACAGACTTTTCTGCCATAAAGGAGGATCAAAGGCTGACACAAGTAATTATAGACCTGTGAGTTTAACTTCTGTTCCAGGAAAATTAATGGAGGCACTGGTTAAAGAAGCACTGCAGGATCATCTAGACAAGACTTCAGTTATAGCTCGGACACAGCATGGTTTTGTTAAGGGGAAGTCTTGCCTGACCAATTTGATTGGATACTATGATGCAGTCACAAAAGAACTGGATGCAGGGAATAACTTTGATATTATATACTTGGATCTTAGAAAGGCTTTTGATACTGTTGCACATGGAAGACTGCTGCACAAATTGGAGCAGTGTGGCATTGGAGGCAAATTGCTGCTATGGATAAAGGGGTGGTTGAGGGGGAGAAGACAGAGAGTGGTAATCAATGGACACTGCTCATCGTGGACTAATGTTATTAGTGGAGTCCCTCAGGGTTCAGTATTGGGTCCATTATTGTTTTCTGTATTTATAAATAATATTGATGATGGTATATCAAGCTTAATGTCCAAGTTTGCAGATGATACGAAGGTTGGCAGGTTTGTCAAGGACACTACTGACACTATGCTGCTGCAACAGGATCTGGAAAGGTTGAGCAGATGGGCTAAGAGGTGGCAAATGAAGTTTAACATTGACAAATGTAAAGTACTACATATGGGAAACAGCAACCCCAGAGCAATGTATCAACTCTGTGGTACTACACTGACAGTGGTAGAGAATGAAAGGGACCTGGGGGTGGTTGTGCAGGCAGATATGAAGTTCTCTGAGCAGTGCAGATGGGCTGCAAGAGTAGCTCATGGTGTATTGTCAATGATATATAGGAATTTTTCTAGCAGGGATAGGGAGGTGATTATTCCCTTGTATAAGGCAATGGTCAGGCCACACTTAGAGTACTGTATACAGGTCTGGAGGCCTCATTTCAAGAAGGATGTAGAGCTGCTGGAACGAGTACAGAGAAGGGCACAAAGATTAGTGAATGGAACAAAGGGGTGCTCTTATGAAGAAAGGCTTAAGTTTTGCAAATTAAGTGTCTGGGGACTAGGCACCAGTGAGGTGATCTGATAGAGGTGTATAAAGCCTTGAATGGTTTGAGCATGCTCAGTGCTGATGGGATTCTTCCTCTTGCTCAGAATAATCACCTGAGAGGGTATATATTCAAACCCTCTCAACCACCCGCTGCCTTTACCCAGCGGGTGGTTGGTTAGTGGAACAGACTTCCATCCCTTGTCGTGGAAGTTGATAGCCTAAATAAGTTTAAGGCTCAGCTGGACAGGTATTTCGAACGAACAGAGGGGTGAAGTGGAAGTGTTTTTTTTTTTTTTGGCTGATGCTGCATCAAATGCCTCTACTAAAGCTAATGCTAACTGTTAGTTGGACATGCTATGAGCTAACTTGATAAATACTGAATAAAAAAATATTTTTATGGATTATATGAACTGAATGCATTCCCTGTCAAAATTAGGAAATAGGAGTATGAGCAAAAATTTATATATTACTATTTATTTACAAAATAATTTTAAAATAATTTATAATCATCTGTAATCAAGTAATTTTTCCTATTAGAAATAGATGAAAAGAATGACTTTTCTGGAAAATAATAAATAAAATTTTTCTTTAACATGCTCTGACAACAAACAGAGGAGCCCTTTTTTTATTTTATTTATTTATTTTTAATGCTTTTGGTTTTAGCTACAAATAGATTATTTATATTTTAAAGCTTATGAATAATTTCAAAAATTGAAAAAACAATGTAAACAGACATGTCTACATTGTAAAAACCTTTTTTTTTTTTATTGGCCCATGTGACAGGCTGATATGAAAAAGGTATAATTTTTGCTTGCTGAAAATAAAAAAAAGAGATTAAAATTAGTAAATAAATATTCTTCATTGATATTATTAAAAGATAACAATTAAGACAACAAAAAAAATTTTAAGAACTTTGTTGTCACATAATTTTGTAAACAATAACACTTAACAGTTTTCAGTAACATCTAGGTATGGAAAACAAACAAACAAACAAATTTGGCATCAAATAAAAAAATCTTTTTTTTTTTTTAATAGCAGAAACTATTTGTGTAGTTGCATGACAGTATATTTTCCTAGAATGCCTCTTGTGGCATGTGTCATCAATTATTATTGTTCTGTATCCTAAATTTTTTTCTTCCTAAATAAAGTGACTATAATCAAGTGAATATATATATAGAATATATAGAATTTTATTAAACTTTACAAATATATGAATTTCTGAGTTAAAACAATAAACGTATTTCAAAATACACTGTCTTACTCTTAAGTTTCTTTTCAGCTATATTTTTTTCTTCCCAATCAGGATATAATGCAAAGGCCACTTCTTCCCAAGCCTTCTTTTTAATATCCCTATTGCTAAATGTTTCATCATTCGGATCCCACAAACATGGGTGGGTTTCGACCATGAAAATCAAACTTTCAATGTCTATCACCTCTCTAAATGTTTGAGAACCATCATTGAGTTGATCACCATCTTCCTCTGTATTAATTTCACTGAAATTGCTTGCAGTACTGTTTAGAAAATAATAAAAAAATAATAATAAATAATGATATAAATATATAGAAAGCCAGCTTAATATTCAAGATGTTTGCATATGATTTAACCCTTAGAATATCAGATAGGCCTGACGTAGCCGAGTGGTCAGGAACGAGAGTGCACAGCATGTGTTCCTCGAGTGGACCGGAGTTCAAGCCTGTGACTACTAAATACGATAAATATTTGTATTGACGATTTATTGTAAACTCTACTGACTTGGTTGTCATGCCGGAGTATAAACAGAAAATTTATTTATTTATTTATTTATTTATATACTATAACATAGATTAATTATTTTTGTCTTGATTTTGCATAATTGTTTGAAATTATTTTTGATTTTAAACTTCTTTTGATACCATTTTGCTAAAGCTAAGTGATGTTTATCAGGAGTTTTTGTTCATTGAAAGTTGAGCTATCTGTCATTTCTGATCATGCTATTATAATTATTTTGTACTTTAGTTTTCATGCATGAGCAATCTGGCTTTATGCTACTCTCATTTAATCTTTGGCTAAAAGAGGTGCATCATTAGATTTATTCTTGTGAGTTTTACATTTTAAAATGAAATGTGTTTTACAGTGTGATTTCACAATTTCCCTTATATCAGAACTTCAATATCCTCATTAAAACTGCATTGGAATATGTAACAGACAATTCATTGACCTTATTCCTGCCTGTTTTGTCAAAGTGTAAAATTAATTAAATCATATTTTTAAAATTCTTTCCTGCAAAAACAATGCACTTCTGCCTGCAAATATCTCCAAAGGAGAGCTTTTAACCTAAAAGACTGAGAAAATTTTTTATTCATATATGTAACTTACTTTTCTGATCTAAAGGTTATGATTTATATACATTGTAATAAACTTATTGATATAACTTCACTTGTGGTTTAAAATATGTCAATTCAGTTGTATTTTTTATTATCATTATATCTTATCTCATAACTTTCAATATTGTTACTGTCACAGAGTAGTTTAATATATTTTGGTTATCAATAAATGTTAATACATGCTTAACGAGTATCAATCATAGTTGGTGATGTGTGCAACCACTAGTCACATTAGCATCTTCCCATTTCACCCATCCAGTCACTCCAAATGTTTGTCTAGTTCAGCCTTAAATTTATTTAAGCTATCAACTTCCACAACAACAGATAGAAGCCTGTTCCAGCAATCAACTACCTGCTAGCTAAAGGCAAACTTCCGCACATTTATTCTACAACTGTCTTTCCACAATTTGAATCTATGCTACCACAGATCCTTAATCTGAACAAGCGGAAGACTTCCATCAGCATTCAGCATGCTCAAACCATTCAAGGCCTTATACACTTCAATCAGATCACCTCGCAGGTGCCTAGTCTCCAAACGCTGCATTTTTTGCAGAACTTAAGCCTTTCCTTCGTAAGAGCCCCCCTTTGTTCCTCTCACCAATCTTGCTGCCCTTCTCTGTACTTGTTCTAGCAACTCTACATCCTTCCTAAAAGGAGGCCTCCAGACTGGTATGCAGTGCTCAAGGTGTGGCCTGATCATTGTCTTATACAAGGGGATAATCACCCCCTTATCCCTGCTAGCAAAATTCCTATATATCATTGACAAGACTCCATGACCTGCTCTAGCAGTCTGTCTACACTGCTCAGAGAACTTCATATCTAACTGCACAATTACCCCCAGGCTTTTTTCATTTTACACTTCCCTCCATGTAGTTCCACACAGTTGGTACAGTTCTCTTACCCATATGCAGTACTTTGCATTTGTCAAGTTAAAATTCAGTTGCCACTTCTCAGCCCATTTGCCTAACTTTTCTAGATCCTGTTGCAGGAGCATGCTGTCTTTACTGTCATTAACAACCCTGCCAACTATCATCCGAAAACTTGAACATTAAGCTTGATATACTTTTACTTTCATCGATATCACTGATAAATCCACAAAACAACAATGGGCCCAGCACCGAACCCTGGGGTACTCCACTAATAACATTATCCACATAGAGCAATATCCATTTATTACCACTTTCTGCCATTTCCCACTATCCCTTTATCCATTGTAGCAACTTGCCCTTAATGCTATACTGTTCCAATTTGCAGCAGTCTTCCATGTGCAATAGAGTCAGAAGCTTTCCTGAAATCCAAGTATATGATATCAAAATTATTTTTTGTATCCAGTTCCTTTGTGACCACATCGTAGTATCCAATAAAATTGGTCAGACAAGACCTCCCCTTAACAGACCCATGCTGTGTCTGAACTATTACTGCAGTCTTGTCTAAATGATCCTGCAATGCTTCTTTAACCAGTGACTCCATTATTTTCCCCAGAATAGAAGTTAAACTAACATGTCTATAATTATTTGTGTCACCCTTTGAACCCCCTTTGTGAATTGAGGATACATTTGCACATCTCTAGTCCATGGGAACCTCCTCTGAATCTAAAAACTCTCTCATAATTATGGCTAAGGGTTTGCTTACTTCCTCGCTGCCTTCTTCAGTACAACTGGATAGATTCCATCTGCCCCAGGTGCCTTTTTTTTTGTTTAGCTTCAACAATTTCTCCTCCACTTTGCTCTTCATTATTACAAAATCAGTTTTTTTTTTTTTTTTTTTATGAAAAACCCCAAACACAAAAGATATCAAAACCTATAGTACTTAGTACCGTGCATGGGTTGAAGGAGAAGTATGGGGGGGAGGGGGATGCCGGAAACTTTGCTCTAGAGACTAAACATGGATTTCACCACTTCAAGCCTCCAATAAGCAAAGTGGTGGTATTTCACCGGTTGATGAAACGGTGAAATTCAACAAAGACGGTTGGTCTTTGTTGTTTTCCTTTGCATCCTTTGTCAAGGTTTTCTCATAATCAGCCTTCACCTACCTAATCTCCTTTGTGACTTGATTACAGACTAGCTTATATCTGCAATTGGCTTCTGTCACCTGATAATTTATATGCATCCCATGCATTTTTCTTTTCTGTCATGAGCCTCATTAGTTCATCTGACATCCATTTAGGGCTTCCATCTTGAACAGTATTTCTTAGTTGGTATGAAAAGCCTAGTAGCTTCCAAGATTAATTAATTGAAGGATTGCTATTTAGAATTCACTGTTTTAAACATCATCAGTTGATCCCACTGTATAGAATTTAAAAACTGTCTGAGACCACTGTAGTCACCTTTAAGAAAGCTCAACCCTTCCCTTTACCCTTGATAGTAGTTACAGCTTTGAGTAAGTCCCACATCAGTACACTGTGATCACTGTCACCTTGTGGTTCTTTATCTGCAAATTCTTGATGCATGAATAATCACCAATGATCATCAGATCAAGAGTATTACTCCCTCTGATTGCCCCTCAAACATGTTGCTGTAGAAAACAATCTTCCAATAAATCCATAAAAGTCTTGCTGGCATGCGAGTGACCAACCCACAAGTTCCAGTTAATATCTAGAAAGTTAAAATTCCCCATTACAAGGCATTCTGATTTACTGGCCTATTCTATTTCTCTGCCCAATTGTTCATTGTACTCATCAGAATCATTAGGCCTATAACATACTCCTACTCTCATTTTTCCTTTCCGAGTGCTTGTCTCACCAACTGACTGAACATTGCACTGTCCACTCATGTCAACTGGATGCACTTCCTTAGATTTTGTGTTTCTTAACTAACAGCATAACCCCTTCCTACTCTGTCTATCCTTTCTGTGCGCACTGTACTCCCCAAATTCTAATTCTGCACTGCTGTTTATATCTGTGTGACACATGTCTCTGATATCCCAACAATATCTGCCTTTGATGTCTTGATCAGCACTTCAAATTCATCAAATTTATTTACTATACTTCTAGCATTGGTGTACATGAAAGTATACATGCACCTATTCCTACTCTTAGTTACCCTAACACAGCCTATGTGTTAGGGTAACTAACTAACTCCCAGCAGTTCTTGAAATCTACAGTAATTTGCTCTCTAGGCTGCTGCTCATTCCAATAGAAGCAGTGCAAGAATCACATTCACCTCTGCCTGCAGCTACTGTTGATCTTTTAGTCTGTGAATTCTCCCCAAGCTAGCAGTTTTCCTACCCACCAAACACTGCCTCGATAGCATCAACAAATATTCTTGCATCCTTTCTATTTAAGTGTATCATATCCCTGTAGAAGCACTCTCTCCTGATATCAAGTACAGACCACGCTGGAAAAAAATTCTACCCCATGAGCCTTGCACAATCTCTTCAGGGCCAAAGTGATTGACAAGGCTCTCATCATATACTCCCTCCAATCTTGTCTGGGCAGAATTGCAGACACTTTCAAATTTAACTCTAACTCACAACTTTTTTCAACACTGACCTGTACTTGTTAAGTAAATCTGCAGATCTCTTACTCTCAAGGTCATTAATGCCAGCATGTACAACAATATCAGCTTTTTGTGCCCTTAAAAAATGATATCTGCTCTACAACGTCATCAACTTTTGCCCCTAGCAGACATACCCTGGTCCTGTTCCACCTATCCTTTTTGCATAATATATTCCTCATCTTCCTGACAGCACAGTCACCAACAATTACTAGCTCCTGTGGAACCAGCACATTCTGTCTTGGAGATTGCCACTGTGTTACCTGATGCACTGGAGTGAGCTCTGGCATTTTGAGTTGGTCAGCTGAGAGCTTGATGGGCCCCTCATATTAATTTCTTTGAAGGCATCTACCCTACACCTCAAACTCTCATAGATGCCGATCAGAATGCTGAGTCGATGCCTAATTTCTTCACACTCTCTGTGCACAGAGAGTGTGAAGAAGGCAGGCAGGCACTGGCTAGGTCATGTCCTATTCCAGATAGTCTGTAAACATTTCATGCATTTTTTTTTAGACACTGATGCATTGGAGAATTTCCCCCTTCTGTTCTCCCTCAAGCCACAGCACCTCCGCTACTTTGTGCCTGTTGCTTTGCTGCTCTAGTATGGGTCATGATTCTGTTTAAGTACAATATTTGAAGATTAAATGCACAAGGCATAATATGATATGGGTTTAAATTAACTATATAATATTGGTGTAGATACATCATAGTTTACCCATAAATTAAACTACGTATGTAGTGTGAAAGGCATTGTTTTTAATTGTATCTCATATTGTGGCTACCTTGACAACGAGATGCCAGGTATTGCACTACTTCGAATAAGTAATGCTTCTCTAGTAGAGAGGACTACTGTTATTTATTCTCTGTGGATGCCACCGCCCAGACGGCACCATTTTAAAGCTGTTTACCTATTATTGGTGGGTGGGTGCATTTTATCTTCAAATATTGTATCATTTTGTACACCATTTGGCATCTCTCATATTGTGGAACCACTTCACAACTGTGATGGCATATTTGCATTATCTGGGTACCTGCCCACCCACCAATGATGAAGCCAACTAGCTTTGAAATGGTACTGTCTGAGTGGTGGTATCCACAGAGAATAAATAATAGTAGTCTTCTCTACTAGAGAAGCATTATTTATTCGAAGTAGTGCATGCAATATCTGGTATCTCGTGAAGGTAGCCACAATATGAGATACAATTAAAAACGATGCCTTTCACACTAAGTATGTAGTTTAATTTATGGGTAAACTATGGTGTATCTACACTGATGTTATATAGTTTAAGTACAATTTAATTACCAATGAATTTTAATAAGATTAATAAATTTTATTGATTAATTGATAATACTATACTAAGCTAACAGATTTCTAAGACTGTGCTACATATTATGCTATCTAGTTTACGTTAAACCTTATGCTATCAAGTTTGGGATATACTGCACTATTCCATATCAATCTGATATACTATAACAATGGCGGCAAGTTACAAATGGTAAAATCTATGGACACTAAGTATTAACTTTCAAAATCACTATCTAAATTCAAATTAAACCAAGGGGCATGACTATAACTATAAAGCTACTTCTAGAAAATAAATTAATATGACAATTAAGTCAATAAAATGGCTAAATATTTATAAAAACACTTAGTGTTTGTCAGAGCTGAAAAATCTTGTCAATGTGTGGATAACCTCGTACCCTATTAGATGAGGCACTCAAAAAAAGGTGGTGTGGAAATGTAGGCAAGATAGCCTGTAATAAAATATGTATCATTAGCATTAGCATTAGTAGAGGCATATGATGCAAGAAAGCAAGCTTATTCAGCATCAGCCAAAAAAAAAAAAAAAAAAAAACCCTCTCCCATTTCACCCCTCCGTTCGTTCGAAATACCTGTCCAGTTGAGCTTTAAATTTGTTTAGGCTATCAACTTCAACAACAAGTGATGGAAGTCGGTTCCACCAACCAACCACCCGCTGGCCAAAGGCAAATTTCCGCACATCTATCCGACATCCGTCCTTCCTCAATTTGAATTTATGCCCTCTGAGGTGATTATTCTGAGAAAGATGAAGAATCCCATTGGCATTGAGCATGCTCAAACCATTCAAAGCCTTATACACCTCTATCAGATCACCTCGCCGGTGCCTAGTCTCCAGACTCTGTAATTTGCAAAACTTAAGCCTTTCTTCGTAAGAGCAACCCTTTGTTCCATTTACTAATCTTGTTGCCCTTCTCTGTACCCGTTCCAGCAGCTCTACATCCTTCTTGAAATGAGGCCTCCAGACCTGTATACAGTACTCAAGATGTGGCCTAACCATTGCCTTATACAAGGGAATAATCACCTCCTTATCCCTGCTAGAAAAATTCCTGTATATCATTGACAAGACACCATGAGCTACTCTTGCAGCTCGTCTGCACTGCTCAGAGAACTTCATATCTGCCTGCACAATTACCCCCAGGTCCTTTTCATTCTCCACCACTGTCAGTGTAGTACCGCAGAGTTGATACATTGCTCTGGGGTTACTGTTACCCATATGTAGTACTTTACATTTGTCAATGTTAAACTTCATTTGCCACCTCTCAGCCCATCTGTTCAACCTTTCCAGATCCTGTTGCAGCAGCATAGCGTCAGTAGTGTCCTTAACGACCCTGCCAACCTTTGTATCATCTGCAAACTTAGACATTAAACTTGATATCCCATCATCAATATCATTCATAAACACCGAAAACAACAATGGACCCAACACTGAACCTTGAGGAACTCCACTAATAACATTAGTCCACGTTGAGCAGTGTCCATTGATTACCACTCTCTGTCTTCTGCCACTCAACCATCCCCTTATCCATAGCAGCAATTTGCCTCCAATGCCACACTGCTCCAATTTGTGCAGCAGTCTTCCATGTGCAACAGTATCAAAAGCCTTTCTAAGATCCAAATATATAATATCAAAGTTATTCCCTGCATCCAGTTCTTTTGTGACTACATCATAGTATCCAATCAAATTGGTCAGGCAAGACCTGCCCTTAACAAAACCATGCTGCGTCTGAGCTATAACTGAATTCTTGTCTAGATGATCCTGCAGTGCTTCTTTAACCAGTGCCTCCATTAATTTACCTGGAACAGAAGTTAAACTAACAGGTCTATAATTACTTGTGTCAGCCTTTGATCCTCCTTTGTGAATTGGGGTTACATTTGCACATCTCCAGTCTATGGGTACCTCCCCTGAGTCCAAAGAAGCTCTCATAATTATGGCTAGGGGTTTGCATACTTCCTTTGCTGCCTCCTTTAATATAACTGGATAGATCCCATCCACCCCAGGTGCCTTTTTTATGTTTATCCTCAACAATCTCTCCTCCACTTTCCTCTCAGTTATTACAAAATCATCCAGCTCACTGCCAATGTTTACTTTACCTACATCAGTCTCCTTCCTGAATAACTCCTCATGCGTGAATGTAGATGCAAAATACTCGTTTAGATTGTTAGCCACCTGAGCAGGATCCTCAACTGTTGAACCATCAATATCCAGCGGACCAATCTGATTCATCCCTTTCCTTCTCGAGTTCAAGTATGTAAAGAACTCCTTTCTGTTTTTCTTTGCATCCTTTGCCAAGGATTTTTCGTAGTCTGCCTTTGCCTGCCTAATCTCCTTTGTGACTTGGTTACAGACCAACTTATATCTATCATAGGCTTCCATGTCACCCATTAATTTGTATGTATCCCATGCATTTTTCTTCTCTGCCACATGTCTCATTAGTCCATCTGACAACCATTTAGGCCTAAACTTTGAACAATATTTCTTAGTTGGTATGTAAAGCCTGGTAGCCACCAAGATTAGTTCCTTGAATGCTTCCCATTTCTCTAATGTCCTGCATGTTATTTTATTATGGTAGAAGATCTTGGGTAAGAGAGAATAAGTTTATTTTCTTCACAAGAAAAAGTTGGAATCTAAGGAACATCTCTAATTAAAAATTATTTCATATGAAATTAAGTTAGAAATTGAATATTCTAATGGAAATAAACTATTTATTTATTAATGGAAGTAAACTATTTATTAAACTAAATAAAGCAAATTTAATTTAGTGTGGCCACTTGTAGTTAAGAAAGAATATAAGAACTCTTAGGTGGCAACTTATTTTTGATATTCCTTCCTTTATAAATTTTCAAATAATGAAAGGATGCAATATATATAAGTTTCATTACACCAACAATATTGTTTCTATGGGCACCAAGGTTTCAGGATCTGTGGATATTACAAAGGAAACTTGATTGGCTAGTTTAAACAACTTTTGTACAAACCAATACCTTTATTTAAGTTGAAAGTTAAAAGGGCCATAGGGAAATGATTACTAGTTTTTCATGACTGCAATGTTGGAGTAGCAGCTTGCTTTTTGTAGGATGAGTTTTCTAGCACTACCCACACCAGAGGTTCCCATACTTTTATACCTTGTGTCCTCTTTAAAAGTATTTCATAAATTTCAAGTTCCCTTTCCAGGACAAGTGTAAATAAACAATTTGACAAAATTTAACTAGGAGTATACATACGTTTATAAATTAATATATATTTCAGTACCCCTCTCTCCCACACCAATACAAATTTGAACAGGATCTCACCGAATACTGAATGTGGTGATCACATTTCAGTTTTATTCTGCATTATTATGCAGTTTTCCTACATGTCATCCAATTTTTTTTTTTAATAAATTGAAGATTTTAACTTCTCCTTTTTATTGTTCTTGTACTATACTGTTTGTAATCATGTCTTTCAAATTTAATGCATTTTTTTGTAAACACCCTCTGGATTCTTCTGTTTTAGGTGCTGGCTTTAATGGTATTTTTTATTTGTTTGGCAATTAAGAATTTTATATACAAATTTATATTTCATAGAAATGGTAAATCGGTGGAACTTACCTTTGTTGTTCAGTTTTCTTATCTAAAAAGCCTAATATATCAAAATAAATATACATTTTCTTAATCTTTGCTGGTGCTCCACTTTTGTTAGAATGCACTTGCCTTTTTTCTCTTTTATACCAATATTTGATGTATTTCCACTTCTTTTCCAGTTCACAAACTGTAAATGATGACAACAACAAAAAAAAAAGTTGTTTAATTTCTACATATTAAATATGTACAATAGAAGTTTTGAATTTCCTTTTTAAGTTTTCTAACTTTTTTTTTTATAATTTTATTACTACAACCCTATGTTTTGCATTGCAATATCAATTTTGAAGCATGATTAGCAACATGACAAAAACATCTGAGTTATTTTGAAAAGTTTTTCACTCTCTTGAAATGCCCTCTCTCTCTCAACTGAAAAAATGACAGGAAATGGTGAGAACTAATTTTTAAAATTGTGTTAAAGCCTCAGCTAGAACGTGTATAAGATTAATATGACATAACCAAGCAAATCAAATTATGTTTCCTAGTCATAGCAGTTGTTAATAAAAATAACTGTTTCAGTCTTACTGATGTCAAGTCTAATGGATGTGAGAGAGACACTTGCCTTTATAAAAAGCCTGTAATATGAAGAGGGCTTTCTAGCAATCAATGTACTATCTCCAAACATGTTCTCCAAAGAGGTTCTTGTCGACACCAACAATCCAGATTTACTCCTTTCCCTCACGATTAGCCCAATAATTACAATAGTTGTCTTTCTGTGCTAACAGAAAAGTTGTGGATTGGAGTACCATACAGAAACCAGATTTTTTTTTCTTTCAACATTTGGCACTCATGGGCTCTGGTTGCATGGATTTTGTCCCATAAATTTATTTTCATTTCATCCCACCCAAAAGGCAACAAAATCCAATAATAAAACGACCTGCTTTACCACTCATTTTAACTTGGCATAACATATGTTAACATTAAGCTGGATAGTGATCGACAACTGAAATACAATCCTTTTTTTTTTTTTTGCAAATTTGCAAGTGTTGATATCCTTTTGAAGAGAGAATTATTGTGAATTTCCTGTCTTTATTAAATTCTATCCATTTGTGTGGTTTGCCTAGAGCATCAGTTGTTGGCAATTAGCTAACAACTCAGTTGTCTGGTGTTCTCAGTTAATATCAGTTGTCTGTTAGCCTTCTGCTGCTCACATTTATTTACTGATGTAAATCAGTAAATCAATGTGTTTAATCAAATTAAGCATATCCTTGATATGTTTAATTTGTTAGACTAGAAGTTGTTAAATCTTCAACTTCATTTTGGAAGTGGATTACCATAGAAGACTAAATCAGGAGGATGATTCTGCTAGTCATAAAAAATTCTAGTGTCAAGTTCAGCCTCAAAGACAAAAGAATATTCTGTTCATTTGTTCACTGAAGAAATAATTTATTGCTGCATTGACTACATGCACTAATAAAGTACTATAGTCCTCCTCAAGAGAAGGCACTTGGCATGATTACCATCATTCCAGCAATGGATTGGTTCATTGCAGTAGTTTGGTTTGGTTTGTATTGAGGTTTAATGGCGCATGGACTACGTGGATCATAATGTGCCAGTTCATACGGTGTGATGTATTTCAGGGGTGTTTACTTACGATTTCAATTGTTCATTTTAACCTGATTCATATGTTCTTGTGTTAGTCTGTTGCTTATATTCACTTCCTTAGAGGAGGTGGTATAAATTGATAGCTTTAAGAAAGTTGAAAACATCGGTGCAGTCATGTTTATTTTTCAAGAGATCTGTTAGTGTAATGGCGTCATGTGTCTCATAAATATCTTTGAAGGCTTGTTTATGTTCATTTGTATATGTAGGACAGTCTATTAATATGTGTTGAACTGATTGAACGGTGTGACAAGTCTGGCATCGTGGTGGTTCCTCTGCTCGCAACAAAAATGAGTGTGTAAGATGGGTATGCCCGATTCTTAGCCTGGTGAGTGCTGTTTCTTCTTTTCTCGACCTTCGACTGCTAGAAATCCAATTTTCAATATTCAGCTTTATTTGGTATAATTTGTTTGCAGTTTGCTGATTCCAAGTTTCTTGCCATTGCAACTGGCAAATACGCCATATCGCAGGCTTGTAATCGGAATACGGGACTGATATATCCTCTCCGATCTGTAGTATGGCTTCTTTGGCTGACTTGTCTGCTGCTTCGTTTCCCGCAATCCCTGTATGTCCTGGGATCCAGCAGAAAAAAGTATCCTGTTCATTTCTGGCACAGTCAGTTAGTATTTGCTGTATGTGCCAAAGGATTGGGTGTTTGGATGTACCTATGTTTTGCATGGATTGTAAGGAACTCAAGGAATCTGTATATATTACACTTCTCATATAATGCTTATCTTGTACATGAGTTAAGGCTATTTTTATTGCGTATAATTCTGCTGTGTATTCACTGCACTCTTTCGGTAGCTGTTGTGTTAAAGTTATATTTGGGAATACAGCTGCTGCTCCCACTAAAGTGCCTGTTTTTGAACCATCTGTGTATATTGGAATATAGTCAGGAAATTGAATTCTGTGCTCTGCATGTAACTGTTGGAAGATTGTTGAAGGTATCGCTTTTTTATTCCATTTCTGAAAGGAGAAGTCGCATATTGGGATATGCGAATCCCATGGTGGAGGAGTATGAACTGGCATGTGTACTATTTTGTCTATATTAAGGTTATGTACTGCCAAAAAAAGTCTTGCATTCTAATTCCCAGGGGTTGGTTTGCTTGTTGGCGATTCTGATATATGTTTCTGCATCGTGGATCAAAGAGGGTCTCCCAAGTAGGGTGTCCATGCATAGATTTTATTTTAAATGTATAATACAATGCAGTTGCTGTCGCCTAAGAGTTAAAGGTGGTTTGTTGGCTTCAGCATAGAGACTATATATGGGAGAGGTACGATAAGCGCCAGTAGCTATACGCAGTGCATTGTGATGAACTGGATCCAGCCATTTCAGAGCTGTTTTCCATGCTGAATCATACACTGGGGCTCTCATTACAGTAGTAGATAGCTAAGTTTTAAATATGTATGAAATCTGTTCACAACTTGTTTTTTGCTTTGCTTTTTCTTTAGTTTTATATCAACATTATTTTGTTTCTGCTTTTTTATTGGTTGTTTTTCTAAAATTTGCCATTTACCACAGATGTGTTAGTTCCTTAAGGAACTAACACATCTTCAAAACTTAACTACCTACTAGCACCATGAATTTGTCCATTGCCAAAGCAATGCTAATCACATCAGGTATCTTCACCCAAGAGAACTATAAATTGTACACAAGTTCTCACAGAAAAACAATTTTCTTTTACATGCTGAAGTAGCATAAATTTCATCAGTTCACATTGCATCATTTTCAAATTTGAAATTTTTTGTAGATGTCTGATTTTTAAGATCTGTCAAATTTCAGTGGGAGAATCTATTATGAAACAAGAAAAAAATTCATGTACAGTGAATTTGGTTAGGAACTGAGAATGACAGAAAAAGAGAAACTTTAGATAAAACAAATGAGCTCCGGTCATGCTTAGTATTATCAAGGTGCAGGGCAGCACATCTAGACAAGTTCTTAATAAGCTGTCCACACCTTTTACTCAAAACAGAAAATACCTGTTTTCACACCTCTGTATCTCTGAACATGAAAAAGCAATTAAAATCTTGGCTTTCTGAAGGATTGGACTCTTGAGACCAAATACAGTGGATTCCAGTTATTTGGGCCACTGGTTAATTGGGGCAGCTGTTTATTTGGGACAAATCTTAAAGAACAGAACCTGATCCAGAAAATACTAGTTTTCTTCACTTAACTGGGACAACATGTCGTTTAATAGGAGCAGGAGACTGCAGCACCCAGTTGTTAATTAAACCGACAATGGCTATAAACTGTAGAGTGGCACGCTAATCCACAGTGGTTAGTGGCATTTCAGCAATAAGATGATGACATGGACAATTCAGCTGGGGCACGCTTATTTCAGCATAGATAATCTCTACACTTCCTTTCCCCCCTCCTTTGAGGGGGGAAAGGAAGTGTAGAGATTATCTATGCTAGCAAAATATCTGCTTAATTTTGCCTGGGCAGCTTCTTCTTAAGGTGATGACATTTCCATGCCCAACATATGTCAAAGATTTCGTGTTTCTAGAATTGTCATGAACCTCAAAGTCATTACCCTAAGAAGAAGCAGTCGATGCAAATTTAAGGGGATGTATACTGATATACTACTGTAATGGAATTCGCTTATACTTTCAGGGGAGGTTGTAATTCTCACAAAGGGAGAAACTGCAGCATAGTTTCCAAAGAGGGTGGGGGTTGCTAAAAAAAAGGTGAGCCGATTGTTAAATATTTACCAGCACACCACTGCCCTTCTAGTTGTTGCACGTGAATGAATCATCTCTTGTCTCACTCTTGCTTTGCTTCTCAGCAAGTATGGTCTCTAATTAGCGTCAGTTGTGTACACTTGTGTTATCATTGATACTGAACCAATGCCAAATCAGGAAGTGTAGAAATTTTTCAGTGCTGTCATTTTTGATAATTTTTTATTTTAATTTTATAAAATTTTGGACCCTTAACAAGATGCCACGTAAAGATTTGTCACTAGCCAAAAAAACTGCCTTACTGGACCAAATAAAAGGGCATCTTCCCAATATCAGTCATCATCATCTGGCAGAAGTAACTGGAGTACTGAAATCTAAAACTGCACGCTTGATACATCAGCAAGATAAACTAGGAGAAGAATGGACATGCAATGAAAAACAGTAAACATCCCAAAAACATAAACGTCAAGGTAAGGATCCTGACATTGAGGATGCCCTAAATCAATGATTCTTCATTGTAACTGGACGAGGAGGTGCATCAGTGGTCCAATGTTGAAAAAGAAGTCCGAGGAGTTAGCTAAGAAGCTAGATCATGATGATTTTAAAGCAACAGATGGTTCATTATCTCGATGTAAATGTAGGCAGGAGATTAAATTCAAGAAAACACATGGCAAAAAAGATAGTGCTGATGTTGTTGCAGAAGAATGGAAATCCAAGAAACTACCCATCTTACTTCAGAAATTTTGTGCAGATGATATCTACAGTGCTGATATATCAAGCATCAAAACAAGCCTGTTTTATTGTGCCAAACGAGATGGTTCTCTGTGCTACAGTCATGTAACACTGTCAGGTTCAAAGAAAGCAATGGAGCGCATAACTGTGTTATGCTGTTCAAACGTGTCAGGAACTGATAAAAAAAAAAAAAGCTGTTGGTTATTAGGAAAAGTGCTAAGCCTCGATGCTTTAAGGGGCTAAGAATGGGCAGTTTACCGGTCGAGTACTATGCTAATAAGAATGCATGGATGATTTCCGAAATTTTTAAGGAATGGTTAATGAGGTGGGATGTGGAATTACAGTGGAAATCAAGAAAAGTTCTTCTGATTCTTGACAATTGTTCGTCACGCCCCAAAGTGTTCAAAATGTTTGAAAAACATCCATCTGGAATTTCTGCTTGCCAACACAACATCTTTGGTGCAGGCAATGGATATGGGAATCAAAAAATTTGAAGATGCTGTACCACGGAAAGTTAGTGAACCACATCCTAGAAGTGATTGAAGAAAATCTACCGACATCATCTTCCACAGCCAAGGAAGTGAGTGCAAAGGTTAACTTTCTCTAGGCAGTAGAGTTTGTTGCCGATAGTTGGCAAGAAACAAGCAGTAAGACAATTCAGAACTGCTTTTCTCACTGCGGTTTTAAGCTGTAAGGCTTGGAGATGCCAGAAACAGACATTATTTTATAAATATTTCTTTATTCAAAATAATAATGGCACCAGTTAATACTATTGTCAGTGATGACAAACCTTTTCCTCCTAAATAACAAAAAAAAAAAAAAAAAAAGCTGAAATAATGAAATTAATTTTTTATGCCATATAAAAATATTAAAATCAGAAAATAAGCTTATTGACATCACAAAAAAGTAACAATACTTAAATTTCTAATGAGAACTTTGTTGCCACAATTTTGCCTGCAATTATACTTATGATTTTCATTGCTAGATGTCACTAATAGATCATAAGACATATCTGCCTTCAAATAAAAAATCCTTTTTATGAAATATAAACAATTTGTGAGCACCAGTATGTTTATCTCTGCTTGTTATTTCATATGCCAAGATCAAAAATCAGTTTTCCTCAGTAAAGTTATAAGCTATATTTGTACTAATAAATTTTTATTAAACTTTACAAATATGTTTATCATCATATTTGCAAATGTATTTTATTTTCTTACTTTTAAGTTTCTTTTCAGCCATATTTTTTTCTTTCCAATCAGGACATAATACTAAGGCCACTTCTTTCCATGCTTTCCTTTTAACATCCTTATTGTGAAATGTTTCATCATTCAGATCCCATAAACATGGGCGGGGTTCAACTTGGAGAATCAAACCTTTAATGTCTATTTTCTCTTTAATAGTTTTAATGGCTGGATAAGCATCACAGAGTTGATCACCGTCTTCCTCCTTATTAACCTCACTAAAGTTGCTTGCAGTGCTGTTGAGTTAAAAACATAACTGTACAAATTTACAGAAAGGCAGCTTAATATTCTAGGCACTATGCATGATTTAAGCATGATTAACTCTAACTCTTTTAACTTTTCAAACTTTTTTAAACTCTTTTTAGGTATTAGATTTTAGGTATTAGAAATTCTAAGATAAATGATCTATTAAGTTAAATTTATACATTAAGCTAATGGAATAACCTATAAGATTAATTAATAGTGTTAATAAAGATTAATAAGTGTTAATAAAAGGAAAAGTGATGGAATGAAAAAACTTATAGCATTGGTAAAAAAAAGAAAGAAAAACTAACCACGTCACCTGCTCATCCCCCCCCCTAATTTAACTAATCTTTCCTTAAATTTACTCAGGCTACCTTCTTCCACAACACCAGCTGAAGTCAGCTGAAGTTTGTTCCAACAATCAATCATTCTCTGACTGAAAGCAGCTTTTAGCTTACCTAACCTGCCATTCTCCTTTATCAGTTTAATTTATTCCCTTGTGTGCAGGCATATGCATGTGTGCTGTCTGAGAAAGAATAAGGTACTATCAGCGTTTAGCATACTCAATCCATTTAAAGCATTAAACATTTCAATCAGGTCTCCTTGCAGGTGTGTCGTTTCCAAACACTGTAATTAAGACAGCTAATGGGTATCCTTTTGTATCCCTGACTAATCTTGTTGCTCTTCTCTGCACCTGTTCCAACAGATGCACACTCTTCTTAAAATGAGGTTTCTCGACTTGTATGCAGTACTCAAGAGGGCGCCTCTGTAGCCAGGTGGGAAGGAGCAGCAGTGCATAGCACACGCTTCTTGATTAGACTGGGGTTCGAGCCCGTCACCACCAAATACGGAGGATGCAGAAAGGTCAGGGAATGACCACCGCATATTCCCAGAGCAATATGGCCTTAGTTGCTAATGCTCCTAAAAACCAAATAATAACAAATAATAGTACTCAAGATTCAGCATAACCATTCTCTTATACAATGGAATGATCACCTACTTGTCCCTACTGGCAAAAATTGCTATATAACACTGACAAACCCATTAGTTTCCTATGCAGCTAATGGGTTTGTCAGTGATATATAGCAATGTCTTAGCAGCCTGTGCCCCAAGTCTTTTTTGCTCTCCACTACCTCAGGTAGTGTCACAGTCAAGGTAGCAGAGAAATACTTTGGATGGTACCATAATAAAGAGAACTGCAGGTTAGTTTCCACTACATTGTGGAGCACTACAAGTCATCATTGGAATTTGTAGTATCACAAGGTAGCGAAGAATGACCTTGTGTGGTATTTCACAGTTACCTTGTATTTTCCACTACAACCCAAGGTCAAATACTGCACCTCCAGTTCAGCAGACAATGCAGTCAAATACTACACTGTCTACTGAATAGTCTGGCATTTGACCTTATTGTCTACTGAAGAAATTGAGGAAATACCAGGCATGTAAATCTTTAGTATTTTCTCAATTTGTTTGTGTAAATGAAACAGAGTTTGCAACCATTGTTGTTATTTAGATAGAACTGTATTTTGTAATCTTTATATTCTTACACAGTCAGATAATAAAGTTTCAACTGTTTCAATGAAATTTCCATTACATAGCTAGATAAACAACAGTTTCTGTGTTGAATCTGCATGAAGTACCAGTGTGTGTGTGTGTGTGTGTGTGTGTGTGTGTGTGTGTGTGTGTGCGTGTTTTTATGTACCTCTCAATTGTTTGGATATGTGAAAGATGCTTTCTGTAAAAAAAAAAAAAAAACGGGAGAATCAAATTAAAATTGTAAATTGTAGATTATTATTTTGAATAAAGTTTCAATTTAGTTCCATTATAGTTTAGATTAGTATTTCTACTATAATCCATCCCTTTACAACAAGAACTTTTCTTTTTTTTGTTCCAAACTTCCCTTGTTGTTATTGTTGTTAATTGATTTTTAGGAGCATTAGCAACTAAGGCCATATTGCTCCGGGGATATGCGGTGGTCATTCCCTGACCTTTCCGCATCCTCTGTATTTGGTGGTCACGGGCTCGAATCCCGGTCTAATCAAGAAGCGTGTGCTACGCACTGCTGCTCCTGCCCACCTGGCTATGGAGGTGCCACTTCCCTTGTGTGTGTCTGGTTTTTTTATGGAACCAATCCAGCAAGCTTGTCTACTTTGAGAATTGACCTGAATGTGTGATCTTCTGATTTTGAAATGTGTAGATATGTGAAACTGAGAGCTGTCTGATTTTTCTGGGGAAGTCATCTGGAAACCCTAATTAAACTTGATATGCCTTTATCAATATCATTAATAAATACTGAAGACAATAAGGGGCCCGGCACTGAAATCAGGGATTCCACTAATAACATTAGTCCAAGAAGAGCAGTAGCCATTAATAACCATTCTTACTATCTTCTGCCTACTCAACCATCCTTTTACTATAGTAGTAACTTGTCTCTAATGCCACACTGCTCCAATTTGTCCATCAGTCTTATGTATGGAACAGTATTAAAAGCTTTACTGAAATCTAAATATACAATGTCAAAATATTTTTTTTGAATTTGGTTCCTTCGTTACCGCATCATAGCTAATCAAACTGTGGTGAGACAAGATCTCCTCTTAACAAATCTATATTAGGATTGCCATATAACAGCTTTTCTGTCAAGATATTTTGCATTACTTCTTTAACCAAAGATTTTTATTTTATCCTGGAACAGAAATTAAGCTGAGAGGTCTGTAATTATTCACTTTGACCAATGATCCACCTTTATGAGTAGGGGAGATATTTGCACATCTCCAATCTATAGGAATCTCCCAGATTCTCTTAACAGTTGCTAAAGGACTGCATACATTTTTTTCTGCTTTTTTTTAATATACTTGGATAGATCTGTCAGCCTCAGGTGCATTATTAGCTTCAACAATACCTCTTCCATTTTCCTCTCAGTTATCGCATGATCATTTAGCTCCCAATTATAACTTGGTATACTTATAGTGTTCCCATCCATAAAAAGTTCTTCATGCATGAATGTAGATGTAAAATATTTATTCCATTTGTCAACAATCTGAACAAGATTGTTAGCAGTTATGCCATTCATATATGATGGTAGTATAGCAATAGTAATGGCAAATGATGCAAGAAAGCAAGCTTTTTTAGCGTCAGCCAAAAAAAAAAAAAAAAAATCCTACACAGTTCATCCATCCATACCCTCCAAGAATTTGTCTAGTTCTTACTTGAATTTATTCAACCCATCCACTTCCACAACAGATGGAAGCCTGTTCAATCAACCACCAGCTGACCAAAGACAAACTTCCACACATCTATCCCTCAACCATTCTTCTTTAATTTGAATTTATGCACTCTCATGTGTGTAGTCTCAGCAAGTGGAAAAATGTCATTAACATTCAGCTTAATCAACCCATTCAAGGCTTTAAACACCTCAATCAGCTCTCCCTGAAGGTGCCTAAGTCTTGAGACACTGAAATATGCAGAACTGAAGCCTTTCTAGGTAAGAGTCTGATATACAGAAACTTTGCTACCAGTCTGGTTGCCTTTCTCTGTACCCATTCCAGCAGATCTACATCCTTCCTAAAGTGACACCTCCAGACTCAAGATGTGCCTAATCATGGCCTTATACAAAGAGATAATCACCTCCTTATCCCTGCTAGCAAAGTTTCTGTATATCATTGGCAAAACCCTGTGAGCTGTCCTGGCAGCATGTCTGCACTGCTCAGAGAATTTCATGTCTGACTGCACAATTACCCCCAAGTCTTTTTCATTTTCAACTATTCTAAGTGTAATACCACACAGTTGATAAGTTACTCTGGAGTTATAGCTACCCATCTGCCATACCTTGCGTATGTCAATGTTAAACTTCAACTGCCATTTCTCAGCCCATCGATCCAATTTTTCTAGATCTTGTTGCAGTAGCTCACCCTGATGACTACTGTTAACCACCCTGATGACTACAGTTAACCACCCTGCCACCTTTGTATCATCTGCAAACTTGAACATTAAGCCTGATATATATCATCAATATCATTGATAAATATGGAAAACAATAATGGGCCCAGCAATGAACCCTGGGGAACTTAATAACATTAGTCCACAAAGAGCAGTGCTCATTGACAATTACTCTTTATCTTCTTCCACTTAACCATCCCTTCATCCATATCAGTAACTTGCCCTTAATGTCACATTGCTCCAGTTTGTACAGCAGTCTTTTATGTGCAACAGTATCAAAAGCTTTTCTGAAATCCAAGTATACAATGCAAAAGTTATACTTTGCATCCAGTTCCTTGGTCACTGCATCATAATAACCTATCAGATTGGTTGGACAAGACCGCCCCTTGATAAATCCATGCTGTGACTACTGTAATAATTTATGAGTCTCATGCACTTTTCTTCTCTGCCATGTGTCTCAATAGTTTATCTGACATCTGTGTAGGTCTAAGCCTTGAACAGTATTTCTTTGTTGGTATGAAAAGGCTAGTAGCTTCTTTGATTACTTCCCTGAATACTTCCTATTTAGAACTTGCTGTTGGTTACGTTATAAATTGGTCCCACTGCACAAACTTAAAAAACTCTCAGACCATTGTAGTCACCCTTACAAAAGCAAAAGCCTTTCCTTTTATCCTTGACAGTAGTTATGTCTTTAATTAAATTCCACATTATTACACTGTGATCACTGCCCCAGTGGTGCCTCCACAGCCAGGTGGGCAGGATCAGCAGTGCGTAGCACATGCTTCTTGATTAGACCGGGGTTCGAGCCCTTGACCACCAAATACGGAGGATGTGGAAAGGTCAGGAAATGACCACCGCATATCCCTGGAGCAATATAGCCTAAATATGGCCTTAGTTGCTAATGCTCCTAAAAAAAAAACCAAATAACTGCCCCGGTGGGTCTTTTACTTACAGATTCTTAATGCATGAAGAATCATTGCTGATTACCAGATCAAGAGTACTTATTCCTCCTGTTGCCTCTCTAGCGTGCTGCTGTAGAAAACAGTAATCCAAAAAATCTTGATAGTGTGTGAGTAACCAATCCACAATTCCAGTCAACATCCAAAAAGTTAAAATCCCCCATTATGAGACATTCTGATTTTCTGGCCCACTCCATTTCTCTGCATAGCTGTTTGGTATACTCATCACAGTCTATAATACACACTACTCTCAATTTTGTTTTTCCAGTGCTTACATCACACCAAATTGACTCAACATTGCACTTGTTGCACAAATTTCAACACTAAATTTATTTAATAAAGCGTCAACTAAAAGCATAACCCCTCCACCTCTTCTTGTCCTGTCTGTCCTACTTGTATACATTGTACTCCCTGCATCCAAATTCACCATCACTTATATCTGAATAATACCATTTTTCCGCTATTCCTACAATGTCTTCATTTGATGATTTAATCAGTACTTAAAATTCGTTAAATTTACAGTGCTGCTAGCATTAGTGTATATGTAAGTATACAAGCACATGTTTTTACTCTTAGTTACTCTAACATAGCCCATGATAACCGAGAGCAGGGCCTGAAGTCCCAGAAATCTTGCTTTCTAGGCTGTTGCATGTACCAATAATAGCAATGCAAGAATCACTTTCACCTCTGCCTGCAGCTCTAGTTAAGCTATTAGTCTGTGGATTGCCCCCCCCCCCCAGGCTAGCAGTTTTCCAACCCACCTATCACTGCCTCGAAAGCATCAGCAAATATTCTTGCACCCCTTCTATTCGAGTGTATCCCATCCCTGTAAAAACATGTTAATAAGCACAGACCACACTGAGAAAAACTCTACCCCATGAACCTTGCACAATCTCTCCAGGGCTGAAATGATTGACCAGGCTCTCAATATATACTCCCTCCTATTGTGTATGGGCACGATAGGAAGGAGAATTGCAGACACTGGTTGGCTGATGTGGTTCCTTTTCTTAGAGTGTAACAAAACTAAAGCATACTGTGCTAGGTTTCTTTGTATTCTTAGCCAAAACCTTCTCATAATCTGCTTTAGCTTGCCTAATTCCTTTAGTGATTGTTTGTGTGAATTTTTTTTTTTTTGGCTGATGCTGCATAAGCTCATACACTGCTTTCTTGCATCACATGTTACTACTACTACTTGATTGCACGCTATGCTGTATTTACTGTTGGTTTACATTCTTCCTCATAATTTATAATCACCCCATGCATTTGTTTCCTCTCTATCAACATTCTCACCGGCTTTCATTTAGGACTAAATTTTAAGTGACACCTATTGGTATAAAAAGCTTAGTAGCTTCTATTGCTTCCCTTTAGAATTTGGAAATTTGTTTATTTATTTATTTCACAAATTTTACACCATTATCTCATCTCTGGACAGTAATGTGCTAGCAGGGTTTGTATTAATTACAGGTCAATTTATGAGTTACAATAATGAGATTATAAAATCAAAAGATAAAGTCAGTGTAAACAAATAATAAAATAGAATATTTGATATGAATTTACATTTTGGGATTAAACTAAAAATAAAAACAAAACAATAAAAGTAAATTAAGTTAACTTGTAAAAAAAAAAACAAAACAACAACAGTAAAGAGACTGCAGTTTAGTAGGAATAATTCTGTCAAGTAAACCAGCAGATGCCAGGATATGTTAATGGGATCAATTAATCCCACTGAAAATTTTTTATGAAAAAAAATTCTCTTCTCTTTACCCTTGACAATAGTTATATTGTTAAATCCTAGCTCAATACACTATGATTGTTTTTGCCTAGCCTTTCCTTTATCTGCAGATTCTTAAAACATGAAAAGTCACTGCTGATAATCAGATAAAGAGTACTGCTCTTCTTGTTGCCTTTCTAACATGCTAGTGTAGAAAGTGTATAATCAAGAATGTGCAGTCATCTAATAAATCTGGAAATATGTGAATGATCAACCCACAAGTTACAGTCATTATCTGCAAAGTTATTATCCCTCATTATATGATATTCTGATTTACTGACTCTTTTTGTTTGTTTGTGTAAGCTGTTTATTATGCTGAATACAGTCATCTGACTGTAACATGTTTGCAGAGCAATCGGGTACGGGACATGATACTGCCAAGGGGGATGTCTTTGTGTGTGCGCGATGCAAGGAGTGTATCGATATCAGGCAACAACTTGGCGTTCTTGTGGGCCTATATGAGAGCTTGAAGGACAGGGTGGATGCCCTCGAAGAAACTAAACTGAGGGGCCTATCAAGCTCTCAGCTACCCACATCAACGCCAGAGCTTGCACTTGGGCATCGCGTGACACAGAGACAACCCCTAAGGCAGAATGCGCTGGTCCCGAAGGAACTAGTAGTTGTTGGTGACTCTATTGTCAGGGAAACGGGGAACATGCTTTGTAAAAAAGATAGGTGGAACAGGACCAGGGTATGTCTGCCAGGGGCAAAGGTTGATGACGTTGTAGAGCGAATATCATCTTTTAAGGGCACAAAAGGTGATATAGTTGTACACGTTGGCACTAATAATATTAAGGGTAGGAGACCGGCAGAATTACTTAACAAGTACAGGTCACTGCTGAACAAAAGCCGAGAATTAGGGTTGAATTTGAAAGTGTCTGCAATTCTGCCCAGACACGATAGGAGGGAGTATATGATGAGAGCCTTGTCAATCAATTCGGCCCTGGAAAGATTGTGCAAGGCTCAAGGGGTAGAATTTTTATCAGCCTGGACTGTACTTGTTAACAGGAGAGATTGCTTCTACAGGGATGGGATACACTTAAATAGAAAGGGTGCAAGAATATTTGCTGATGCTATCGAGGCAGTGTTAGGTGGGTCGGAAAACTGCTAGCTTGGGGGAGACAAATACCAATAGATTGACAGTAGCCACTGGCAGAGGTGAAAGAGATTCTTGCACTGCTTCTATTAGAATGAGCAGAAGCCTGAAAAACAAGATGCATGGTATTTCAGAGACTGCTGGGAGCCATTGCGGTACAAGTAAACACATGGGTTGTGTTAGGGTAGCTAAGAATAGAAACAGGTGCAGGTATACTTGCGTGTACACCAATGCTAGGAGTTTAGTAAATAAATTTGATGAATTTGAGGTATTGCTCAAAACATCGAAGGCAGATATTATTGGGATATCAGAGACTTGGTGTCACGCAGATATAAGGGATGCAGAACTGCAGTTTGGGGAGTACAACGTCTACAGAAAGGATAGACAGGATAGGAAGGGAGAAGGGGTTATGCTATTAGTTAAGAAACACATAAAAACCAAGGACGTGAAGCCAGTCGACATCGCTGGACAGTGCAGTGTGGAGTCAGTTTGGTGTGACATAAACATTGGGAGATCAAAATTGAGAGTAGGAGTGTGCTATAGGCCTAATGACTCTGATGAGTATAATAAGGAACTGTACAGGGAAATAGAGTGGGCCAGTAAATCAGAGTGTCTTATAATGGGAGATTTTAATTTCCCAGATATTGACTGGAATTTGGGGGCTGGTTACTCACACACTAGCAGGACTTTTGTGGATTTATTGGATGATTGTTTTCTACATCAGCATGTTCGGGAGGCAACTAGAGGGAGTAATACTCTTGATTTGATTATCAGCAGTGATTCTTCATGCATTAAGAATCTGCAGATAAATGAACCACTAGGTGGCAGTGATCACAGTGTGCTGAAGTGGGATTTACTCAAAGAGGTAACTACCATTAGGGGTAAAGGGAAGGGTTATTGCTTCCGTAAAGGCGACTACGATGGACTGAGACAGTATTTAAATTCTATACAGTGGGACCAACTGATGATGTTACCAACAGCAAATTCAAAATGGGAAGCATTCAAAGAACTTATCTTGGAAGCTACTAGGCTTTACATACCAACTAAGAAATATTGTTCAAGGTTTAGGCCAAAATGGATGTCAGATGAACTAATGAGGCATATGGCAGAGAAGAAAAATGCATGGGATACATACAAATTAACACATGACACAGACGCCTATGATAGATACAAGTTGATATGCAACCAAGTTACAAAGGAGGTTAGGCAGGCGAAGGCAGATTACGAGAAATCCTTGGCAAGGGATGCAAAGAAAAACAGCAAAGAGTTCTTTACTTATGTAAACTCTAGAAGGAAGGGGATGAATCAGATTGGTCCACTTGATATTGATGGGTCAAGTGTTGATGATCCTGCTCAGGTAGCTAACAAACTAAATGAATATTTTGCATCGACATTCACACATGAGGAGTTATTCAGCGAGGGGAATGCCAGAGGTGTATTCAACTCTACCAGTAAGCTACAGAATCTTGAAATAACTGGGAGTAAAGTGGAGGAGAAACTGTTGAAGATAAACACAAGAAAGGCACCCAGGGTGGATGGGATCTATCCAGTTATATTAAAGGAGGCAGCAAAGGAAGTAAGCAAACCCTTAGCCATAATTATGAGAGCTTCCTTGGACTCAGGGGAGGTACCCATAGACTGGAAATGTGCAAATGTGACCCCAATTCACAAAGGAGGATCAAGGGCTGACACAAGTAATTATAGACCTGTGAGCTTAACTTCTGTTCCAGGAAAATTAATGGAGGCACTGGTTAAAGAAGCACTGCAGGATCATTTAGACGAGACTTCAGTTATAGCTCAGACACAGCATGGTTTTGTTAAGGGGAGGTCTTGCCTGACCAACTTGATTGGATACTATGATGCAGTCACAAAAGACCTGGATGCAGGGAATAACTTTGATATTATATACTTGGATCTTAGAAAGGCTTTTGATACTGTTGCACATGGAAGACTGCTACACAAATTGGAGCAGTGTGACATTGGAGGCAAATTGCTGCTATGGATAAAGGGGTGGTTGAGGGGGAGAAGACAGAGAGTGGTAATCAATGGACACTGCTCATCGTGGACTGATGTTATTAGTGGAGTCCCTCAGGGCTCAGTGTTGGGACCATTATTGTTTTCTGTATTTATAAATGATATTGATGATGGTATATCGGGCTTAATGTCCAAGTTTGCAGACGATACAAAGGTTGGCAGGGTTGTCAAGGACACTACTGACACTATGCTGCTGCAACAGGATCTGGAAAGGTTGAGCAGATGGGCTGGGAGGTGGCAAATGAAGTTTAACATTGACAAATGTAAAGTACTACACATGGGAAACAGCAACCCCAGAGCAACGTATCAACTCTGTGGTACTACACTGACAGTGGTAGAGAATGAAAGGGACTTGGGAGTGGTTGTGCAGGCAGATATGAAGTTCTCTGAGCAGTGCAGACGGGCTGCAAGAGTAGCTCATGGAGTATTGTCAATGATATACAGGAATTTTTCCAGCAGGGATAAGGAGGTGATTATTCCATTGTATAAGGCGATGGTCAGGCCACACCTAGAGTACTGTATACAGGTCTGGAGGCCTCATTTCAAGAAGAATGTAGAGCTGCTGGAACGAGTACAGAGAAGGGCAACAAGATTAGTGAATGGAACAAAGGGGTGCTCTTATGAAGAAAGGCTTAAGTTTTGCAAATTACAGTGTCTGGAGACTAGGCACCAGCGAGGTGATCTGATAGAGGTGTATAAAGCCTTGAATGGTTTAAGCATGCTCAATGCTGATGGGATTCTTCCTCTAGCTCAGAAAAATCACCTGAGAGGGCATAAATTCAAATTGAGGAAAGACAGATGTAGGATAGACGTGCGGAAATTTGCCTTTAGCCAGCGGGTGGTTGGTTGGTGGAACAGACTTCCATCCCTTGTGGTGGAGGTTGATAGCCTAAATAAGTTTAAGGCTCAGCTGGACAGGTATTTTGAACGAACAGAGGGGTGAAGTGGAAGTGGGTTTTTTTTTTTTTTTTTTTTTTTTTTGGCTGATGCTGCATAAGCTTGCTTTCTTGCATCAAATGCCTCTACTAATGCTAATGCTAACATACCTCTATGCTCATTTTTGTTTTCTTAGTGTTTATGTCACACCAAATTGACAAACACTGACAACCCATGTCAACCGGGTGCAGTGCCATAGATTCTGTGCTTCTTAACCAAAAGCATAATTCTATCCTGCCCCTTGCCCTCTCTCCTTTCCACACACATATGTGATGAAGTGATCAAATGTCTGTAGTCATCTTACTCATTCATTCCTGCTGAGGGCCGATGACACTCCCATGTGTGAGCAATGTGACACCTTTTTAATAGTAAGACATTTTAGCCAAGTGCCCACTTTACAGGCAATGAACGTCGTCTATATTTTACTGCTTTTAGCCATCTAATAGAGCCTTATACACTCAGTCAGATTTTATCCGATAATACAAATTTATCAGCTTTTTTTAGTTATTTAAAATGTTTAAATATTTTTACACTTATTTAAAATTAAAATTCTTTATAATACATATCTTTATAATACATAACGTTTACATATCTTTATTTCTATACATCTTGATGTAGTGACCTAAATTTTAGGTTGCTGAAATATAAATCTTCTCTTTTATATGACCTGGTTCTGGTGCATTATAGCCTTATAACGCACCAGAAAACTGTCGCTGATGCACCAATAAAACCCAAAACAACCAACTAACCAATCAAATGTCTGTATCTGATGACTTTACTAATGCTTCAAACTCATCAAATTCTTTACTATACTCCTAGCAGTAGTATATAGGCCTGCTTTTACTTCTAGTTACTCTAACATAGCCATATATTTGCTTATCCTGTGAGGACTGCAAACCTTGATAATCTGCCACACCATGCTTCTTAGGTTGCTGCAAGTCAGAATAGAAGCAGCACAAGAATTAATTTTACCTCTGCTTGCAACTGATTCAATTTGTTTCAATATTGATTCTATTTTGAAATGATTCTGTAAAATTTCTTTGCCATATTTTTATTCTAAATCAGGTGTTGAAATGGAAAATTTTACAAAATGGAATGCTTGTTAATGAAACGTCTTATTTATATAATAATTTGTTCATGTGCTTCTGTCCAGGGCACTCTTTGAACTTGAATAACTCAAAGACCAAAAATACTTTTGACATGATTCCTTTTGCAATTAGTTTTATTTAGCAGTCAAATTAATAAAAAAAATAAAAATAAACTCCAAAAAATTTTCTGATCAATTTACAGATCCCAAAAATTGATTTAGTTTCGTGAAACTAACTTGCCATTTACTTTGAAGAGAACACAATCTCTTAGTTTTTGTCATCATGATCAACAAATCTTAGGGTCAGACTTTTAACAAAGTTGCCATTTTTGCTCACAGACACCTTTATGTAGCAGTTTCCAAGTCCAGATAAATTTTGTACATGTATTATGATACAGTCATATACATAAAACATTGCCAAATTGCATTTCTACCCAAGTTTGCCACACTGACACCTCAGCTAGCAGTGAAGGGAGCAGAGGGATATATTTTTGTAATTACTTCAATATTAATCATTACTTCTTCTCCAAAACAATTTTGGTAAAATATTTGCTGTGGTTTTTAATAATCAAGTATGTGCATGATAAAGTGAAATAGCATTCTAGTCTGTTCTGAGCCCTGCTTTAAATTAATCCTTTGACACATTTTACTCAAGTTAAGATGTTTTTTATGGAATGCTCTTTAGTCATTGAAAAGTTTATCTGTTTTTCATTTCCAATCAGAAAATTATTATAAATTGCTTTAGCATTTATGTATGAATTATCTGTATTAGCTTCTCTCATTTAGATTTTCACCAAAAAAAAAGTCTGCATTTCAACAGATTTATTCTGGTAAAAGATTCACATATTGAATATCCTGTCGTGCAAATTGCAGTGTAATATTATTAATGCCTTTCTTGCCATTTTTTTTTTTTTAATCTGTCACCAGGATTATTTTCAATACTGGGAGTTTGTGAAGTAAATAATTCATTGACCTTATTCCAAAGCCTTGACAAGGTTGCCTCCTGTTCTGTCAAGGATTGCTGAGATGGTGATATCTTTATTGAATGCAAACCACCAGAGCCAGCACCCTCCACTTAGGATGAAGCTCACTAACCTAGATTCTTAAAAGGAATGTACCCATGTAACATGATACAACACTTCAACACCTTCTCCATATCTCCAAATAAGCTCAGAGAAAATAAAACATACAGAAGCCAAATTATGGACCAAATCTGGACAAATCACCAAAATTACTACAAAACCTGAGCTTTATTTATATATCAGAAATGTATAGTATGCAAATAATTTAATGTCAAAATATTTTGTAAAAGCTAAGCAAATTGTAATGACAATTACAAAATAAATTATATGTAGTAGAACAACCTGTATATATAATTACAAGGTTAATTTAATATCAATTTTATTTTAAAGTTTATCGTTACTTGCTATTAAGTTAATATAATTTTCTAATTAATGTCATTATTTTAAATATCAAAAATGTATGCTGTCTATTCAAAATATTTGCACACCCTCCTAGCGCACTGGCTGTCAGGGGATGAACCTAAGGCGAGTAAATAGATGATAATAATAATAACATTGTGAGGACTCCATTTCAGATCAATTCAGTATTATGGTTGATATCTCGTAAATTTTTTTAAATGAATTCAACATTCCCCTTCATTGTATTTGCTGTATTATTTTAATGTATGCCTTTTAATGTATTAATGTGGCATTTTATTGTAAACTTTCGCTGGATACATCTGTTCTAAGGAATGGCCTTAATTGTATTTTTTTGTTTGTTTGTTTGCCAAACAAACAAGGATTTTATATATATATATCTACACCGATGAGCCAAAACATTATGACCACCTCCCTAACATGATATTGGGCTTTCACATGCAGCCAAAACAGCTTGTACCCAGTGAGGCATGGATGCTACAAGATTTCTAAACGTGTTTTGTGGTATCTGGTACCAACACATAACCAGCATATCCTTTAACTCCTGTAAGGTCAGTGGTTGAGATGCTGCAGATCGGAGTTGCTGTTCCAAAACAAACCTCAGATGTTCAATGGGATTGATGCCTGGGGAAGTTGGAGGCCAGGGAAATACCTGGAAGTCTTCCTCATGTTGCGTGAACCAGTCTCGAACAATGCAGGCGGTGTGGCATGGCGCATTGTCCTGCTGAAAGATGGCACCGCCAGAGGGGAAGACCATTGCCATGAAAGGGTGTACCAGTCAGCAATAATGTTTAGGTAGGTGGTAGACAACAGAGTGCCCAGCAAATGGATGACTGGACCCAGGGTACCCCAGCAGAATATCGCTTAAAGCATGACACCACTGCCACTGGCTTGTTTTTGTCCCATGGTGCATCTGGGCACCATCACTTCCCCAGGTAAACAATGCACACGTACCCAGCTGTCCACATGGTGCAACAGGAAACGTGATTCATTGGACCAGATGGCCTTCTTCCAATCATTCAAGGTCCAGTTTCGATGCTCGTGTGCCCATTGTAGGTGCTGTCACCGGTGAACCACAGTTAGCATGGGCACTCAGAGCAGCCTGCAGCTACGCAGCCCCATTTTCAGCAAGGTTTGACTTTCTGTGTGTTGTGACACATTATTCCCATCACCAGCATTCCAATTACTGGTGAGTTGCGCCAGTCGCCCTTCTGTTGCCATGTACCATCCGGGAGAGCCTTTGCTCACCTTGAGCATCGATGAACCATGGTCATCCAACACCTCGCCAGCATTGGTTTCCCCTCCTTGGACCACTTTCGGAAGGTATTAACCACGGCTGACCGTGAGCACCCCACCAGCCGTGCTGTTTCAGATATGCTCTTACCCAGTCGTCTGGCTATTACAATTTGGCCTTTGTCAAACTCACTTAAGTCCGCTACCTTTCCCATCTGAAGAATAAGAGTAACACTGATTAACAGACCTCAGTATCAGGTATTTTTTATACCGTGTCCCGAATCACGCATGTGCCATAGTTCACCTGCAGTTGCTTTGATTTGCATAACAACTTGCTGGTCATAATGTTTTGGCCTATTGGCGTATAATGTATAAAACAGAAATAGCAGCTAGCAGAACTTACCTTCGTCGTTCTATTTTCTTGTCTAAAAAGCCAAGTATATCAAAATGAGAATACATCTTGTTCTTTGCTGATGCAGAGCTTTTGTTAGAATGCAGTTGGTTTTTTTCTCTTTTATACCAATAATTGACATATTTCCACTTCTTTTCCAATTCACAAACTGTATATATGTAAAAAAAAAAAAACAAATAAAACAGCTGTTTATTATCTACATATCAAATATATATACAATAGAAGTTTCGGATTTCTTTTGTAATTTCCCATTGTATTGGAGCCTTTGCTGGAACATATATAACATTAATTAAACCCTTAGCAAAGTGAATCAAATTATGTTTCCATTACAGCCATAACAGTTCTATGGCTCTTATCAATGCTAACTCATAGATGTTAGGAAGGCAATCACATAAAATATAAACAGCATACTTTATGCAGAAAGCATTCTAGCAATCAATATAGCTGCTCCAAATAGACATTCTAATGATAACAAAGATCCAGATTTACTCTTTATTTTCATTATTTTAAATTAGCACCGACATTACGATTGCTGCTCTTCCACAACTTAGTATTAGCCATAAGGTGCAAGGAGGCTGGAAGCTTTTGTTGCACCAACCAAATAATGATAATTAATTAATAAAAAATAATGATAAAGAGTAAATCTACATCTCAATTACTTATTCCTAGTAAAGTATTTAAGTTGCTTATTACTTAATAAGCAATTATTAATTACTTCAGTAATTAAAAAACTCACTAGCTAAAAGAAAACTTCCTGCAATCTAGTATAAACCTCTCCTCGAAATTTAAAATTATGGTCCCCTAGTTCTAATGGTATCATAACTCCCAAATCCTTTTCTTCTTCCAATGGTATTATAACTCCCAAAATCCCTTTCTTCTTCTGTTTTCAATTCATCCCCATTATGTGTATAAGTTATTTTGTAGTTTCTATTTCCCCTAATGTAAGACATTAAAAGATTAAGACATTAAAACATAGCTGCCACTTTTCTGACCATCCCTAAAGTCTAAGTTGTTCTGAAGAGCACTACTTGGTGCCAATCATTTAGCTACTCTACCAATCATGACATTATCTGTAAATTTTGACATCATTCATCCATTTCCTGATGGGATACAGGATGTGAAAGTGATCCCAGTACCAATCATTGGGGAATCCCTACTTCTTATATTGGCCCAATCTGAAGAGTCACCATTAATCACAATCATCTACCTCTTATCCTGAGTCGATAATCTAAGGATTTTTTCATATGATTCCAACGTAAACCAGCTTATACAGTAACCTCTCATTTGGAACTGGGTCATATGCTTTGCTGAATTCCAAGAAATTGTAGAAAAAGGTGCACATTCAATCCCATGTAAATATGAGAAATCATTTGGAGATTCAGTTGGTACTATACTCAGGGTAGTGGAAAATTAAAATGACCTAGGAGTTATTATGTAGTTCAACATGAATGTTTTCAAATAAAAAAAAAACATCCTTTTTTTATGAAGTATAAACTATTTATGATATTGTAGTTACTAAGTTACTAAAAGTAAAGTTATAAAGTAATTAAAAGTAAGCTATTAAAGCTATAAAGTTATTATAAGTAGGCTATTAAAGTCAGTAAACTTATTAAAGTAGGCTATTAACGTCAGTAAAATTATTATTAAAAGTAAATTACAGAAAAATTATTATAAGCTATATTTGTTCTAATAAATAGATTTTTATTAAACTTTACAAATATATGAATTTGTCAATTACAATGATAAACAAATATTTCAAATGCATTTTCTTACTTTTAAGTTTCTTTTCGGCGATATTTTTTTCTTTCCAATCGGAACATAAGGCTGAGGCCACTTCTTTCCATGCTTTCTTTTTAACGTCCTCATTGTGAAATGTTTCATCATTCAGATCCCATAAACATGGGCGAGGTCTGACCTGGAGAATCAAACTTTTAATGTCTGTCTTCTCTTTAATAGCATGAGAATCTTCATTTAATTGAGCGCCATCTTGCTCCTTATCAGCTTCACTAAGGTTGCTTTCAGTACTTTTTAAAAAAAAAATAAAATAATTATTATATAAATTTATATAAATCCAGATTAATATTTGAGGTACTGTGTATATGATTTAAGCTATTAGAATACTGTGTATATGATTTAAGCTATTAGAATAACTATAACCTATTAGATTATAGCATGTTAATCTTAATCTAATAATTAGATTAACATGCTGATCTAACATAAATAATCTGTTAGATGAACTCTTTTTCTTATTCTGTAAAATTTATCCAGCATAATTTTTATTACAAATCAGAGATCAAAATTTTATGAAATGTACACTCATTAATCTTATTTTAATATTCGGGTGCAGTAGAACTATATAAATTTGGCATTCAGAAATCTTTAATTATCAGAAATCTGGCCCTTTTTTTTTGCAGAGAGGCAATTGGTTATTAAAAGGAACCATGGGTGCCAGCTTTGTGCATTATGTTTTTCAAGTACCAATTCTTGTTTTACATATTTTCCAGACTGAATGTCATAGTTACTATATATTTGCAATTCAGCAAAACATGCTCCCCTTGCCTGAAACTGACCAACTCAGACACATTGTGCAAAAGACCCCTAGAAATTCCTCTCGGTATTGACAGGATTTGAACTCGATCTTTTCCACCTGGAGTGGGAAAGACAGCAATTATACCAACTGTGCTACCCACAAGGGCTTTGAATATAATATTATTGTTGTTATTATGTTGTTATATTATATTGCTTCTTATTATGAACTTTGCACTCTGTGCTTCAGAAATAGAAGTCAAATTGGCAATAAAAATCAAATCTTTCAGTACAAAAATGAGAGAAAAATATCATTAAAAGTTTCCCAAAAATTGCAGATATAAAAAATATTAACTAAGGATTGCATTCATTGCAGTAAATTCAAAATTACTATATAATTTAAGTAATTTATTGTCACACAAAAAATTGTCTGCATTTTCATTTTACTGTCCAGATTTAATTCTTTCCATCCCTGACAACAGTGCATATGGCAGTGCAGTAAGCAAAAGAGTTTTTTGCATCTGGATTTCTCAAGAGAACATAGCTAATAGCCTTTTTCTGAACAGCAACTTAATAAAAATTTAAAATTATATTACATATGTTTCATTCTTTCTTTCGTAATTTATATATTTTTTATTTTTATGCATTATATACAATACAATACAATAAAATATTAATATTATTGATGTGTGAAAAATTTAATAGAATTTTCTTAATATCTTTTTTTTTGTTCGAGTTACTGCAGGTGCATCGGGTGCGGGACTAATGGAGTGGACCTCATAAGACTATAATGTGAGGTATGAATATTTCATTCTTTTTTTATTTATTTATTATTTTTATGTATTATATACAATATAAGAAAATATTAATAGTATTGCTTGATATATTGTAATTTAAATATAACTATTGTATTATTGCTGTATAGAAAATTTATACAAATTTTTTTATACATCACTGTTCTTTTTAATTTTAATTTTTGTGCGTACAAACAATGCAGGTTAGGTTCGGGCGTGGTTCCAATTACTGGCAGTGCAGGTCTAATGCAGTAGACCAGCACAGGACTCTAATCAAAGCTCCTGTTTTATCTAACAAATATTTTTTGATTATTTACTTACCAAAAAAGCATACTTCTTTTGTTACTAAGTTGAAGCTCACGCATTTGTATTTTGCCTCTGATCATATGAACACATTGCATTCATCACATGCAATGCATTGCATATGATGAATACTCATTACATCTTCTTCATTCTGGGATCTCTGTGGCTGGAGGATTCCACCTGCCCATCTCAGAGCCATTCCAACAATTTGCCCTCTTCACTCATGCCCCCACTTATCAGATCATTTCCTACACTATCCCCTTCTCTGGTGAGGGGAGATGATTTTCTGTCTCCTCCACTCCTGCCTCCCCCTCAATTGAACATTCGCATGTCCGAAGAATCTTGTCTTCTGCACAAAGGTTTGCTCTTCTGGGGATCACCAGAGCTTGCAGGACGGTGGCTATTGACACATTGTGCATTCTCGCTGGTAAGATGCCAGCTGAGTTGGTAGTGGCTCAGTATGCCCTGCGATATGCCCTTAAGAGAGGAATCTCTAGACAGATTTTTGGTATCATGAATGCTCAATTTGCCATCTGAACAAAGGTGGGTCAGTGATGAATTGGGAGCTATCTGGCAACTGCAGTGGATCAATTCTGAGATGGGTCGGCATTTGTACACCTTTATGCTTTGAGTCCATTTAGTGAGTGGGGAAAGACTTTCCTGGCTCCAGTTTGGGCTTGCTGCTGGTGCTGTTCTCACTGGACATGACCTGAGGTCAAGGTTGTTTTGGTTGGGGTTGTCCCCGATGGAGTTATGTGATTGCGGAGAGCCAGAGACTGGCCTCCACATTCTGCTCCATTGTCCTATGTACGAGGACTTGAGAGCAAGATTGGAGCAAGGGACGCTTGCTCTCAATGAAGATAATTTGTTTGAGTTATTTAATAATCGTAACAGTGTTAGTTACTGTACTGAGTTTACAAAATATGCTTATACTAGATGTAGGGCGATACCCTGCTGGTGGTAGTGACTTACCTCCTCGTGGTGGTGGTGGTGGTATGATAGTCTCATCCCCACTGCGAGGCCAAATGGTCGAGATAAATAAAATAAGTCTTTGTGATTTGAGTTAACTAGTTGGTCTTGTATTTTCTGTTTAAAATAATAACATACTGGATTTGTAGATGAGAAGAAAATATGAATGAGAACTAAGTCGCATATGGGTGAAGACCCAAGAGGCAACTTGGGATGGAAACTCATTCAAATGACAAATGACTACCCCTTTCCCTGGTGGGAGGGAGATGGTTTTCTGTCTCCCCACCACTGCCTCCCCTTTTACTCCTGGTGAGGCCTGGACCGACCTCACTGACCATATTGGGAGTGCCTTCTCTATCATCCCCATACTTCTACCTTTCACCCACCCTCCCATCTTCAGCCTCCCCTCTACTCTACTTATAGCTAGCATACACCCCATACAAGTTCAAAATTTAATTACATCTAAATTAAATCGCATTTATAAACATTTGGCCTTTCCTATTCTAGCACTCACCCCTATGATAGCTTCTTCTTTTTTTTTTTTTTTTTTTTTTTAAGGCCCTAGCCACTGAAATCTCAGGAAACTAGGTAGCAGAGCCTGCCAGAGTAAAAATTTCAACTACTAGGTACCTGGTCTGCCCCCCCCCCCCCCACAGGGCCAATTGTGGGCACTGCCGGGCCCCAGCAGAGTCTAGCAGCTAAATGGCCAGAAGAACAAGGATACATAACACTACACTTACAAAACCCATACACTTTTAAATCTGTGGCCTTACAGCGATCTGTATCACATCCACAATGAAAGCAACATGGAGAGGAGGGAAACCCCTGGTGCTGTCAGACACAAATACACTTGACACTTTACTACCAGATGCTCAGATGAATCCAGGACATTGAAGGCAACCTAAAGAAATTTTCTGTCAACCAATGCTAGGGACATGGAATATGTGGCCCCACACACCCAATAGACCATGAACTTCCAGCTGCATCTGCCAATCACCTAACCCCTTAACTAAAACAGGAAATAGTGATCCCCAGACACTTGGTGCCACCATCTTGAGACAAAATGTTACAAGCCATCGCAATCGTCTAGACGCAAGCAAAATTTCCCCCGTTGCTCCCAGTAAGGAATATTCTACGTTGGTCTGGACAGTGTGCACAAGGAAAACTAGCTCTTCATTGCATCCAAGACAGCTTACCCTTCAATCACTGCATGAAGACCCCTGTGAATTAACTAATGAGCATAATGGGGAATGAGCCTGGTACCGTTTCCTTCTGCTCTCTCCCATGAACTTGTGAGGACAATAGTCAGTACTATAAATCATATATGTATCAATTAGCATTTTGTTTATTTAAGTTTACTGTTTTAAATCTCGTGGTATGCCATCTTTGTAATGCAATTTGTTTAATGTCAGTTTACGTCACCTTAATGTTTTATGTAACTGAACGTCATTTTAAAGATGTATGCCACCCTATTTAATGTCATCTTGTTTTGTTCTTTAATATCTTATGTCATTTAATTTTTTTAACACCTCTTATCTGTAAAACCCTGGTCGTAAAGAGACTTTGCAACACTATTTAATCTTGTAACCGATTACAATCAAATGTTGTGCAATAAAAGATTCTCTCTCTCATGGCGCCTCCGTAGCCAGGTGGGAAGGAGCAGCAGTGCGTAGCACACACTTCTTGATTATACCGGGGTTCGAGCCCGTCACCACCAAATACGGAGGATGCGGAAAGGTCAGGGAATTACCACCGCATATCCCGGAGCAATATGGCCTTAGTTGCTAATGCTCCTAAAAACCAAATAACAACAACAACATCTCTCTCTCATTATGCTATTTGCTTGTGTGCACTTTGGCAATTATAGAATACATACATAATACAAATAACCCCATGAATACTTAGGCTATATGCATATCTTTCAAAAAACTGGAATTTTCAAATATCTGGCATGTTCTATGATCCAATGATGCCAAATCTGTCAGGTTCTACTGTATGTAGATGACTTTGTGATGACGAATCGGAACAGAACTTTGGATTGCTGTTCCGCCCCCTGTTGTAAATTAACCTTCCGAAGCACACAAAACAGCATGCAGTGGACTTCAAAGTGCGACTATGACACTTCGTCTCTGGGTTGCTGAAACACCCAACACTCATCTCCAGTGACAATACAGTGAAGGAAATTAGGATTGTTTTGGCAAGTCTGGGTGAAGTCTTCGCATGATGATCAATCACCCTTTGTTGCTCCTGTTCATACAAGTTCTTACAAGTTCAATTTTTAGCGTTGAGAAGTCGTTTTGGCTGATATATTTACTTCCGGGTGTACTCTCTAGACTGCCTGTTTTAGGGTGTTTATCCCCCCACTTGCCGTTTTTTTTTTTGTTTTTTTTTTAATAGGAAAGAGTTCCCGATTTTATAACAGCGGCAAGGGGGAGGAGGGGAAATAACACCCTAACTAACACTAAACATTGCAAGTTAGGCTACTTTGGCATGTCAATCACTGCCTTCTTCCTCTTCTCCTCGTCGCCATTTTGGAAGGGTGCACCCTAATGTTTTTTGTTGTCATTAAATTTAATTTTAAAATTTTGCTTTGTAATTTGACAGAATAAATCCTTATTCAAAATTAAATTTACAGTATTTTAACTTACCCTAAACATACATCTAATTTGTCCTTAGCGCTGTTTGAATTTCGAAATTGCGTATTTTGCCCTTGTATGTCATCCTCAATTACATTATATAGGAAATTAAATTCTTCTTTATTCATTCGTAAGTACTTCTTAAAACGATTTTCATCTTCTTCTAAATTCTGCAGTAAATAAATAATGAAATTCGCCTTTTTCTGTTCTCTTCCAGTTTGTGTCGTGTATCCATTTCTCAGCTACAAGAAAAGCACGTGCTTATACTTCTTCAAAATCTGAAGAGGATGAACTGTAGTAATTCATTTCGCTTCAGCTTTCCCCAAAGAGAACAACACATATATTACGTGACGTGGTGGTAATGTGTCTCCTACAACCGACTTCACAGTTTTCACTAAATAGTGAAATGACGTGAGTTGATAATAGTGCTTTTCACCTTCATAGTCTTAGTTGCTGTGGCACTAACACATTCGTCTACTCTTTATTTTAGTATTTGGAATCATTAGATTTAAATTTGTTAAAAATAGTACCACATTTATAGATTTAAATAATTACAGTATGCATAATAAATTCGGAATATTATAATCATCTTAATGATATATGTTCAGTTTTAAGAACTGCCAAGATGAACATGTTTTTATTGATATAAATCATCAGGCGACGCAGAAGCCTGTAGCAGATATAAGCTAGTCTGTAATCAGGTCACAAAGGAGGTTCGGCAGGCAAAGGCGGATTACGAGAAATCTTTGGCAAAAGATGCTAAGAAAAACAGCAAGGATTTCTTTACTTATATAAACTCTAAAAGGAAGGGGCTGAATATGATTGGTCCACTTGACATCGATGGTTCGACTGTTGATGATCCTGCTCAGATAGCAAACAAACTGAATGAGTATTTTGCATCTACATTCACACGTGAGGAATCATTACAGTTTAAAAATGGAAGAAGGTTATCAAATTGTAGCAGTGTGCTTAATGATTTTGTAATAACTGAGAGCAAAGTGGAGGAGAAATTGTTGAAGTTAAACATAAGAAAGGCACCTGGGGCGGATGGGATCTATCCAGTTATATTAAAGGAGGCGGCAAAGCAACTAAGCAAACCCTTAGCCATAATTATGAGAGCACCTTGGATTCAGGGGAGATTCCCACGGACTGGAGATGTGCAAATGTATCCCCAATTCACAAAGGAGGTTCGAAGGGTGACACGAATAATTACAGACCAGTTAGTTTAACTTCTGTTCCGGGTAAAATAATGGAGGCACTGGTTAAAGATGCATTGCAGGATCATCTAGACAAGACTGCAGCAATAATTCAGACACAGCATGGGTTTGTTGAGGGAAAGTCTTGTCTGACAAATTTGATTGGTTATTATGATGTGGTCACAAAGGAACTGGATGCAAAAAATAATTTTGATATCATATACTTGGATTTCAGGAAAGCTTTTGACACTGTTGCGCATGGAAGACTACTGTACAAATTGGAGCAGAATGGTATTAAGGGTAAGTTGCTACAATGGATAAAAGGATGGTTAAGTGGGAGAAGACAGAGGGTGGTAATCAATGGGTGCTGCTCTTCGTGGACTAATGTTATTAGTGGAGTCCCACAGGGTTCGGTGTTGGGTCCACTGTTGTTTTGTATATTTATCAATGATATTGATGAAGGTATATCAGGCTTAATGTCGAAGTTTGCAGATGACACGAAGGTTGGCAGGGTTGTTAATGACAGTAATGGCAGTGTGCTACTGCAACAGGATCTAGATAATTTGGGCAGATGGGCTAAGAAGTGGCAACTGAAGTTTAACCTTGACAAATGCAAAGTACTGCATATGGGTAGAAGTAACCCCAGAGAAACGTACCAACTGTGTGGTACTACACTTAAGGTGGTAGAAAATGAAAAAGACCTAGGAGTAATTGTGCAGTCAGATATGAAGTTTTCTGAGCAATGTAGACAGGCTGCTAGGGCAGGTCATGGGGTTTTGTCAATGATATATAGGAATTTTGCTAGCAGGGAAAAGGAGGTGATTGTCCCTCTGTATAAGGCAATGGTCAGGCCACGCCTTGAGTACTGCGTACAGGTCTGGAGGCCTCATTTTAGGAAGGATGTAGATTTGCTTGAGCGTGTACAGAGAAGAGCAACACGATTGGTGAGGGGAATGAAGGGATCCTCTTACCAAGAGAGGCTTAAGTTCTGCAAATTGCAGTGGCTGGAGACTAGGCACCTGTGCGGTGATCTGATTGAGGTCTATAAGGCCTTGAATGGGTTGAGCACGCTGAATTCTGATGGGATCCTCCCACTTGTTCAGAATACGAACCTACGGGGACACAAGTTCAAATTAAGAAAGGATAGATGTAGAATAGATGTGCGGAAATTTGCCTTTAGCCAGCGGGTGGTTAATTGCTGGAACAAACTTCCATCTGTCGTTGTGGAAGTTGATAGGTTAAATAAATTTAAGGAGGAACTGGACAGGCAATTGGAGGGTATGGTGTGATTTTTTTTTTTTTTTTTGGCTGATGCTGCATAAGCTCCTACACTTGCTTTCTTGCTTCAAGTGCCACTACTACTACTACTACTACGCTACCATTGTGAGGAGTAGTTTCAGATTGACCTTGTATTACGTAGAGGTCTTGCATATCTAAAGAACTTTTTAAAATGAAGTGAAGATTTGAATATTTCCTCTTCATTGTATTTCCTACCTACCTATATATTTTTTAAATGTATGCTTTTCGAATGTAATGTGAAATTTTATTACGGACCTCTTCGTTCGTCTGTTTCGAAAAATGGCCTTAATTGTATGATGTGTATATATATATTTGTTTATGTCTTTTTCTTTTTGACAATATATATATATTTTTTTAACAAATAATCAGAGACGAAACTATAAATTCTGAGTCTCCCCGCCAGATTACAGAACATACTTTCCCGTATTTAAACCAGTACCAGGCTCCCCCTACCTTTGCGGGGCAGACCCAACAGTTTGATATTTTCATCACTTTATTTAATAGATATAGTAGTCAATGGAACTTACCTTTTTTCCATTTTGTCTAAAAACACTAGTTTATCAGAATAAATATACTTTTTCTTTTTGGAATGAGGCTGCTTTCTTCCTCTTTTATAACTATCTCTGATGTTTTTCCACTTCTTTTGTAAATCACGAACTATAAACAAAAGGAAAAAAAGAAATCCATCTGTTTTATTATTAGCTATATGGTGCAAGGAAGCCTGAGGCTTATGCTGCAACAGCCAAAAAAAAAAAAAAAAAATTCCCTAGTTACCCTGAGAGAGAGAGAGAGAGAGAGAGAGAGAGAGAGAGAGAGAGAGAGAGAAAGAAAGAGAGAGAGAGAGAGAGAGAGAGAGAGAGAAGTAGAAGGGATCACCAAGAAAGAGAAGAATGATGATATCCAACTCGGGACCCTGGGTGTGTCAAGCCCATACTCACCAGATGTGAGCCTCCGGGGTTTGTTTAGTGGGAGTTTGTTTCACATTAGAAAGATACTTCCACTAAAGAAGATGAGAAAAAAAAAAAATTAAGGGTACCAATTTGAGCACACCATCTGCCCTGTGGAAATTCGCAAAATGATGAAGCAGTCATTCTGGTACGATGACGAACCTTTTCCGGCCTGACATAAAAGACATAAGCTGACATAAAAAAAATAAAATAATAATTTTCCAAATGAAAATAACTAATAGTAGCAAATAAGTCTATTGATGTCCTAAAAAGTGAAAATGCCTAGTGAGAACTTCTTCGTCACTTAATTACTCTTATGATTTTCAGTGCTGGGAGTGTCTGACCCAAGGGGCTCACATCTAGCGAGTATGGGCTTGACATACCCAGGGTCCTGAGCTGGATATTATCTTTCTTGGTAATTCCCTTCTCTCTCTCTCAGGGTAATTCAGAAATTTTTTTGGCTAGTGCAGCATGAGCCTCAGGCTTCCTTGCACCATATAGTTAAGAATAATAATACCATAAATCAAAATTTGTCTTCAAATTAAAAAAAAAAATCTTTTTTTTAATGAAATATAAAATACAGTGTGTCTACAGACCTCGTTTGCAAAACTAAAATGCTATTGTGTGAATAGGGTGCATGATACATAACTGAAACTACTTCCAGGCTATACAGGATCTTCACGTTTTTATTCCCGAACTGGAAAACGCGCACACTATAGTAAATACCAACATAATCGCAAAACTGGAATCATGCATGGATCTTTCTTCTTTGGAGAATCTGCTGTCACAAGCATGGACATGTGTATATGTAAAGGGCGGCTCCTAGAACGTTTGTTCAACTCCGCCTCGTATCTCTGTAAAGAGCAGTATCACTACAAATGGGCCAGATATGTGTGTGTGATGGAGGTTTGTGTGTATTATGTGTGTGTGTTCTGTTGTTCTGTTCTGGCCTCTTGGCTATCCAGAAGCATCAGTCACCTGGACAGATGATTCTGGGTACTCGTCCACACCACGGGAAGGTCGGCCAGTCCATGTAAAGCACGTACTGTCTCAAGAGAGACTCTGACCCACCTGATGTTGCCAGAAGGTAGGCCAGAATCCTCTGGAGGCCCATTCCAGAGGGTAAAAAAAAAAACAACGATCACCCATGGTCTGGATATGGAGACGAAATGAATAAAATTGAAGCGGAAGAAAATAAAATAATACATGTATAATAAAATTAATACAAAAAAATAAATAAAAAAAATAATAATAAAATAGTAATAATAAAAAAATAAATAAAAAAATAATAATAAAATAGTAATAATAAAAAAATAAATAAATAAATAATAATAAAATAGTAATAATAAAAAAATAAATAAAAAAAATAATAATAAAATAGTAATAATAAAAAAATGAATAAAAATTAAAAATTAAATAATAATAATAAAATAAATAATAATAATAAATAAATAATAAAAATTTGAAAATAAATAAATAAAAATAAGTAAAGTGGAAGAAGGTAGTGGTGCTGCTAAAAAAAATAAGTAAACAAAAAGAAAAGAAAGAAAAGTGGTGTTCATAAAAAAATTAATTTAATAAATAAACATAAAAGAAAGTAGCGGTGCTCCTAAAAAAAAAAGAAAGAAATTATAATAATAAATAAATACATAAAATAAAGAAAGTAGTGATGCTACTAAAAAAAAAAAAACGAGAAAGACAGCACTTAATTTTAACTGCAGGCCAAGGAAAATTTTCACTTGTTGAGGATTTAAGTTTATATATTATTAAAGGAGATCTAAGCAGCTATGTAACAGCAGGGCCATTGTGCTGCATCCTGTTAAGATCTGTCGACACTGCACGCCTTCGAAGAAATACACCTTGAGCGAAAGCCTGAAGAATCAGATATGACTCCGAGCTTTGAAGCAGAGACGACTCCTGCCCTGGTTGAAAATTAGTAAGTGCATGAAGAGGAATTCTGAGATCGTAATACAGGGAGCAGTGATACAATATATGATCCCAACTCTCTGGTGATCCTACACAAACAGAGGTCTGTTTGTGATAAATTCAACCTAAAAAGACTCTGGTTCATCGATCCGTGTCCTGCCAACAGGTAGGGCATGAATATGTCCATGCAGAACCACAATCGAACACGTTAGCATTGGCATTAGAAGAGACATATGATGCAAGAAAGCAAGCTTATGTAGCATCAGCCAAAAAAAAAAAAAAAAAAAAACCGCTCCCATTTTCACCCATCTGTTCGTTGCAAGTACTGTCAGCTCAGCCTTAAATTTATTTAGGCTATCAACTTTAGCATTAGTAGAGGCATATGATGCAAGAAAGTAAGCTTATGCAGCATCAGCCAAAAAAAAAAAAAAAAACCCCTTCCACTTCACCCCTCCGTTCGTTCGAAATACCTGTCCAGCTGAGCCTTAAATTTATTAGGCTATCAACTTCCACAACAAATGATGGAAGTCTGTTCCACCAACCAACTACCCGCTGGCTAAAGGCAATTCGCACATCTATCCTACATTTGTCTTTCCTAAATTTGAATTTATGCCCTCTCAGGTGATTATTCTGAGCAAGAGACAGTATCCCTCAGCATCCACAACAAAGGATGGAAGTCTGTTCCAACCAACTATCCTCTGGCTAAAGCAGACTTCCGCACATCTCTCTTTCCTCAATTTGAACTTACGCCCTCTCAGGTGATTATTCTGAGCAAGACGAAGAATTCCATCAGGATTGAGCATGCTCAAACCATTCAAGGTTTTATACACCTCAATCAGATCACCTCACAGGTGCCAAGTCTCCAGACACTAATTTGCAAAATTTAAACCATTCTTCGTAAGAGCAACCCTTTGTTCCATTTACTATATTTGTTGCCCTTCTCTGTACACGTTCCAATAGTTCTACGTCCTTTTTTAAAATGAGGCCTTCAGACCTGTATCCTGTATACAGTACTCAAGGTGTGACCCGACCATTGCCTTATACAAGGGGTAATCACCTCCTTATCACTGCTAGAAAAATTCCTGTAAATCATTGACAAGACACTATGAGCTACTCTTGCAGACCGTCCGCACTGCTCAGAAAACTTCATATCTGCCTGTACAATTATCCCAGGTCCTTTTCGTTCTCTACCACTGTAAGTGTAGTACCACAGAGTTGATCACTCTGGGGTTACTATTTCCCATATGTAGTACTTTGCATTTGTCAATGTTAAACTTCATTTGTAACCTCTCAGCCCATCTGCTGAACCTTTCTAGATCCTGTTGCAGCAGCGTACTGTTATTAGTGGCCTTAACAGCCCTGCCAACCTTCGTATCGTCTGCAAACTTGAACATTACGCTTGATATACCATCATCAATATCATTTATAAATACAGAAAACAACAATGGACTCAACACTGAACGCTGAGGGACTCCACTTATAACATTAGTCTACGATGAGCAGTGTCCATTAATTTCCACTCTCTGTCTTCAACCATCCCTTTATCCGTAGCAGCAATTATCCTCCAATGCCACACTGCTCCAATTTGTGTAGCAGTCTTCCATGTGCAACATTATCAAAAGACTTTCTAAGATCAAAATATATGATATCAAAGTTATTCCATTGATCCAGTTCCTTTGTGATCACATCATAGTATCCAGTCAAATCGGTCACGCAAGACTTTCCCTTAACAAAACCATGCTGTGTCCGAGCTATAACTGAAGTCTTGTCGAAATGATCCTGCAGTGCTTCTTTAACCAGTGCCTCCATTAATTTTCCTGGAACAGAAGTTAAACTAATAGGTCTATAATTACTTGTATCGCACTTTGATCCTCCTTTGTGAATTGGGGTCACATTTGCACATCTCCAGTCCATGGGTACCTCCCCTGAGTCGAAAGAAGCTGTCATAATTATGGCTAAGAGTTTGCTTATTCCCATGCTGCCTCCTTTAATATAACTGGATAGATCCCGTCCACCCCAGGTGCCTTTTTTATGTTTATCTTCAACAATTTCTCCTCCACTTTCCTCTCAGTAATTACAAAGTCATCTAGCTCACTGCCAGAGTTTAACTCACATCTGGCATTCCCCTCCCCGAATAACTCCTCATGGGTGAATGTAGATGCAAAACACTCATTTAGTTTGTTAGCTACCTGAGCAGGATCAACAGTTGAATCATCAATGTCCAGTGGACCAATCTGATTCATCCTTTTCCTTCTATGGTTTACGTAGGTAAAGAACTCTTTGTTGTTTTTCTTTGCATCCTTTGCCAAGGATTTCTCATAATCTGCCTTTGCCTGCCTAATCTCCTTTGTGACTTGGTTACAGTCCAGCTTATATCTATCGTAGGCTTCCATGTCACCCATTAATTTATATGTATCCCATGCATTTTTCTTCTCTGCCATATGTCTCATTAGTTCATCTGACATCCATTTAGGCCTAAACCTTGAACAATATTTCTTATTTGGTATGTAAAGCCTAGTAGCTTCCAAGATAAATTCTTTGAATGGTTCTCATTTTGAATTTTCTGTTGATAACATCATCAGTTGGTCCCACCGTATAGAATTTAAATACTGTCTCAGAGCACCGTAGTCGCCTTTACGAAAGCAAAAACCCTTCCCCTTACCCCTGATGGTAGTTACCTCTTTCAGTAAATCCCACTTCAGCACACTGTGATCACTTCCACCTAGTGGTTCCTTTATCTGCAGATTCTTAATGCATGAAGAATCACTACTGATAATCACATCAAGAGTATTAATCCCTCTAGTTGCCTCCCAAACATGCTGATGTAGAAAACAATTATCCAATAAATCCACAAAAGCCTTGCTAGTGTGTGAGTGACTAACCCAGAAATTCCAGTCAATATCTGGGAAATTAAAATCCCCCATTATAAGACTCTGTGATTTACTGACCCACTCTATTTCCCTGTACAGTTTCTTGTTATACTCATCTGAGTCATTTGGCCTATAACACACTCCTACTCTTACTTTTGATCTCCCAATGCTTATGTCACACCAAAATTATTCGATACTGCACTGTCCAGCGATGTCGACTAGCTTCAATTCCTTGGATTTTATGTGTTTCTTAACTAATAGCATAACCCCTCCTCCCTTCCTATCCTGTCTATCCCTCCTGTACACATTGTACTCCCCAAATTCCAGTTCTGCATTCTTTATATCTGTGTCACACCACGTCTCTGATATTCCAACAATATCTGCCTTTGATGTTCTGAGCAATACCTGAAATTTATCAAATTTATTTACCAAACCCCTAGCATTGGTTTACATGCAAGTATACATGCACCTGTTCCTATTCTTAGCGACCCTAACACAACCCATGTGTTTACTTGTACCCCAATAATTCCCAGCAGTCTCTGAAAAACCTGCATCTTATTTTCCAGGCTGCTGCTTATTCCAATAGAAGCAGTGCAACAATCACTTTCACCTCTGCCAGTGGCTATTGTTAATCTATAAGTCCTTGTATCTCCCCAAGCTAGCAGTTTTCCGACCCACCTAACCCACCTAACACTGCCTCGATAGCATCAGCAAATGTTCTTGCACCCTTTCTATTTATGTGAGGAATAAAATTGAGACTGGAATCAATTACAACTCCTAGAACCTTGTTCTCTTTAACTATGGGGAGACGAATGTTGTTGAACTTGGCCAACAGAGGACTAGAAATATCCAACTTTGATCCAAGAATCATCATCTTAGTTTTTAACAAGCTGATTTTAAGCGTATTGGCCACAGTCCAATCGTAGAGATCCTGGAGAACAAAATTTGCGGTAGTTTCAAGATCGGCCCTAGAGTGACCATTTACCAAGATGGTGAGATCGTATGCATACGCTATTATTTTGACGTTATGGAAAGATCGGGAGAGTCACTGCTGCAGCACCATGTTCCATTTAAAAGGACCCAATATAGAGCCCTGTGGGCACCCTCTAGATACTGATCTTGATACTTGGCTATGTTTAGCATTGACTATTATGGTTCTATTGGCAAAGTAATTACGGATTAAAAAGTAAAGGTGGTTGGAGCACCTAGCCGATCGCAGACGCTCCAGAACGCTCTCCCACCAAAGGGAGTCGAAGACGCCCTCGAAGTCAATGAAAACGGCCAGGGTATATTTATGTACCGAGTTTTGAACTGAAGAGACAACGTCCACAAAAGCATCCTCGCAGGAACGTCCGGGACAGAACCCATATTGACTCCTTGAAAGCAGATCCTGTTCTATCTGTAGCGTATTCAATCTAATGGCCATTAGTCGCTCTAGCAATTTACCGAAATTAGCCAGCAGAGCGATCGGCCTGTACGATCTAGCCATTCCAGAAGGCTTATCCGGCTTTCTGATCAACTTAACTAGAGCAACCCTACAAATTACCGGAAAAGTTTCTTCCTGAAGGCATCTGTTGAATAAGTTGAGAAGAACATAAGGTTTTAATTTCACGACTCTGATAATAAAAACGTTCTCTACGTGATCTAGTGCTGGGCACTTCTGAACATTAACTTTATGCGAGACTGCCTGCAGGTCATTCAACGTTAAAGGTTCGGTGGTTGTTGAGGACACATAAGATTCATTGTCAGATCGGATTTTAGAATGAACAGCTAAGTCTGAGGTAGGATCATCCAACGGAAAAAGAGCATCTAAGATTGCATTTGCAGTATCATGCCAGTTCAGTGTTTCCACGGAGTCCGCCATAATTGAGCCAAATATGTTAGAACCAGAGATCTTTCCTCTTACAATCTTGTATAGAAGACCCCAAGGGTTAACATTTCCAGAGGCGTGAACGAAATTCATCCACGTTTCACGCTTTCGATAGGCAATGGCCTTCACGTAGCTTTTCCTCAATGAAGAATACTGCTGGTAAAAACGATTAACGTCGGCTTGGGGCAAGTCTCTATGCCTTTGGTAATACCTACGGACTCGATGAACTTACCTTCTTAACTGGGATAACTTCTGCGTCCACCATGAACACGTCTTCTGATTAACCTTCTTTTTCCTAGAAGACTTATATCACGCTTTTATTATAGCATTTTGAATATAGTTCACTTGATGAGAAATAGGTGAAGTTTCAAATGAAGCACGTCTCTGTTCATCAAGATCCAGAAAAATGGAAGAGTCAAAAGCATTCCAGTCAATATTTCTGATGGAAAATCTTATTAGTTCTGGCTGTGAGAAAGTGGGTGAAGATGGAACGGCAGAATCAGAGGAAAGCATATAATAGATGACTCTGTGGTCATTGGTGCACCAGTCCATATACACAATCCAGTCAGTAAGCCGCAAATCGAAGTGAGAATTTGTCATCGTTATATCTATATTAGATTCTCCTGCATAACTTAAAAAAAGTATGAGGGTGATTAGGCTTGTTGTGAATTGAAAAACAATGATTAATTATGAACTCCAAGTGAAGGCCATGTGCATCTGTAGAAGAGCTGTGCCAAAAGTTTGATTTTGCGATGACGTCCGATGATATCAATATATTGCTATTCGGTCCCAAAGTGTATATCACAGTCTAAAGGTAAGCTAGAAAGTGATTAAAGTCCTCCGATGGAGGGTAGTAGAGAGAAATTAAGTAAAAATTCATTACCGAGTATGTGACAAGAACGCAGCTAGAGTGCAAAATCCATGAAGAACCGTGATATCTAAAGAGTCATTAAGAATTATTATATAAGATTTGGGATTCTGGTCAACAGGTTGTATTATTCTCATTTTTAACGAGTAACCCAGGATTTTAGACTGTTGGTCCAGACTGGACGCGTGCAAAATAAGACTCTTGTATAGCGACAATGTCAATACAATTTGTCTCGCCAGAAAGCCTAATCTCGTCAGCTACTGCTCGAGATCGCTGCCCGTTTATCTGCCTAATCCTCAGACGGCCTGTCTTCCCCACTGACGAAACTGGCGTAGACCCGTTTAGAGAAGTAGTGTTGCTTCCATTATGTACAGAGTGATGAGCTAAATTACTCATAAGCGGTCCTTATTCTTGCGGCTTCTAATGCTCTTTTATATTCAGGATATTCACTGTTCTTTACAGAATGGTTGTACTCCCGTTTACGTCGCTTACAGTTTGCGCAGCAACCCGCCTCTTCCTTATGAGGGCACTCAGAGAAAACATGACCACTGCTGGCACAGTGACCGCACGAAGGGGATTCGTGGGAACAAAACTGTGTAGTGTGCCCATATCCTAAGCAGAGGTAACACTTTGTTACAATTGTAAACCGACAAAATTTGTGAGAACTCCAAGACAAGAAAATCCTTTCTTGTAACTGAAGGGGTTTGTACATTCTTGGCGAGAAGCTTCTTACCCAATTCACAAGTGACAGCGATCTTGCACGGGTAGTAAATCTGAGAGCAATTTCCTGTTTACATTCCTCTAAAGAAAATCCATTGTCAGCCAAGTTTTTCACATGAAGATTTTCGATTATTTCGTCTTTAGTTAAATCCTTTGGAACGTCGTAAAGAAGAAAAGACGGGTTTCCCATGCGAGGGGACCGAGAGAGAGAGAGACGCCAGCCGAAGTAAGACACTCAGAAGCAGATAAATTTTCTAAATCTGTCTTAATAGCAGTTTCTATAATAACTCCTTTATTTCGTATCATGCGTAAGGACTTAATTTTAACAGTCTTAAGATCAAACTTGAGGGTCTTAGTAACGAGATTTTTAACATCGTCACTTGTTTTTCACCCACTGGTATCTGAAGCCCGAAGAATAAGAACATTATCAGTTTTAACTTTCGGTTGTCCAGTCTTTTGTATCGAAATTCGAACAGTGTCTGCATATGATCTAGGAAAAGGAGCATTGTCATCCTGCAGTTTGGGGCATAAAGAAATTCCATAACACGTCTTGATAGACTATGCTGTCACAAGCATAGTCTATCAGGACATGTTATGGAATTTATTTATGCCCCAACTGAAGGATGACAACGATGCGATTTTCCAAAAAGACGGAAATCTGCCACATTATCACAAAGAAGTTCGCGCATACCTGAAAACAACGTTTCTTGGAAAGTGGATAAGAAGGGGAGGACCGATTTTTTGGCTCCTGATCCTGTAATCTGACTCCTTTAGATTTTACTCTATGGGTTTCGTGAAAAACTTGGTGTATGTTTCATCTATACTAGGGAACTTATGGTACTTAACATGTTGACAGGGATATTGTGCCAAATATGTGAGGAATTTGATTATGTGGGACGTCTACAGAATAACTAAAAGTGCCCACATCGATCACCTCTAGAAGTTGAAGATATTCTCTATCACTGGATATGCTTTCAAGTTGGTATCATGTACCCTATTTAAATAACATTTTAATTTTAAGGTTTGTGGATACCCTGTATTTATGAACAGCCATCTGCCAATATGTTTTCTTACATTATGCATCAAGTGCGGCATTGGTTTGCATTTCTTCTTTGGTAAAGTTACATTAAGCTGTCCTAATAAATAGATTTTTATTGAAATTTTCAAATATATGAATTCGTCAATTACGGTAATAAACAAAAATTTAAAAATACAATTTTTTCTTACTTGCAAGTTTCTTTTCTGCCATTTTTTTCGCTTCCCAACCAGTACGTAACGCAAGGGCCACCTCTTCCCAAGCCTTTTTTTTAACATCCTTATTGTGGAATGTTTCATTGTTCACATCCCATAAACTCGGGCGAGTTTCGATTTGGAGAATCAAACTTTCGCTGTCTATTATGTCGCCAATAGTTTCAGAAGGATCGTTGAGTTGATCTTCGTCCATAGTAACTTCACTTTCAGCACTGGTGTGAGTGCAAAAAATAACAGTCATATAAATTTATAGAGCTTAAAATTCGATTTGCTAGATATGATATAATCTGTTAAATTAACTGTTGGATTAACCCTAACTTATTACATATAAGTTTAATCTCATATAGCTATTTATAATACAAAAATATCTATATTAGATTAATACGGAAATATCTATTAGATTAAAACCAACAGGTTAATCCAGCAGTTCTCAAGCTTCAATGATATAAGGACCCCTTTTATCTTGAAAAAAATTTTCCCAGTCCCACAACAATGTTTTTTATATGCTCCATTTTCGGTTTCCTTTTTCGGTTTTTATATATTGATAACAAATTTGAGACATTATTCGCAGACCCCTGAAGCATCTCTACGGACCCCCCAAGTATCTGCTGACCACAGTTTTAGAATGATTAAGCTATTTGCTTAAATACCCAGAGGCTCACATCCGGTGAGTATGGGCTTGGCATATCCAGAGTCCTGAGCTGGATATCATGATTCTTCTCTTTCTTGGTGATTCCCTTCTACTTCTGAATTTTGTTCTCTCTTTTCCCCTTCCCCCAGGGTAAAAAAAAAAGTTTGGCGGGTGCAGCAAAAGCCTCAGGCGTCATTGCACCATACGGCTAACAATAATAATAATTATTATTATACAGTGTTGCCTGGCTTCCTTCGGCAGTACCAAAGCCATTTTTACAATTGGAAATTATAAACTTAGTGAAAGTAAGACAATGGCCTGAGAGTCCATTGTCTTTTATTAAATTTCAGTGCACTGAAAAATCAAAGTAAGAAGTATAAATGTATCATTATTATTATTATTAGGGAAAAGCAATGTTTAGTTATCATATGATACGAATACACCCGTTTTCTTCTTCTTAGCAATTTAATGTGAATTCTGTTCACTTCTTAGTGAAGTTCATGTCGGTTCAAGCACGGGAAAATCAGCATGAGAGGACCTACCTTTAATTACCAAAACCTTAAATTATACCCAACTCTATGATATACAAAAACACTTTGTTGCCAGCATTGAATGGGTAGGCCATCACCAGGCTATTTAATTGTAGAATTAATTATACTTTAACTCCTCTTCCATTAATTTCCTTTTGTTATTATCTGGCGGTTTAAATTATTTTCTGTTTCGTGTTTATGCAGGTCACCCGAGTTATGTATAATATTTTCAGCACTGACTGTAAACACTACACACATAAAGCCATCGCAGATGCAAAAATTGAATGTTGGCAAAACTTTGTTCGTAACACGGGAAACACCGAACTGTGGGGTGTAGTGTACAAGATTTCCAGGAACAAGTTAATCTCCGGAGACATATATAACAGTGTTATAGTGGACGGACAAGAAAAAACCGACTTGTACTCTACTGTTGATACTATTGTAAATAAGCTTTTTCCTCAAGACAATCCAGAGGATGATTCTCCCGAACAAGCAGAAATTAGGAGAGACAATCACCAATATATTGGAACATGTGACGTCGATCCTTTTACTCTCGTTGAACTAGGAATAGCTGTTTCCAAACTAAACAGTAAAAAATGTCCAGGGATGGATCTGATAGAAAACCAGATAATAGTCAAATTTTATGACCTATTTCCTAATATCCTCCTCAATCTCATGAACAAGTGTTATATCGAGGGGGTATTTCCAAGACTGTGGAAGATTGCCCTACTTAAAGTTTTACATAAGCCTGGGAAGTCTACATCTAATTCCAGGCCATACAGACCAATCTCCCTATTGAAAAACTTGGGGAAACTTTTTGAAAGGCTGCTCTCTCCAAGAATACAAAAAAAAAAAAAAACGTTACAGGATAACCATCTATGTTCAATTAATCAGTTCGGGTTTAAAAAAAGGTTCTTCAACGGAAGATGCCATTGCCACCGTCAAGAACTATGTAGAAAACTCCCAAGCTAAGTACGTGTTGGCAGTGTTTATTGACTTTGAGGGGGCTTTTGACACGATATGGTGGGAGAGTGCCCTTGTGTCACTGTGCTTGGGAAGTGTGACAACTATACTTATAGAATCATTAGGTCCTACTTCCAGGACAGATCCATTAGAATTTGTGCAAAACACCTAGTGTATTCAGCTACCGTTTCCAGAGGATACCCTCAGGGCATAGTGGCATAGTGTTTTGTGGAAGGCGCCACCGGTGGTTTCCCACATCTGCGCCATGGTACTTTGTGAAGAATTTACAGAATCTCTGTAAAAGCCAGAAAAAGTGTGGTGTCTGGTTTGTGACAGAGTTGTGCTGTGTTTTGTTGTTCTGTCTCTGGCTGCTTAGCCGCAAGGCCCCTAAGGGAACCCCACGTTGCCCGCCACCACCACTGGGAGGTGAGCCAGACTGCCCATTATACTCTGGCTGGCCTCCGCCAGGGTTGCCTGAGCTTCCTGAGGGAGCCAAAAAAAAAAATAATAAAATAAAATAAGAAAAAAAAAAAATATATATATATATATATAAATAAAAATAAAATAAAATAAATAAAAATAAAAGATAATAAAAATAAATAAATAAATAAATAAAAGAAATTAAAAAAAATAAGTAAAATAAAGTAACAGATTAAAAAAATAATAATAAAAAAAAATAAATAATTAAATAAATTAAAAAAAAGGGAGAGAGAGAGGAGCATAGAAAAAGAGAGGATTTGAGGGAGAATGAATTTGGGTGGGTTGACAGGGGAGAATAAATGCACCCTAATTTAGGCGAAGTATAGGAAAGAGTGTGGGTTTAAAAGTCACAGGGGACAGGTGCCCCTGTGTAATTGCCAATGGCATAGTGCCTGTAGATCCCGCACTGAGGTCAGTGCCAGCAATCCCGCACCTAGATCGGTGCCAGCAGTATATCCTACCCATTTCGGGTTTGCGATGACTTTTAAATCCCGCACTCCGAGGAGTGCCAGCATCCCGCACCTTGGATGGTGCCTGCAATTGATCCTACCCTATTAGGGTTTGCATGATTATGTCTGCGTTTTTCCGGGGGAATGGAGAGTTATCCCACGCCGGTCCGGTTTAGTTCTTGGGCTCTGAGTTCTGCAATCTTAGCTCGCCTAAGTGCAAATGTTTCTTGCGCGTAGGTGGTTAATGCCGTATAGGTATCTTCCTCGAGTAGCAGAGTGGAATCTTGATTGCGAGGGTTTCTCTGTATTGTGGTGAGGAATTTAAGCCTAATGTTGTCGTAGCTGGGGCACTCATACATGAGGTGCCCCCACGACTCCTCTTCGCCGCAGTGGCAACGTGGGTCATTCTCGATTCCCATGGCGGTCAGTTTTTGTTGGAAGGATCCATGGCCGGTGATGATAAAGGTCACATGGAGGCCAGGCGAAAACCGGGTGGAGGTTCTGGGTGAGTTGAACTTATGGATGGAAGGAATCGTTTTGTGATGGCCCCTTTTGTTGTAGTGTCCCAGTCATGTTGCCATATCTCTTGTAGATGTTTGGTTATCCGTTGTCTTTCCTGCCTGGTGCCGCTTGTGGTGTCAAGTTGAAAATTTAGCAGTTGGGTTGGAACTCCCTTCCTTAAGTGATAAAAAAGCCCTCTTTTAACCACTTCTAAGTATAGTGGCTGACATCCAGATAATACCTGCAGAGCAGGGGTGCTGACGGTGCGGCATGCCCTGCATGCCGCACTGTCAGCATGAAAGGAGCATTGAAAGGAGCATGAATCTCTGGATTGAATCCAGCTTACGTTTATTTCTTGCTAGGATGGCTTTTCGGTACCAGATGGAGGCACCATAACACACGATTGGCACGTATGCCGCTTGGTATATCAGAGTAAGAGCTTTGTGCTTCAGCCCCCAGTCTGCCCTGCTGACCCGCCTTACCCTCAGGGGTCGGTACTGGGGCCTCTCCTCTGGAATGCAGTCTTAGATCAGTGGATGACAAAATACCACGAGGAGGTTATGAAATTCGCTTACGCCGACGACATAGTAATTGCTGTTGAGGGCCGTTCGAGGAGGATACTCCAGGAAAAAATGCAAATTATATTAAATGATCTATTTGTATGGACCAAACTTAACAAACTAAAAATATCACCAACAAAGACCAAATTTATTACCTTCAAAGCTCATTTTACCTATAATCGACCTCCTAAGATCTTCATAGACAACTCTCAAATCCCATATGTATCCCAAAACAAATATTTAGGCATCCTTATCATCGATTAGGATGATAAGGGTGCCTTATCATATTTTATCATCGCCTAATCGATGATAAAATAAACGCTTAATTTATCAGCATTCTTAAAACGCTTAATTTATTTAAACGTTTATTGCGTTAATAATAACGTTAACGTTTATTACGTTAATGCGGGATTGCAGGCACTCTGGCGGGTGCGAGATTTGCGGTGGTAATTACACCGGTACAGGATGACTGTTGACCCAGGCCCAGTGCTAGGTTTGGGCACCAGGCAGCAGTGCCCATAAGTTGGCTGCACCCTGGTGGCATAATATGTATGTATTATGACACAAACAAAAGTACCTGCACCATAACTGCACCATAACACACCTTGATTACCATTATATAGAATGGATATATATATATACATATATATATATATATATATACATATATATATATATACATATATATATATATATATATATATATATATATATATATATATATATATATATATATATATATATGATAATGTCTATAAAACTGCATATAGTCTTGCATATAAATTGTTTATATCATGCGAATGTACATAAAATGGTGTGTAAAAAATGGAAAAAAAAAATGGGAAAACAAGGCCAACATTTTCTAAATTTTTACTAACACCTTTGATCTTTTTAAACGTTTTGGATTGCACAACAAGTTCTTTGCAAAGTTCGCTAACAAGTTTAGATGATTCAATGATTTTTTCCGACTTGCTTTAGTTATGAAAAAAAGACTAAAAACTGACTTCGTTTTCAAAGGGACGCTGCCTTCAGTCTATGCGAAATCGAAAACAAATAACTCCTATTACAGTTATGAAGAGGGAACCGATTTTCCCTGAGATTTATCGGATGGCAGCTTTTGGCTAATCTTCAAAATGGTGCCCAGTTTGCGAGATGGATTACCGTTAAAAATATGGTGCCAAATTCGAGAACTCCGAGTTGCCCATTAACTTGCTTAATTATTTACGCTTGATTCCATTAAATTTTTTGGTCTTGTGGTGAAATTTTTGATTATAAATTGATATTTTCCTTTATATTATGTTAACGTTAAATGTTTTTTTTTTTTTTTTATTGAAGCACTTTGGAAATCATAGGAAGTTGATCTGTTTCTTATTTCCGACCCCACAATTATTGTAAAGGGGCCTTTTCAAACGTCCTATTATACGAAGGGAGTTTGAAATTTTCGTGGTCTGAGTATGAAAGGGCAGTACTACAGTATTAAAAATTTTTGTACCCAACAATTAAAAATGTCACTACCCAACATGATTTTTACCTCCAACAAATCAATGATTGTTTCTAGTGAAGTTTTATGTATAGAATTTAAAATCAATCATAAAAATTTCCTATCACGTCTTAGTTTTAAGATATAGATAGATAACTGGATTCTGTACATAGAAATCATTACTGTTTGAAATAAATTTTTTAACTTATTAACTTTTGGTTGATTTTGTTTATTGGGCTAAAAGTTAAACAAGTCCATCATTACACACCAAGGGGGGGGGGGCTCTCACATCTGGTGAGTATGGGCTTGGCACACCCAAGGTTTTGAGCTGGAAACCATCATTCTCTTTCTTGGTAATTTCCCTCTCTCTCTCTCTCTCTCTCTCTCTGTCTGTCTCAGGGTAACTCAGAATTTTTTTTGGCTACTGCAGCATAAGCCTCTGGCTTTCTATTGGGGATTCCACCTCGTGACGGGTATTGCTACCAAGTACACAGGGTGGTTGTTGTTATGTCTGATGTTACTGTTGGTCGCGAAACTCTCTGACTGTCCTACAGATGTTCAGGATTGCGACTTTCTGGAGTTCCTTGTAGGTGTTCACTGGGAGACCTATTGCTGCTAGGCTGTTAGGTAGGATCTTTGGCACCATACCTGGTTGACACGATGATCGGGATGGTCGTTACTTGTTGCATATGCCGCATCTCTTTGATCTCCTGTCTTAGGTGCGTGTACCTCCTGATTTTTTCCCCATGGGTTTTTTGCAGGTTGCCAGTGTTGGGTACCGCTGTCAATCAGATAAGTAGCCTTTTCCTTCTTTTCCAAAAGGGTTATGTCCGGTCTGTTGTGCGGGATTGTCCTATCCGTTATTATGGCGCAGTCCCAGTACAGCTTGTGAGTTGGGATCTCTAATACTGCCTGGGGTTCGTACATGTAGTACGGTACACTTTCTTCGACCAACTGGTATTTCCTTTCTAGCTTCTGATATATTATCCTGGCTACCTGGTCGTGTCTATGAGTGTACTCAGTCTGGGTGATCATTTTGCATCCCACGGTGATGTGTTGGATCGTTTCTGAGGCCAGGTGGCATCGTCGATATGTGTAATCTAACACTCCGGGCTCCTTGGCGATGTATTTTCTATAGTTCCTGGTGTTGATTACCTGGTCTTGGATGGTGAGCATGAATCCGTCAGTCTCGCGGAAGAGCGTCCCGCTCGTTAGCCATGCATTGGAAGCAATTTTATCTATGTGATCTTGATGGAAATCATTGTAGTGTCTGCCATGGAGTGTCTTCTCTGCCCATCTTTCTAGCTTCGTTTGTACCTCCTGGTGAGGGGTGGGACTCCTTGCTTAGGTTGAGTGGGGTATACTGCTTGTCTATCTTCCTTATGGCCTGTTGGAGTGCTGGTGTATGTTTCTGGAAGTAATCCTTCAGGTTAACTATCGCTGTCTTCTGTTGCAGAATGAACTCTATCAGGACCCTTCCTCCTTCTTCCAGAGCAATTGTCAGCCTCTCCACGGCAGGTCTTGGGTGGTGTTCGCGGCTCTTGGTCATCATTGCCCTTGTCTTTCTCATGATATCCTCCAGCTCAGTGTTAGTCCAATCTATAACCCCGAAGGAGTACGTTAGCTCTGGCACTGCATAGGTGTTTATGGCTTTAACTGTGTTCCCTCCATTCAGCTTTCCTTTCAGCAGGCTTCTGGGTCTCTGATGGTTTTTTCGGTCAGACAGGCCTTAATTTCCTTGTTCTGTAACTGCTGAGCCTGCATCATCCCCAAGTATTTGTAGGCCTCTCCCTCAGCCATGGCTTCGATCTCTTTACCACTGTGCAGCTTGTAGTTTCGGTTGATTAATTTTCCCTGACGCAATTCCCGGATCTTGCATTTGTCTAGACTCTAGACCAAATTCCATCCTAATATCATTGTTGAATTCTTCGGTGATCTGCAGTAGTTGCTGAAGGTGCTTCTCAGTTCTCGCGTAGAGCTTGATGTCATCCATGCACATCAGGTGGTTGAGGGTGTACAGGTTCTTCCTTCCTTCTTTGAGGTTATATCCATACTTGCTACTGTTCAGCATTGTAGATAGTAGGTTAAGTGCTAGACAGAACCACAATGGGCTTATGGCATCTCCCTGAAAGATTCCTCTCCTGATGGTGATTGGCCTGGTTGTGATGTTTTCGACCTTAATAGTGGAACTCCATTTCTCCACCGTTTCTCCTAGGAAGTTTGTCACTATCGGATTGACTTTGTAGATTTTCAGCGCTTCTATTATGCTATGAAGCACGGAGTCGAAGGCCTTGTGGTAATCTGTGTAGGCTGTGTACATGTTGCGGCACTGCTTTTAGGCTTCCTCCATAACCATGACCTCTATGGTTAATTGCTCCTTGCATCCTTTGCTCAGCCGCTTGCATCCTTTCTGCTGTTTGGCCATTATGTTCTGGCTCTCCGAGTGGTCTGATATCTTCCTGGTTATGCAACTGGTCAGGATCTTGTAAATTGTTGGGAGGCAGGTGATTGGCCTATACAAATGTATTTCGCTGGGTTCCTTGAGTGAGAAACTTCTTGATTTTCTCTGGGTGCCTTATCATTCAGATGAACTGCTCTGCCAGGTGCTTGTGTGTGTGCAAGTGAGCTTCTTGTACCAGTAGTTGTGGACTTTATCTATTACTGGAGTTCGCCAGTTGTGAGAGTTCTTGATCGTCTGTTTTACTTGTACTTCCCTAATCTCCCACCCTCTCATTTCTTGTACGTCCTTGGTTTATTTGCTTTCTAGTTCTATCCAGGTGTCTCTGCTGTTACATTTTACTTCCCTGCTCCATGTGTTCCCACAGAAATCCTCAATAGTCTTCTTCTCAGGTAGTCCATTCCCTTGTTTCCCGTCTTCTCCAAGATTCCTGTAGAAGCTTCTTTGGTCCTCATCGAAGATTCGGTTGTTTATTTTCCTCTGGGAGTTCTCTTTGTATTGACGTAGTCTCTTGCTGAGTGGAAGGGGTGTCTGCTTCAATATGTCCAAGTACTCTCCTATTCTCTGATTTCTTTTGTCTCATGTTTGCTGTGGATGCTGTCTCTCTTGAGGATGCTCTTCACTTTTCCAATTAATTTCTTATTCCTATTGCCCCAATGGTACTGGGTCAATTGGCCTATCTTGACTCTTAATTCTTCTATCTTTTGCTGAAGTCTTCTTTTCCAAGTTGGTAGTTCCTTCTGTTTTCGGTTTTTCTGCTACTGGTCTCTCGCTTCTCTTCCATTAATTCTTGTGGCTGCTACCACAGCACAATACACAGCTGTGTGGATGGCCTCCAGTGTTGCACAGCGTTCAAGGTAATGCAGTATTATGTGCTGATTCAGGTGGTCTGTGACTCTCCACAAGGTTCTATTCAACCTCTGTTTCAGTATCACGAAAGGTCTTTGTGGAGTCCATTCCTTCGAATTCTGTTAAGGCCTTCTTCCACTCATCCTCTATTCTGGAAATCATGACCTCGTCTGTTTCCACTTGAGCTGCTGCGAGTTGTATTTCCTCTTCCTACTGTGGTTTGGCGGTGGTATGTTCTTCCTCCCCTGGTTCCATATTCTTTATCCTTTGTAGTTGATCGCTCATGTCCTGCTTGATTTTTTCCAAGATTGCAGGAGCTATTAGGTTCTTCGTGATGGTGGTCCTTCTTTGGTCCGGTGACCTGAATATCAGGGAATCATTCCAGCCACTTGGTATGTAGTCTCGCCCTTAAGTTGTCATATCGGTCTCCAGCTTCGTTATTTCGTAATATGCATGCATGATTTCGATGCTCCACTTCATGCATTGGCGTTTTCTCCTTTCTTGGGTGGTCACTAGTGCAGTTGCACAGGAAGCAGTTCCGGTTGGTGGGGCTAGATGGTCTTGCCCTTCTCTTGTGGTAGCCATATGGAGGACAGTGCCACTCCCTCAACTATTTTCCTCGGGTAACCGTCTCTGATTTTTCGAACCGACCCCTCTGTCTAAGGCCTCATTGCGAGCGAATTTATCCTGCGCCACAATCGCAGTATGGTGAATATTTCTCTGCGACATCATCCATTATTGGAAGGGGGACCTGTTTAGCTTCGACTTATGTCCATTGGTAGTTCTCGCGAGTGAGGCCAGATGGCGCCACAATCTGCCTTAGCCGCCACTCCGACCTTGGAGTAGGTAGGTATCTTGGAGCAACTTTCACGATGTTTATTTATTTTATTACTAATAATTTATTTATTATTAATCTAATTTATTACTATTATTATACTAGTCTCCCAGCGTGATGGAGCCACATTGGCTTCCGCCAAGGCGGTAATCGAACTCGGATCCATCAGGCTGGTAGTCCAGTGTCGTAACCACTGGGCCATCGTGCTTCTTATTATTATTATTCTTGCAATATAGTATATTTTGATTTTGATGCACTTTTCCAGAAAAGTCACTATTTTTATTAATTTTATTACACTATTCAACTGTTCAATATATAGTGTATGATAAACTATGCTACAAGGATTCACCTTCAATTCAAATATACCAATTGCTTTTACTATTTTTAGGTTAATACATTGTTAAAATGGAGAAGACAAAGCACAGAACTGGCATCAATCACCCAGACAACTTCTGTTATGTTTGTGGACAGTTAACTCCAAAAACTCAGAGGAAAAAAATATACAATGTCGCAAAAGTTGCATATTCATCGTACTTCGGCGGCAAGATCGGTGACCAAGAAAAAAATTGGGCTCCACATATCTGTTGTATTACTTGTACAACGAACTTAAGGCTGGGTTATATGGCAAGCTGAGAGCATTGCCCTTTGCCATCCCTATGGTGTGGCGTGAACCCAAGAATCATTTGGACGACTGCTATTTCTTGAATGACAAAAAATAAAAGGTATTTCCAAAAAGAGCAAGCACTGCATCAAATTTCCAAATATCCTATCAGCAATTAGGTCAGTGCCACCCGGTAAAGAACTGCCAGTACCTGTGCCACCAAAATCTTGGGGTATTGGAAGTAGTGATGAAGGTACAGAAGAAATTGTTTTACCAGATGTCACCGAACCATGTACTTCACTTGATTTGGACTATGAGCCAGTAAAAGGAAAGGCCCCACACTACATTGAACAAGAAGAATTAAGCGACTTGATCAGAGACTTGGGCTTACCCAAAGAGAAGGCTGAATTACTCGGATCCAGACTACAAGAGAGGAACTTACTCACCAAAGGTACAAACATTACAATATACCCTAAGCGAAATGAAGAGTTTTCAAGATATTTTGCAATGGAAAACAACATGTGTGTCTTCAAAGACATCGTTGGTCTTATGCACGAACTGAACATTGATCACAGTACCTCTGAATGGAGTTTATTCATTAATGTGTCAAAACTAAGTTTGAAAGCAGTATTGCTTCATAATAGAAATACTTTACATTCAATTCCGCTTGTTCATACTGCTGGTCTGAAAGAAACTTACGATAGTATATCCCAGATTCTTGCTGCTATACTTTACAATGACTATGGTTGGAATATTTGTGGTGATCTCAAGTGACTGCTCGTTGGGTTGCAAGGTGGGTTCACTAAATACTGTTGTTTCCGGTGTTTGTGGGACAGTCGTGCAACAGGCGAACACTACGTCGTACAACACCGGGTCAAGGGAGATGAATATTTTCCCGGCAAAAGCAATGTAAAGTATGTTCCATTCGTTAATCCACAAAAGGCTTTTCTTCCCTTTTACACATCAAGCTTGGACTGATTAAGAATTACACTAAGGCACTGGATAAAGAAAGCAGAGGATTCATATATTTACTGAATATGTTTTCAAATTTATCTCATGCAAAGCTGAAGGAAAGAATTTTCATAGGTCCTCAAATAAGAAAGCTCCTAAAAGATGAATAATTTCAAAGAAACCTGAATGATGTTTAATTGGCTGCATGGAGATCTCTCAAGACTGGTACACGGATTCCGCGGAAAGAGGAAAAGAAAAAAACTATGAGCAACCGGTGACAAACTTGCTGAAATGTTACACGAATATGGGGTGCCAAATGTCATTGAAAATGCATTTCCTTCATTCCCCTCTTGATTTCTTTCCTGAAAACTTAGCAGATGTCGGTGGTGAACAAGGAGAGATTTCCACCAGGACTTATCTGCAATGTTTGTTTGTTTGTTATTTGGTTTTTAGGAGCATTAGCAACTAAGGCCATATTGCTCCAGGAAATGCGGTGGCCATTCCCTGGCCTTTCCACATCCTCCGTATTTGGTGGTGACGGGCTCGAACCCCGGTCTAATCAAGAAGCGTGTGCTACGCACTGCTGCTGCTCCTTCCCACCTGGCTACGGAGGCGCCATATCCGCAATGGAAGAACGATACCAAGGTCATAGAGACTTTGCCACAATGGGAGATTACTGTTGGTTCCTTAAACGGGAAATCAGTCTGGAGTGTAAAAGGAAATCATTGAGTAGGAAACATGTCTAAGTAACATATATTTTGTGGAATACAATGGTGTGCAAAACTTAAGGACAAACACTATTTCAAAAGGTTACAACCACAAAATCTTTACTTAAGGTACTTTTTTACTGTTGAGAGTAGATTCACTGTCAGCAGCGATTCTGGATGTCAGCTAATCTGGCGAGAGGTTGGCACACGGTATCACCCGGTAAACATCACTGAAAGTGATCGATATGGAGGCCAAGGTGTTTTCGTATGGGGAGGCGTTATCTTGGATGGACGTACACAACTCCAGATACTGGAAGGCGGTACTGTAACCGGTGCATGTTACTGTACTGAGGTTATGCTTGCCCATGTGCATCTCTTTCGAGGTGCCATTGGCCCCAAGTTCGTGTTTATGGATGATAACGCCACACTCCATCGCACAGCAGCTGTGCTATGCTTTTGGAAAGTGAGGACATTGTTCGAATGGATTGGCCTGCCCATTCTACTGATCTAAATTCCATCGAACACATATGGGACGCTCTGTGAAGGTGTCTAGTGGCACGTCCACACCCACCAGAAAATGTTCATCAGCTGAAGACGGCGCTGACCAAGGAATGGACGATGTTACCGCAAGAATTTATCAACAACATTGTTCTAAGTATGGACAGGCGGTGCAAAGCCTGCATCGACATTAGGGATGGCCATATTTCCTACTGAGGACCACCACTTCCCTTTTTTCCATATTTGGCAGTGATGCATCTGTATCATGGCAGCCAGTGCTATGTTGCCATTTTAGAATAAAGTCCCTCTTTCCGTTTTGTTTCCGTTCTTGTGTCGGTGTTGTTTTCTTCATAATTTCTGTACCTCACCAGGTTCCTTTTGTATGCTTTTCCCATATCCAGGCCACTAATATGAGCATCTACAGGTGAAAACCTGATGCACACCAGTGTAATTACAACCATGTATGCTGATATTGTATAAAAACAAGGAATTTAAAAAATGCATATCTTTTGATGTAGATATGACAGAAGTAAAAGATTGATATTTTCATAATCAGGACATTAATTTTGTTCGGAATAACCAACTTTCATTCCAGAGGTGTGAAGAAAAAAAAAATTTTTGTCGGGTAGTGTAATGTATAGCACTTGAAATAGTAACTCACCACGTTTATGCAGTTTGAAATGAGGAAAGAAGCTGGAAAAAAAATCAGTCACAGTTCAATCATCCAATATTTGGGGAGATGGACTAACCCAAAGGAAATTCATGATATTGTTAGAGTATTAGGAAGAATGCCCCTTCATATTGCACAGTGAAGAAGGCCCTGCGGTAATCGGCGTAAGCCGTGTATAGGTTGCGGTGTTTCTTGTAGGCTTGCTCCATAACTGTGGCATCTATGGTTAATTGCTCCTTGCATCCTTTCTGCTGTTCGGCCTTTATGTTCTGACTCTCTAAGTGGTCTGATATCTTCTTGGTTATGCAGCAGGTCAGAATCTTAACATCGTTGGGAGGCAGATGATTGGCCTGTATTTTGCCGAGTTTCTTGTATCTTCATCTTTAAGCTTCAGATATGTGACTCCTTCAGTGTGAAACTTCGGGACTGTCTCCGAGTGCCTTATCATTCGAGTCAACTGCTCTGCTAGGTGCTTGTGTGTGTGGGTGCAAATGAGCTTCTTGTACCAGTAGTTGTGGAGGTTATTAATTGCTGGGGTTCGGCAGTTGTGAGTTTTCCTGATCGACTGTTTTACTTCTTCTCGAATCTCTTATACATCTTTGGTTTTCTTCGTCTTACTTCACTGCTCCAGATATTTCCCCAGGACTCCCCGTTCATCTTCTTCTCGGGTGGTCTATTTCCGGCTTTCTCATTTTCACCCAGTTTCCTGTAGAAGGCTCTTAGATCCTCCTCAAAGATTCGGTTATTTTCCTTTGGGAGCTATCTTTGTATCGACGTAGTTTTTTGCTGAATGCGAGGAGATTCTGCTTCAGTGTGTCCTAGTATTCTCCGTTTTCTGGTCTCATGCTTGCTGTAGATGTCTCTCTTGGTGATGCTCTTCACTTTTCCAATCCATTTCTTACTTCTATTCCCTGTTCTGGGTCAACTGACCTATCTTAACTCTTAATTCTTCTATCTTTTGCTGAAGTCTTCTTTCCCAAGCTGGTGGTTCCTTCAGTTTTTGGTTCTGCTGCTGGTCTCTCGTTTCTTTTCCTTTAATCCTAGTGGCTGCTATGGCAGCACAGTATACGGCTGTGTGGATAGCCTCCAGCACTGCACCATTGTTATCAAGGTAATGTGATATTATTTGCCGATTGAGGTGGTTTGTTACTCTCCACAGGATTTTATTTGTAGGCTTGTAGGTGTTTCTTGTAGGCTTAGGTATCACAAGGGTTCTTGTGAGGTACATTCCTTCGAATTCTGTTAGGGCCTTCTTCCATGCTACTCTGGGTTGTATTTCTTCTTGTTCTTCCTCCTCTGGTTCTGTGGTATGCTGTTCTTCCTCTAGTTCCATATTAACCATATTCTTTTTTCTTTTTAGTTGATCGCTCACATCCTGCTTGATTTTTTCCAAGATGGCAGGAGCTATTAGGTTCTTCGTGATGATGGTCCTTCTTTGGCCCGCTAATTGCTGTTCGGTACCTGAATATCAGGGAACGTTCCAACCACTTGGTATGTAGTCGCGACCTGTACGTTGTCATATCGGTCTCTAGCCTGGTTATTTCACAGTATGCTCGCATGATGTACATATTCGTTTTGATGCTCCACTTCATGCGTTGGCATCTTCTTCCTTCCTGGGTGGTCACTAGTGGAGTTGCGCAGGAAGCTCTTCCAGTTGGTGGGGCTGTATGGTCTTGCCCTTCTCTTATGGTAGCCATATGGGAGACAGTGCCATTTGCTCCACTGTCTTGCTTGGGAGACAGTCTTCAACTTTTCGAACCAATCCCTTTGCCTAAGGCCTGAACTTGAGTGACTTTATCCTGTGCCACACTCGTTGCAGTATGATTAATATTTCTCTGCGACATCATCCATCTACGGAGGTGGACTTGTTTAGCTTCGGTTTATGTCCAATGGCATTTCAGTTGTCGCGAGTGACACCAGATGGCGTCACTATCTACCCCAGCCATCACTTCTGTCTTGGGGAGGGCAAGTCCAATGGAGCAACTTTGGGGATGTTTTTTTCATGCAATGTAGATGCAAAATACTCTTTTCAGTTATTGTTATATAGGTCTCCCAGCGTAATAATGCCGCATTCGCTTCTGCCAAGGTGGAATCCGAGCCCGGGTCCATCAGCTTGGTGGTCCAGTGTCTTAACCACTGGGCCATCACACCCCTTTTATTATTAGTAGTAGTAATAGTAGCAGCAGCAGCAGAAACAGCAGTTATATGGGGCAAGGCAGCCTGAGGCTTATGTTGCACCAGCCAAAAAGAAATTCCCGAGTTACCCTGAGAGAGAGAGAGAGAGAGAGAGAGAGAGAGAGAGAGAGAGAGAGAGAGAGAGAGAGAGAAGTAGAAAAGTAGAAGGGAATCACCGAGAAAGAGAAGAATGATGATATCCAGCTCAGGACCTATGTGTGCCAAGCCCATACTCACCAGATGTGAGCTGTTTTATATATCGTATAATTTCCTTCAATCATTTGAACACTACTTTTTTATTGTTTGTTGCATTAATGTAAATTCATGTCATTTGGAAATTTTATTGTTAACCCACTCTTGATTCGTGTGTTCCGGGGGATGATCTTAATTGTATAATTTTTTGTTCTGTTTGGCATTAGACTTACATCTGTTGAAATTTCACAGAAATTGTAGTAAATGGAACTCACCTTGATTTTACCATTTTGTCTAAAAACACTAATCTATCAAAATAAATATACTTTTTCTTTGCTGATGCACCAGTTCTGTTAGAATTCTGCTTCTTTTTTTCTTTTCTATAAGTATCTCTGAGGTTTTTCCACTTTTTTTGGAATTCGTGAACTGTAAACAAAAAATAAAAGCTATTAAATTTCCACATATCAAATATGTCCCAAAATTTTTCTATCTCATTCCGAAGTTTTCTAACAATTTATTATTCTTATTATATTAATATTATTAATATTGTTGTTGCTTTTATATTATTTCTCCCTCATTGGGCATTCCACTTCGCGACGAGTATTGCTACCAAGTATACAGGGTGACTATTGTTATGTCTGGCGTTACTGTTGGTCGAGGAACTCTGACTATCCTACAGATGTTCAGGATTGCGACTTTCTGAAGTTCCTTGTAGGTGTTCGCCGTGAGACCTATTGTGCTAGGCTGTTATGTAGGGTCTTTGGCACTATACCGTTGGTTGACACGATGATCATTACTTGTTGCATATGCAACATCTCTTCGATCTTCTGTCTTAGGTTCGTGTACTTCCTGATTTTTGCCTCATGGGTTTCCTGGAAGTTGCCAGTGTTGGGTACAGCTATGTCAATCAGATAGGTAGCCTTTTCCTTCTTGCCCACAGGGTTATGTCCGGTCTGTTGTGCGGGATTATCTTAGCATTAGCATTAGTAGAGGCATTTGATGCAAGAAAGCAAGCTTATGCAGCATCAGCCAAAAAAAATTAAAGTAAAATAAATAAATAAAAAATAACCACTTCCACTTCACCCCTTTGTTCGTTCGAAATACCTGTCCAGCCGAGCCTTAAACTTATTTAGGCTATCAACTTCCACGACAAGGGATGGAAGTCTGTTCCACCAACCAACCAACCACCCACCCACCCGCTGGCTAAAGGCAAATTTCCGCACATCTATCCTACATCTGTCTTTCCTCAATTTGAATTTATGCCATCTCAGGTGATTATTCTGAGCAAGAGGAAGAATCCCATCAACATTGAGCATGCTCAAACCATTCAATGCTTTGTACACCTCTATCAGATCACCTCGCTGGTGCCTAGACTCCAGACACTGTAATTCGCAAAACTTAAGCCTTTCTTCGTAAGAGCACCCCTTTGTTCCATTCACTAATCTTCTTGCCCTTCTCTGTACTCGTTCCAGCAGCTCTACATCCTTCTTGAAATGAGGCCTCCAGACCTGTATACAGTACTCTAGGTGTGGCCTGACCATTGCCTTATACAAGGGAATAATCACCTCCTTATCCCTGCTAGAAATATTCCTATATATCATTGACAATACACCATGAGCTACTCTTGCAGCCCGTCTGCACTGCTCAGAGAACTTCATATCTGCCTCAACAACCACCCCCACGTCCCTTTCATTCTCTACCACTGTCAGTGTAATACCACAGAGTTGATACATTGTTCTGGGGTTGCTGTTTCCCATATGTAGTACTTTACATTTGTCAATGTTAAACTTCATTTGCCACCTCTCAGCCCATCTGCTTAACCTTTCCAGATCCTGTTGCAGCAGCATAGTGTCAGTAGTGTAATTGACAACCCTGCCAACCTTCGTATCGTCTGCAAACTTGGACATTAAGCTTCATATACCATCATCAATATCATTTATAAATACAGAAAACAATAATGGACCCAATACTGAACCCTGAGGGACTCCACTAATAACGTTAGTCCACGATGAGCAGTGTCCATTGATTACCACTCTCTGTCTTCTCCCCCTTAACACCCCTTTATCCATAGCAGCAATTTGCCTCCAATACCACACTGCTCCAATTTGTGCAGCAGTCTTCCATGTGCAACAGTATCAAAAGCCTTTCTAAGATCCAAGTATATAATATCAAAGTTATTCCCTGCATCCAGTTCTTTTGTGACTGCATCATAGTATCCAATCAAATTGGTCAGGCAAGACTTCCCCTTAACAAAACCATGCTGTGTCTGAGCTATAACTGAAGTCTTGTCTAGATGATCCTGCAGTGCTTCTTTAACCAGTGCCTCCATTAATTTTCCTGGAACAGAAGTTAAACTCACAGGTCTATAATTACTTCTGTCAGCCTTTGATCCTCCTTTGTGAATTGGGGTCACATTTGCACATCTCCAGTCCATGGGTACCTCCCCTGAGTCCAAGGAAGCTCTCATAATTATGGCTAAGGGTTTGCTTACTTCCTTTGCCGCCTCCTTTAATATAACTGGATAGATTCCATCCACCCAGGTGCCTTTCTTGTGTTTATCTTCAACAATTTCTCCTCCACTTTACTCTCAGTTATTACAAGATTCTCTAGCTTACTGGCAGAGTTGAAAACACTTCTGGCATCCCCTCGCTGAATAACTCCTCATGTGTGAATGTCGATGCAAAATATTCATTTAGTTTGTTAGCTACCTGAGCAGGATCATCAACAGTTGACCCATCGATATCAAGTGGACCAATCTGATTCATCCCCTTCCTTCTAGAGTTTACATAAGTAAAGAACTCTTTGCTGTTTTTCTTCGCATCCCTGGCCAAGGATTTCTCGTAATCTGCCTTCGCCTGCCTAACCTCCTTTGTAACTTGGTTACAGATCAACTTGTATCTATCATAGGCTTCTGTGTAACGTGTTAATTTGTATGTATCCCATGCATTTTTCTTCTCTGCCATATGCCTCATTAGTTCATCTGACATCCATTTAGGCCTAAACCTTGAACAAAATTTCTTAGTTGGTATGTAAAGCCTAGTAGCTTCGAAGACAAGTTCTTTGAATGCCTTCCATTTTGAATTTGCTGTTGGTAACATCATCAGTTGATCCCACTGTATAGAATTTAAATACTGTCTGAGTCCATCGTAGTCGCCTTTACGAAAGCAATAACCCTTCCCTTTACCCCTAATGGTAGTTACCTCTTTGAGTAAATCCCACTTCAGAACACTGTGATCACTGCCACCTAGTGGTTCTTTGCAGATTCTTAATGCATGAAGAATCACTACTGATAATCAAATGAAGAGTATTACTCCCTCTATTTGCCTCCCGAACATGCTGATGTAGAAACAATCATCCAATAAATCCACAAAAGCCTTGCTAGTGTGTAAGTGACCAGCCCCCAAATTCCAGTAAATATCTGGGAAATTAAAATCCCCCATAATAAGACCCTCTGATTTACTGGCCCACTCTATTTATCTGTACAGTTTCTTATTATACTCATCAGAGTCATTAGGCCTGTAGCACACTCCTACTTTCAATTTTGATCTCCAAATGCTTATGTCACACCATACTGACTCGACACTACACTGTCCAGCGATGTCGACTGGCTTCACGTCCTTGGTTTTTATGTGTTTCTTAACTAATAGCATACCCCCTCCTCCCTTCCTATCCTGTCTATCCTTTCTGTAGACATTGTACTCCCCAAATTCTAGTTCTGCATTCCTTATATCTGTGTGACACCACGTCTCTGAAATCCCAACAATGTCTGCCTTTGATGTTTTGAGCAATACCTCAAATTCATCAAATTTATTTACTAGACTCCTAGCATTGGTGTACACGCAAGTATACATGCACCTGCTCTTCCTCTTAGCCACCCTAACACAACCCATGTGTTTACTTGTACCCCAATGATTCCCAGCAGTCTCTGAAATATCCTGCATCTTATTTTCTAGGCTGCTGCTCGTTCCAATAGAAGCAGTGCAAGAATCACTTTCTCCTCTGCCAGTGGCTACTGTTAATCTATTAGTCCTTGTAACACCCCCCCCCCAATCTAGCAGTTTTCCGACCCTCTTAACACTGCCTCGATGGCATCAGCAAATATTCTTGCACCCTTTTTTTTTAAGTGTATCCCATCCCTGTAGAAGCAGTCTTTCCTGTTAACAAGTACAGACCAGGTTGAAAAAAATTCTACCCCTTGAGCCCTGCACAATCTTTCCAGGGCCGAATTGATCGACAGGGCTCTCATCATATACTCCCTCCTATCGTGTCTGGGAAGAATTGCAGACATTTTAAAATTCAACCCTAATTCACGGCTTTTTTTCATCAGTGACCTGTACTTGTTAAGTAATTCCGCCGGTCTCCTACTCTTAATATCATTAGTGCCAACGTGTACAACTATATCACCTTTTGTGCCCTTAAAAGATGATATCCGCTCTACAATGTCATCAACATTTGCCCCTGGCAGACATACCCTGGTCCTGTTCCACCTATCGGTTTTTCAAAGCATGTTTCCCGTTTCCCTGACAATAGAGTCGCCAACAACTACTAGTTCCTTTGGTCTTATCCGTTGTTATGGCAGGGTCCCAGTACAGCTTATGAATTTTGGGCCTATAGTACTGCCTGGGGTTCGTACTTGTGGTACGTTATTATTATTATTATTTATTTATAATATTTTCAGATTAAAAAAAATTGATTACTGGGACCTTGTTTTTGGTAGTGCAATATCAGTTTAGAAGGGTATACGATTAGCAATATAATCAGCGAAATGACTAAGGAAATTTGGGATGTTAATCTTTTTAGATATTCATCATCATAAATGATATCAAATTATGTAAACACTCGATAACAGAACACATTTTCCAGCTGTCTTGTAGCCATTGATGGAGAATATCCAGTAAAGTAAGATACGCATATTTAGGTCCCTTATCAGTAAAATATAGCAAAACACGAGCAGCTTAAACATATTTTCGCGTATTTGAAACTTATAATTTGTTTGTTATTTGAAACAGGAAATATTGACTTTAAGAGCATTAGTAGTGGAAAATTATGCAAGAAAGCAAGCTTATAAAGCGTCAGCCAAAAAAAAAAAAAAAAAAAAATTCTTCCCACACATGTGCAGAGCTTGAAATCCACACTTCGTTTTCCAGTTAGTGCATGTTCCAATAGAAGTAGTTTAAAGAATAATTTTCACTTCTGCATTCAACTCTAGTTAATCTATTAATCTGTGTATCCCCGAAGCGATTAGGTTCCCACCCGCCTTATACTGCCTGAATAGCATCAGCGAATATTTTGCACCTTTCTATTTAAGTGTATCCCATCCCTGTAAAAACAGTCTCTCCTGTTAAAGAGCATCTCATAAGCCTCGCGCGACCTCCCAGGGCTGAATTGATTGACAAGCCTCTCATCATATACTGCCTTCTGTTATGTCTGGGAAGAATTAGACACTTTCAAATTTAATTCTAATTGGCGACTTTTTCCTAACATTTCTCTGTACTTGTTAAGAAAGTTCTTAGATCTCCTACTCTTAATATCATTAGTGTCAACGTGTACAACAATGTCACCTTTCGTGCCCTAAAAAGATAATATCTGCTCTGCTCTACAACATCATGTACTTTTACTCCTGGCAGATATACCATGCTCCTATCTCATCTATCCTTTTTGCACGGTATTGTTATCGTTTTCCTAACGATAACTACTTCTAGTAGAACCAGAGCATTCTGCCTTGTGACTACCGCTCTGTTGCCTGGTGCACAAGGCTGGAGGCAGCTGAGAGCTTCATGGCCCTCATTTTAATTCTTTCAATGTCATCCATCCTGTTCTTCAAGCTCTCATAAACGCCCATCACCAAGCTGAGTTGGCATCCAACTTCTTCACATTCTTTGCACCGAACACACAAAGTGATCTCCCTTCGCTAAATGATCTCCCTATCATTTGCCGTTCCTGAAAGACCGCCGCAAACATCGTACAAACAGCACATTTAGTATGGCCGTAAATTAGCATTAGCATAGGCATATGATGCAAGAAAGCAAGCTTATCCAACATCAGCCAAAAAAAAAAAAAAATTACAACTCCCATTTCACCCCTCCGTTCGTTCGAAATACCTGTCCAGCTGGGCCTTAAATTTATTTAGGCTATCAACTTCCACTACAAAGGATGGAAGTCTGTTCCACCAACCAACTACTCGCTGGCTAAAGGCAAATTTCTGCACATCTCTCCTACATCTGTCTTTCCTCAATTTGAATTTATGCCCTCTCAGGTGATTATTCTGAGCAAAAGGAAGAATCCCATCGGCATTTAGCATGCTCAAACCATTCAAGACTTTATATACATCTATCAGATCACCTCACAAGTGCCTAGTCTCCAGACACTGTAATTTGCAAAACTTAAGCCTTTCTTTGTAAGAGCAACCCTTTGTTTCATTCACTAATCTTGTTGCCCTTCTGTGTACTCGTTCCAGCAGCTCTACATCCTTCTTGAACTGAGGTCTCCAGACCTGTATACAGTACTCAAGGTGTGGCCTGACCATTGCCTTATACAAGGGGATAATCACCTGCTTATCCCTGCTAGAAAAATTCCTGTATATCATTGACAATACACCGTGAGCTACTCTTGCAGCCCGTCTGCACTACTCACAGAACTTCATATCTGCCTGCACAATTACCCCGAGGTCCTTTTCATTCTCTACCACTGTCAGTGTAGTACCAGAGTTGATACGTTGCGCTGAGGTTACTGTTTCCCATATGTAGTACTTTAAATTTGTCACCTCTCAGCCCATCTGCTCAACCTTTCCAGATCTTGTTGCAGCAGCATAACATCAGTAATGTCCTTAACAACCCTGTCAACCTTTGTATCGTCTGCAAACTTGGACATTAAGCTTGATATACCATCATCAATATTATTTATAAATACAGAAAACAATAATGGACCCAACACTGAACCCTGAGGGACTCCACTGATAACATTAGTTCACGATGAGCAGTGTCCATTGATTACCACTCTCTGCCTTCTCCCCCTCAACCACCCCTTTATCCATAGCAGCAATTTGCTTCCAATGCCACACTGCTCCAATTTGTGCAACAGTCTTCCATGTGCAACAGTATCAAAAGCCTTTCTTAGATCCAAGTATATAATATCAAAGTTATTCCCTGCATCCAGTTCTTTTGTGACTGCATCATAGTATCCAATCAAATTGGTCAGGCCTGACTTTCCCTTAACAAAACCATGCTGTGTCCGAACTATAACTGAAGTCTTGTTTACATGATTCTGCAGTGCTTCATTAACCAGTGCCTCCATTAATTTTCCTGGAACAGAAGTTAAACTCGCAGGTCTATAATTACTTGTGTCAGCCTTTGATCCTCCTTTGTGAATTGGGGTCGCATTTGCACATCTCCAGTCTATGGGTACCTCCCCTGAGTCCAAAGAAGCTCTGATAAGAAGCGCTTATGGCTAAGGGTTTCCTTACATCCTTTGCTGCCTCCTTTAATATAACTGGATAGATCCCATCCATCCCAGGTGCCTTTCTTGTATTTATCTTCAACAATTTCTCCTCCACTTTACTCTCAATTATTACAAGATCATCTAGCTCACTGCCAGAGTTGAATACACCTCTGGCATTCCCCTTCCTCAATAACTCCTCATGTGTGAATGTAGATGCAAAATACTCGTTTAGTTTGTTAGCCAGTTGAGCAGGATCCTCAACTGTTGAACCATCAATATCCAATGGACCAATCTGATTAATCCCTTTCCTTCTAGAGTTTACATAAGTAAAGAACTCTTTGCTGTTTTTATTTGCATCCCTTGCCAAAGATTTCTCAAAATGGGAAGCATTAAGTTTTTTGAATGCTTCCCATTTTGAATTTTCTGTTGGTAACATCATCAGTTGGTCCCACTGTACAGAATTTAAATACTGTCTCAGACCATCGTAGTCGGCTTTACGAAAGCAAAAACCCTTCCCTTTACTACTGATGGTAGATACCTCTTTGAGTAAATCCCACTTCAGCACACTGTGATCACTGCCACCTAGTGGTTACTTTATCTGCAGATTCTTAATGCATGAAGAATCACTACTGATAATCAGATCAAGAGTATTACTCCCTGTAGTTACCTCCCGAACATGCTAATGTAGAAAACAATCATCCAATAAATCCACAAAAGCCTTGTTAGTGTGTGAGTGACCAATCCACAAATTCCAGTCAGTGTCTGGGAAATTAAAATCCCCCATTATAAGACTCTGTGATTTACTGGCCCACTCTATTTCCCTGTACAGTTTCTTATTATACTCATCAGAGTCATTAGGCCTATAGCACACTCCTACTCTCAATTTTGATCCTCCAATGCTTATGTCACACCAAACTGACTCGACATTGCACTGTCCAGCGATGTCGATTGGCTTCACTTCCTTGGATGTTATGTGTTTCTTAACTAATAGCATAACCCTTCCTCCCTTCCTATCCTTTCTGTACATATTGTACTCCCCAAATTCGAGTTCTGCATTCCTTATAACTGTGTGACACCACGTCTCTGATGTCCCAACAATATCTGCCTTTGATGTTTTGAGCAATACCTCAAATTCATCAAATTTATTTACCAAACTCCTAGCATTGGTGTACACGCAAATATACATGCACCTGTTCCTATTCTTAGCGACCCTAACACAACCCATGTGTTTACTTGTACCGCAATGACTCCCAGCAGACTCTGAAATACCCTGCATGCGACTCTCCGATTTGTAGAGTCGCTCCCTTCAGTTCTCCACCCGAACCACAACACTCCAACTACTTTGGACCCTTTGCTTTGCTGTTTTAATCTGAACTTTGATTTACGTTTTAATTCACTTTAATCTGAGAATACTACACAAAACTAATAGAAATCCAAAATGTAATAATACGTATTATGTCATTAAATTTACGATGTACGTAATACGCTACGCCATTACGTTCGTAGAATTTTAAATGGGTTATTGGCTTATTAAAAATAACATTTCTTGGTTAAAAAGAAAAAATATATATTTCAACCTAAGCGATTAGAGCCTTGGAGTTAGCAAGGGTGTTCAGTTCGATTTTTTTTTGCAGTATTTTATAGCAGATATGAAATAATGTGATGATGATCATTAGAAATCAAGAAGGCTTTCCAGGCGTTTTGAGCTTGTACAAATATTTTAACCATAAAACAATTAGTAACTATTAGTTACTAATGGTTTTATGGTTAGTAACTTTAGCCATTAGTAATAGCATGACATTCCTCGATGCATTTTAACAGTCGCGATTTGATTCAAATATCCCAATTTCTTTTATCAAGATTGTTGGGGGGGGGGAAGAAAAGAAAAGAAAGAATCGAATCAATTAGGCTATTGAAACCAGATTTGTTCTTTTGTGATTACACGTTTCGTTTCCCAGTTCACTTTTTTTTACATTTCCACCACTATTTATAGACCAGCAGTGGCTTGCGTTTTAAGTCTTAAAACTTAAAGATATTATCTGATTCTTTGATAAAGGTAAGACAATACGTATTGTCTTACCTTTATGAAATATTTTTCGTTGTAAGTATGATATTTAGGAAAATGACTGAAAAATTGCAATTGGACTGCCTAACATTCAGGACTAATGTTAGATTAGCATTAGCATTAAAAGAGGAATATGATACAAAAAAGCGAGCTTATATAGCATCACCAAAAAAAAAAAAAAAAAAAAAACCCTTCCCATTTCACCCATCCATTCACTAGAAATATTCGTCTGGTTCAACCTTCAACTTATTTCACTTGTTTACCTCCACTACAACAGATGGGAGCTCGTTCCGATTCTCAACCACACTGGCTAAAGGCAAATTTCCACACATATATTCTACAATTATCTTTCCTCAATTTCAATTGATGTCCCCTCGGGTGAGTAATTTGAGCAAGAGGAAGAATCCCATCAGCATTCAGCTTGCTCAAACCATTCAAGGCCTTATACATTTCAATTAGATCCCCTCGCAGGTGCCTAGTCTCCAGACGCTGCAATTTGCAGAACTTAAGCCTTTGTAGGTAACAGCAACCCTCGGTTCCACTCACCATTCTCATTGCCTTTCTCTGTACTCGTTCTAGCAGCTCTACGTGTTTCCTAAAATAAGGCCTCCAGACCTGTATGCAGTAGTCGAGGTGTGGCCTGACCATTGCCTTATACAAAGGGACAATCACCTCCTTATTCCGGCTAGCAAAATTCCTGTATATCATTGGCAAGACACCACGAGCTATTCTTGCAGCCTGCCTGCACTGCTCAGAAAATTTATATCTGACTGCACAATTACCCCCTGGTCCGTTTCATTCTCCACTACCCTGTGTGTAGTACTACCCAGTTAGTGACTCTGAGGTTACTGCCACCCATATGCAGTACTTGACACGAGGTGGCAACTGAAGTTTAACATTTGTTAACGTTAAACTACGGTTGAAACCACTCAGCCCATCTGCTCAACTTTTCCAGATCCTGTTGCAGTAGTGTATTATCATTACTGTCATTAAGAATCCTTGCCAACCTTCGTATCGTCTACAAGCTTAGATATTAACCCTGATATAACTTCATCACTATCATTGATAAATACAGAAAACAACAATGGGCCTAACACCGAATCCTGGGCCGCCAATAACATTCATCCACGAAGAGCAGTGTCCATTAATTACCACTCTATGTCTTCTCCAACTCAACCATCCTTTTATCCATTTTAGCAACTTGCCCTTAATGCCACACTGCTCCAATTTGTACAGTAGTCTTCCTTCTGCTACAGTATCAAAAACTTTCCTAAAATCCCAGTATATGATATCAAAATTATTTTTTGCATCAAGTTTCTTTCACCATGTCATAGTATCCAATCAAATTTCAGACAAGGCTTCCCCTAAAAAACCCATGCTGTGTCTGAACTATAACTGCAGTCTTGCCTAGATGATCCTGTATTGCTTCTTTGACCAGTGACTTATTTTCACTGGAACAGAATTAAAACTAAGAGATCTGTAATTACTCGTGTCGCTCTAATCCCCTTTGTGAATTGGGGACATATTTGTAGATATCGAGTCCATGGGGACCTCCCCTGAGTCTAAGGAAGCTTTCATAATTATGGTTAAGGGTTTTCTTACTTCCTCTGCTGTTTCCTTTCATATAACTGGATAGATCCCATCCACTCCAGGTGTCTTTCTTATGTTCAATTTCAACAATTTCTCCTCCTTTTTTGCTCTGTTATTACAAAATCATTTAATTCCTTGTCAGAGTTTGATAATCTTCTGGTCTCCAATTCCCTACAGTCTTCCTCATGTGTGAATGTAGATGAAAAATACTCATTCAGTTTGCAACTACCCCAGCAGGTTCGTTAATAATCGAACCGTCGATGTCAAGTGGGTCATCTGATTCATTCCCTTCCTTCTTGAGTTTACATAAGTAAAGAACTATTTATTGTTTTTGTTTGCATCTTTTGGCAAAGATTTCTCGTAATCTGCCTTTGCTTGCCTAACGTCCTTTGTGACTTGATTACAGACTATCTTATATTTACCATTTGCATCTGTGTCTCCTGATAATTTATATGCGTCTCATGCATTTTTCTTCTTTACCACCAGTCTCATTAGTTCATCTGGCATCAATTTAGGCCTAAACGTTGGAGAAATTTCTTGGTAAGAAAAGCCTCGTAGCTTCCAAGATTAATTTCTTGAATGCTTCCCATTTAGAATTTGCTTTTGGTAACATCGTCAGTTGGTCCCACTGTATAGAATTTAATAAATCTCTGAGACCATTATAGTCACCTTTACGAAAACAAAATCCCTTCCCCCTGATGGTAGTTACATCTTTAAGTAAATCCCACATCAGTACACTGTGATCACTGCCACCTAGTGGATCCTTTATCTGCAGATTCTTAATGCATGAAGAATCACTGCTTATAATCAGATCAAGAGTGTTACTCCCTCTGGTTTCCTCTCGCACATGCTTCTGTAGAAAACAATAACCCAATAAATCCACAAAATTCTTGCTAGTGTGTGAGTGACTAATATACAAGTTCAAGTCTATATCTGGGAAGTTAAAATCTCCCATTATAAGACAATCTGATTTACTGCCCTACTCTATTTCTCTGTACAGTAGTTCGTTGTACCCATCAGAGTAATTAGGCCTATAACACACTTCTACTCTCAACTTGGGTTTCCCAGTGCTTATGTCACACCACTCTGACTTAAGACGGCACTGTCCACCAATAATGTCAACCGGATGCACTTCTTTAGATTTTATGTGTTTCTTAACTAACAGCGTCACTCTCCTCCTTCTATCCTGGCTGTCCTTTCTGTACACAGTGTACTCCCCAAATTCCAATTCTGCATTCCTTATCTCTATGTGACACCATGTTTCTGATGTCCCAACATCATCAGCCTTTGATATCTTCACCATCACCTCAAATTCATCAAATTTATTTACTATACTCCTAGCATTGGTGTACATGCACGTGTTCTTACTCTTAGTTACCCTAACGCAACGTATGTATTTACTCGTTCCATGATGACTCCCAGCAGTCCTTGAAATCTCCAGTACCTCACTTTCCAGGCTGCTGCTCATTCCAATAGAAACAGTGCAAGTATCAGTTTTACCTCTGCCTGTGATCACGTAGTTGTGACTACATCACTGTTCTCTGAAGATAAAATTTAAAAATGTTTAATTTTATCTGTCTATTCTGCAGATTCAAATGTCTAGAATTAAACTATACAATTAATGTCCTTAGTATAACGAAGCAAATTCTTTTTCTATTGTGCTCATACAGTAGGATAAGGAAGATTAGAAATAACTGCTTCACTCCTATTGATCCCGATTCTAGCGGATCTTGAGATAATCACATTTTTAATTAAATTTTCTCACTTAGGAAGATGCCTTGTACCACTCAACTTAACATTCCCAAACCATTCCCTTATCAAAACCAGTTATCCAAGGATCAAGTACCATCTTTTACAAGAGAAGCCCTTTCATTTGATTTTTTTCCTTTTATTTTACATCGTGATCGAGTTAGTCGGTCTCGGTTTTTCATTCCGCAAAGACGACAAACTAACGATAGCATACATGCAGTCTAAAGACTTGACTTGAGTATAGAGGTGACTAGTTGTCGAGCTTTGTAGCTCACATAATCGGAATCTTTCCTCGTACGGTCACCCTTTACACTATACGAGTTGCTGTCTTTGGATCTTTTAAAGCTGTCTTTTTCAGATGAGGTCTCCATACTTGGACACAGTATTTCAAATGAGATCGTACAATTTCCTTATACAGTGGATTTATGACCTCTCTATCTCTATTTTCGATAACTCATCGATAGAACACCGTGCACTTTCCTGGCGGCCTGTTTACACTGTTCAGAAACTTCATATCTGCTAATATTGTAACTCCCAGATCCCTTTCTTCCTCACTCTATTGCTTATAATTTAACCCAACTAGTGCATAAGTTAATTTGGGGGTTGCTATTCCCCAAGTGTGAGCGCTTGCATTTTGCTGCCCGACAATCTCGTCTCGAATAAGATGAATATGTCTGTCTTGACTGGTGTTCATTAACTTTAAAACTTCTACTAAAAAACCGGTACGTTTCCCTTGTTTTTAACAGCCGACATTGGAAAAATGCAGGCCTCAAGTTTCTCATTACTGCTTTTTTTTTTTTTTTCAATTATTAATAGAGATTCTAAAGATAACAATAATAAATAACCATTTTGGAAAGGTATAACAAGCATAAACTTAAAGTTTGTCGTGTCAGAGTCACCTTAAGCTAAGGATTTTGGGCCTTATAGTGAATGATGATTTAACATGGTAATAAATGTTTTTGAAAGGTCGACAGCATTCAAAGATATTTGAGAATGCATGTTATAAATGTTAAGAGTTAGTACATACTATAATGATACATTTAGGCTACAATGAGTAGATAGAAATCATGCGATACCTACTTAGTAATGGGTAGGCCCACCTTTCGCCGGATAAGGGAAGTCACGCTGCGAGGTATTGTGTCTACTAGTTCACGAAAGCGTTTCACATGTATTTCCATCCATGCTTGCTGCACCGCTGTCTAGAATTCCATCACATTACTGGGTGGTGGATCCAAAGCTCGAACGGACCTTTCCACAACATCCAAAGATGCTCCACAGGGTTCGTGTCCAGTGAACAGGGAGGCCATTCCATAGTGGTAAAATCCGTGGAATGCTCTTCGAACCATGTTCTAGTCACCATGGCTGTGTGGGGAGGCACATTGTGCTGCTGGAAGAGTCCATTGCCCTGTGGGTGCACGATGACCATGAAGGAATGCATATGGCCTGCAAGGAGGGACATGTAACCTGGACCGTTCAGAGATGCGTCTAGACGTACCAGAGGTCCCAACGTATGCCAGTCGAACATACCCCAGACCATTACCGACCGTCCACCTGTCTGAACAATTCCTTGTTTACATGATGGGTGCATAGCTTCGTTTTGTTTCTGCCAGATACGCACCCTCCTCTTATCGAAATAACTGGAAACGGGACTCATCAGGACTTGGATGATTAGAGCAACAATGGGGGAAAATATATATCCTTAGTAAAGGGCGCCCAAAAATCTTTCAAAAATCTCAGGTCGCCGAAATACCTTGGGTTGGTCCTGCCGATTCATAATAGGTGCCGAAAGGATTTGAAAACATACTACTTAGAAAAACTGAACTTATACTTTATTTTAAACATATGAAAACTTTTATTATCTATATCAATTATTATAAGCACTTCTCTCTCTCTCTCTCTCTCTCTTTAAAAGTAGTGGCATCTCATGCCACTACTTTTAATACCTTAATAATTATTATTTTTATAATTTAATTTATATTATAATTAATTCAAAATATTAATTCATTAATTAATTAAACTCTCTCTAGGCCGAGAGTCAATAAATCTTGGTCCTATTAGGGTTTGCTACCACAGTTGTTAATTGTACTATATATTATAAGCCTATGGTCATAAAAATACGCTTAAATATTGTTAAGATTTTTAGAGGATAATATTTGATTAATGAACTGGAAGAATACCACTGCAAAATCACCGAATAGGGGTATGCTCAAACATTTATAATGTAATTTACAATTATTTTATTTCTATTAAAAAAAAGAAAGAAAAAAAAGCACGACTTTATATTAATGCCTTATATTAAATTCCCCCCCCCCCAATAAATAGAAGTTTTTCTCTTCTTCAGTAAAATTACTGTAAGCTATATTTGTCCTAATAATTATTACATTCGTAAAATATATACATTTTGTCAATTATGGTAATTTAAAAAAAAAAAGGTATATTTTCCTTACTTTGAATTTTCCTTTCGGCCGCTTCTTTTTCTTGCCAATCAGGATATAATGCTGATGCCACTTCTTCCCATGCCTTATTTTTAGCATTCTTATTGTTGAATGTTTCACCGGTCAGATCCCATAAACATGGACGAATTTTGATCTGAAGAATGAATCTTTCAATGTCTTTAGCGGGTATTGGCATTTCCTCTCAGAGTGAGTTCTACCCCCAATTCCAAACACCAGGTTAGACGTTTGCGCAGTTTCCAGACCTGCGGTAAAAACGCTGCCGTTTGCAGGCCTTCACGGTGTGTCACACCACACTAAAAAAAAAAAAAAAAAAAAAAAAAAGACTACTTTTATAGCTTTCAAATTTCGAACGAATATCCAGTTGAGGAAAAAAGGAATGTATGTTGTCAGCCATCTTGGACTTACTTCAGATTGACCAAGAGTAGTGAGCGATTAATTCAGCAAATTTGGCGTTTAGAGGGGTTTCGGAAGAACGATAATTTTCCGTGCGGAGGGTAGTCGCCGCCTCAAGGCCAATTACGCTTCTCTCTCGCGCTCTCTGTCTTGCTCTGGCAGTGGCAACGCGAGCGGAGCGTGAAAGTCTAGTGAATGACCTTCAGTCGCCGACTGCAGTTTATGGCCCGTTTCACAGGGACGCGTTGTTATTGCACGCTTTTCTACTGCATCGTGATAAAACCGCATGGCAATACGACGCCACCATATGTAATGGTAGTCGATTCCATAGCCGCACCAGGGAACAGGGAGATAAATCCTCAGGAGCATTTTGTTTTCTTTTATATAAGTGTACTGTTGACGCTTGTAAAAGCTACCAATGTGGAAAATACGAGCGATCCTTGCTGCCATTTTACATAGGTCTATACAGGGCCGAATTTCCCGTTAGGCACCGTACGCACAGTGCATAAGGCTTACGAAGGAAAGGAAAAATTAAATTCGTTCATAAATTCATTCCTCCATTCGTTCATAAATCTATTACTTTTTCCTGATTTTTATTACCCTTTTATTTCCCAAAATATATATATAAAAAAAAAACTTCTGCAAGGTTCACTTCTCTCGTGTGAAACGGGTCTTAATAGGAAAGGATTCAGAAACTGTCCCATTACGGTTTTATTAGCTGGAAATTAAAAAAAGTTGTAAAATTCGGGTCCTTCATTTTCCTCAATTAATGATGGAATATAATAAGTCGGAAAAAAAATCGAGTAAAATTAATAGATTTCGCTTTAGACTTTTCACATAAAACATAAAGACACTTAAACATAAAAAGCGTAAATACCTGTTTTTTTTTCTGTTAACTAAAAGAAATTCTCCAATCTTCTGGATTGTAGATATTTTAAGTGGAGCAAGAGTTGCACGATCTTCCGGAATTATTAACAGCAATAATCAAGGATTAAAAGGCTTTCAAAATGAATATTCAGTTGATTTTAAGTTTTTTTTTTGTTTTGCACAGTTTCAATTCAATTCTCTTTCAATTCACTGTATTTTATATTTTCACTACTATTGTCGTTTAATTACTTTTTTTCCCCTGAAAGTGGGTGATCAGTGGCAACATACAAAGAATGAAACGTGGATACCTGATATAGTGATTAACAATAGGAAAAATATAGAATTTTAGTGCCGTCTTTGTTTTGAAAACGTTCGATCAGAAATCCTGGGCGGTTCCAGGATTTTCTACGACGGGAGAGGGGCCGGGGTTAAAGCAGTATTTGCGAAAAACCAGAGTTCATGGGAAATAATCTATAGCCTCCATGATCAAAATCACATTATTTTAATCATAGAGGCTATAGCTCTTTTAGTTTATCTAGAATCACTCCTGTCTGCAATTATTTAGGACAAAGGCGCAGTATCTCTAGCTTTAAGGTCCTGATCAACGCAATTAATGAAACAGTTTTTTAGGTTTTAATTGAATTTCATTTCTATAATTATTGGTCTTTTTGTTTATTACGTTTTAAACCTATTTATTTCTATCCTCCATTCGTTCATAACTCAGCCATACTCTCTGGGCTTGTGCATATCACAAACATTAGAAAGGGACCTGTAAATATCTGCGCCAAGGTCCCCTTACTACATAAATCGGGAATTGATCACCAGACGACACATTTCCTCCGTTAAAAAAGCCATTTTTAGGTTATAACAGTTTTCCGTTAACTTACCATGTCACACACAGTAAGTTATTACATATACCCATGTGTGTTCTGTCTGTAAATTGCATGTGTTCTCTGGTCGATTTGCCTGTTTTGCTGGACGAAAAAACTTGTCTATGGGGGTAAAAACCTTGCTATCTACGCCTGAAACCGACTACTCAGCGACGGAGGAAAAAAATCTCATTAAACTACCTCGCGTCATAGTTGGGATTCGAACCCTGGCCTTTTCTACCCGATGTGGGAAGAACGGTACCACTGTGCTACAGCTCAGACACATAGCTGTTAAGATAATTACCATCACCGTCTTCCATTACCATTACCGTCTTCCACACCGAGTGGAAAATACCCGAGTTCGAATTCCGTCGTTGACGGGAAGAATTTTTATAGGTCTTTTTCACAAAGTGGCTGAGTTAGTCGGTCTCAGGCGTGGTAGTATGGTTTTTTTCTCCAGGAAACTAGGGTCTTTCGTCAAACAAACAGAAAATCGACATCAAAACACACATAATTTAGAGATATACAAGGAGCAACATGGCCTTATTCTCTTAAAAACCAAAAACAACCAATTCCCATCATCATCTTCAGAATCAAAATTACCTTCCAGAAAGTGTGCTTGGTGTGAAAGAAATTGGATTCCATCATAGAAGTACTGCTCTTTGGTGCATTTGATGTGATGTGCCTTGTATGGATTGCCACCTAGATATGGCTGAACTGTGATCAGCATTCGATGCTGTTCTTGCCTACTCCTTCATGTTCTCAGTTGACCACCAAACTTCAGCTGTCTCCAGTCTTTTTGAAGCAATTGCTGTCACTTTGAGTTGTCTGAATGGATGGCTGCAACATCAATAAGTTGTCTGAATTGACAACTTATTGATGTTGCAGCCATTTATATCCTAATCTCAACATCAACATTGATGCTGTGAATTGGTTTCTTAACAATTTGTACTTGTCTGCCATTCGAATTATTTACTGACTTCAATCCATCCCTTCACCTCAACACCAAGTTCATTGTCTCGCATGATTCTTCACTTCAATTTCCATATACTGTACTGCATCATGAACTGCTTTTCCAGGAAAAACAGTCATCTTGATCTGATGTTTGCTTCGATTCCCAGTGAGCTCCTAGGCAACTCGGTCAGGTTATTCAACTGGCCATGATCCTATTCTTTTCGTTTTCAGCATTTCGAAGAGCTAATTTAATATTCCAATGAAGTTAACTGCAAGAAGAATCATGACTCTGAGGCTCCTCTGCCTGAATCACTACATTACATGGCTCCTGTTATTCCATCGGGTGTTCTTTTTAATTGTAATTTATTATTGGCTGTATCTTTTCATCAGACGGCTTGTCTGAATTTCAGATTATGCTATTTCTAAAACCATCGGATCCATTTCCTAGTCTAAGAGCTGGTGGTCCCCTGCACTCAATGCTTCTTTCTAGGTGAAAGAAGAGCATTTTAAGAAGTGAAAACTCTGTAGATCTGGTGGATACTATTGCATTTTCTATTTCAAGAGCGACCTTCCATCGATTGAAAGGCATCTGGGAGACGATACGGAAAGATATCAACTTTTCTGAACAGTATAAACAACAAACCAGAAATGCCCATGGTGTCCTATGGATGATTTATTGAATGCTACCTTGTAGAGATAGGAGGATCATAATTTCACTGTATATGGCAATTGTAAGACCACATTTGGAATACTGTATTCAAGTACGGAGACCTCATCTGAAAAAAAGACTGAGCATCTTAAAAGGGTCAAAAGATGGGCTCGCATGGTGAGATCAGCAAAAGAATGACCGTATGAGGAAAAACTGATTATGTGGGCTACAGAACTTGGCAACCAGGCACCTCAGAAGTGACTTGATTTTGAGGTTTATAAAGCTCTGAGAGGGATTGGTAAAATAAATGAAGGAATTTTCATTGTAAAGAAGACTTCTAGAACCACCGGCCATAAATTCAAATTACAGGGGCTGAGGTTTAGATTAGACTGCAGGAAGTTTTCTTTTAGCCAACGAGTCACTGATTGTTGGAACATGTTGTCCTCGCAGGTAGCTGAGGCTTAGAGTTTGAGTAAATTCAAGGGTCAAATGATTAGCTACTTATATGAGGAGAGAAGCATATAATTTGTACAGCAATACTTTGCTTAGCACGGCTTCAAACAGCATGGGTTTCACTATAACATGATTTTCAATTCAGTTTAAGTACAGTGTACATAAACTGAAAGTTTAAGTACAGTGTACATTTCAATTCAGTCAAAAATTTACTGTACATATTAAAACTCATTCTATATTCTAGACACGTACTCTACATATATGCTGCATTGTCATAGCCCAGGTACACATACATATATGCTGCAGTGCCAACTATTGTCTCACATGCACAGGTGCCAATAGCTCTCCTTGCGAAGTCAGCAGCAATGTGCAAGTGTTCAGTATTCTTAATTCAGTATTCCATCCTGACGAGATGACATGATAGCTTTTCATTTCACAAATACAATCGAAAATATATTTGCATGTTGGCTAGAAATCACTGCCAACAACATGCGTTCTGTTTGGCACCATGTTTTGCCCATTTTGGCAAATGATTTCACTGGTTTTGAATCGCAAATTCAGACAATTGCAGAAGGCATTGTGAAGATCGGAAAATACTGGGATTCGAAACTTTGGACACTCCCAATGTACATGGCTGCACTGACTCACATGCAAATGACTTAGATGATACAACTCGCCTTTAACTTGATGAGCAAACTGCATATGAAGGAGGAAAACAATTCTGAAGCGGATAACACTGAAGTGGCACCAAAAGAATTTTCAACAGAAGAATTGGAGAAAGTTTTTCGGGGGGTTGACTTGGCCTGCATGGTGATTATGAATAGAGATCCAGATGTTGAACGTAGCATCAAGATATGGAAAATTTTACAAGATGGGATTCGATGCCACAGACTTGTACACCGAGAAAAAGAAGAGACGACTTCACCAGACTTCATTATTGAAATGCCTAATACCTATTTATTATTGAAATACCTAAATAAACAATAAAGCTTTTTTCTCATCTCATGATGTTACCTTTTCATTAATAAAATTTTTGCAATATTTTTTATTTCAAATCCTTTTAATTGGCTATCAAGCATAAATTGTTTATAGATTTATTATAATTTGTTTATATATTGTTTCTCTAGTAAACATTCAATTAAAACCCATTATAATTATACCTCAATCTGCACGGTTTCACATAACAGTTTCCGCACCAATTATCAGTGCTATGACAACCAGTGTGCATTTAGTCGATGATGATGAAGAATAAACATTCTTTAACATTTGTAAGTCGTAAATAATTTCTCTATTGTTATAATTTGCTTGATTTTACAGGCTACGTTTTCATTTGTTTCGATAAATCAATCGTTGTTTAAACATAACTAATTTCAGTTGAGAACGTAACCCCTATTTTAACCTTATATCTATAGGAAATAAATTCCCGCTTTACGAGCGCGCGCGCGCTAGGAACGAATTAACTCATAAAGGCGAGAACTACCTGTACTACAAATACAATTGACATTGATTTGTGGCTTGATCACATGGCTAGGTTCTCTTCTGATGATCGTTTGGTGTGGGCTGTGGTCAATTTGCTGGATGAATAACAAACTGAATGGGGCAAAAAAAAAAAAAATTAATTCTGGAAGAAAAACCCATATTACCCTCGCTTGAGACTGACTCAGTCATGTTGTGAAAAAGACCCATAAAAATTCCTTGTGTCATTTACTAGACTTGAACTGAGGTTAAAAGCCCTCAGTTCAAAAAGATCTGTACCACCTGGTGTGGGAAAACTAATTATACCAGCTGTGCTACACACAAAGGTGTGATTTCAGGAAGTGTCACACACAAAGCTTATAAGCAAGCTGTTCTGAGTGTTTCCCTTTTTTCCAGTCTGCCTGCCATGACTGATGTTCCTCTAGATGCAGATATCATTAGGAGTGCCTATTGAGACCATGGTGCTTGATTTCGTTGTCGGTTTCCAGTCGATGGGTCTTTTGTCAGTTAGCCTTGGCTAGTCATCCATGAACAGATTATCACCTCTTGACTTTGATTCCTGGTTATAAAGGAGATTATGCATACCTAAATATGCATAAAACATAGCTACGTATATTTTGTATATTTATAGATTTAATACAATTATCTTATACATATACCAGTCATACTTTGTTTCCAGTTGTGATGAAGATAATGTACCTTTTCATTTTTTACTCATAGATTAAGGCAGATTCCATAAAGATTTATTTATTGTGGAGTATTGTTCTACAACTTTAAATAAAAAGCTCTGTTTGGAGAAATACAGTAAAAGTCCAAAAAACCATATAATTTTACAGTTTGTCTATTTTCTTTTTCTCTTTGAATATTTCTGAGGTGGAAGTTTTACTTAGAATGCTTATACACTACTTAATGTTCCCTTTCAAATTTGATGTGCAATGTCTCATATTTATATCATGCAAGAAGTTTGTTAGTGGTCATGAGTGACCCTTCTCGTAAGTAAGGTATTATTAAAATTATTAATAATTGATATTATTATTAAAGATTTGTGTGTAAATTTTCCATATGTTTTTTTGGGGAGGGCCACATAAGGTCAGAGTTCTAAGTACAATATGCATTATGGAATTTGAAGTAATTTCTAACCTCCTCCTCATTCATACATTATGTTTAAGTTTTAGTTTCATGCAATCTGGAGTTTGAAATCAAAATTAGCAGGAACCTATGTACATCTGGAATTTTTCTGAACAAAGTGGTTGCACTCAAATTTTTCTACATTACAGTCAGATGCATTGAGAGAGAGGCAGGTAAGATACTTCCCTCCCCCAATTCTCGAACCACTAACATAAATTATAATAAACAAGAATTGGAGGGGTAAAGCAAGAGCAGAGTACTTGCTTTTCCCATTCTAGCTCCTCATTACAGTATACATGTAAACATCATCTTATTGAGTGACAAGTTGCCATTTAGTAATGAATCATACTATTTCTCTAATTTCTTATAACAATGTGAATGAAGCATAATCTTTTACAGTGTAATCAGAACACCAGCTATAATATCGCATATTCTAGTGCAGTATTGTTTACTTGCATTTCGGATTTTAATTGGTTAAGAGGAGCTCTATATACAACTTTTTTTAATGTGCAATTCAATTATGAAAATGGACAGGATGAAAGATTTAAGTGACTAAGAACGTGACATGGTAATCGGTTAAAGACTTGCCAGCATGAGTATCTTAGAAATTGCAACCCTGCCAGGACTGTTATGTACATTCAATGATTTGACATAATCCAAAATGAATAATGCAGTGACAACTGAATCTCGTGATCATTTGGAACAAGCTGTATATATTTTGAATAATAATGAGAAATATTTATTTTTTCTCACCATATTAATTTCGTAGCAGCCTGATAAGAATTTGTCTCATTTCTCATTGCAAATTTTAAACAAATGAAGACAACCACTTTTTGTTATAAATGAAGGTGAACTAAAAATTTGTATTTTACATTTTAATGTGGTCATTTCCTCTATCTTGTCTGTATTATTTTTCAATAAAAAGTAAAAATTGTCACAATTCAATTTTAAATGTCAGATGTTTTTCATATTTTGCTGGTTGAATTTTTTTGTGGATATGCAAGTTTAATCAAAAATATCGATTGTTTTGGTTTTTTTTAGGAGCATTAGCAACTAAGGCTATATTGCTCCGTGAATATGCGGTGGTCATTCCTGACCTTTCCGCATCCTCCGTATTTGGTGGTGACGGGCTCGAACCCCGGTCTAATCAAGAAGCGTGTGCTACGCACTGTTGCTGCTCCTTCCCACCTGGCTACGGAGGCGCCCAAAAATATTGAGAAATATTCATTATGCATTGAAAATTTTCATACTTCTTTGAGATTAATTATCACACGTTCAAACAGCCTATATTTTAGAAAAATTCAGGAACAGTATAATCTTAAGGATGTGCAATTTATTTACAAGTTGAGTGAATAATCAAATATACTTTAGTAATCAATTATCAAAAATACTCTCTCTCTCAAAAAATTATTCAGACACCCCTGTTTTCTTAGTCCATTGAACATTTCTTGTCATGATATGCAGACCAGAGCCAACTGATAAGAAGAGGGTTGTTACTGTCAGGTCTATTATTGCTGGCTTGTTCATTCATGAAATTGCTGGCAGTCTACACCATTCAAAATTGATCATCGATGATGTTATCATGAAGCTAAAGCATTTCAGTATCACCACCACTGGCAATGTACAGGAAAATCACAACTATCTGATTCCATGTAACCATAAGGTACTCGGAAGGCAGTACAAAGGATCTCTTTGGGCGTCCCTAAAAAACCAACTCATCTACCCATGTATATGTCCATAAATTGAATGTTTGGTTGATTTGCCTGTTTTTCTGGATGAAAAACTCGAATTTCCAGGAATCTTTGCCACCCACTCTTGAGACTTTGATTAATTCAGCCATGAAGTGAAAAAAGCTCCATGTTATTCATTGGATTTGAACCCTGCCCTTTTTTCCTCAGTATTCACCTCAATCCTTTCTCCAGGGGTAGCACAGTACCTGTGGAGAAAGGATTGAGTTCAGTACAAATACATTACCGAACACCTAGATCCACAGCCTTGGTTATCAGTAGTAGCTATGAAGCCAGCAGCCTCGCCTTACATAGTGCAACGAATGTAGTCAGTCAGCTGTAAAACAGTGAAAATAGATTCAATGGAATTATGAATCTTGTTACAATCTATTCGGATGGACAAATCTGAGTGTGCAGGATGGAGGGCTGGCTTAAGTGGGAGCCAATGTGGCACTGGCTCAGGTGACTGAAGTTTTGGGAAGCACCAAAAATCAAAAGCTACAGAAAAAAACTATTAAATTCAATCAGTAAGAAACAAGTGAACAGTAAAAAAGAAACTCTACATAGGCATTTAGGGTCCGAATTTTTTGCTGTTGAAAAAACTTTTTAAGCAAACTGATCTGATGCCTAATTGATTGGTACATTTTGAGCCAAATAAAAGCCACAAGAAAAACCCTCTAAGAAGTCTATATGAATATATCACAAGCTGTTATCCTGCTTTCAAAATTGATCACCATTCAAAATTGATCATCGATGATGTTATCATGAAGCTAAAGCATTGCAGTATCACCACCACTGGCAATGTACAGGAAAATCACAACTATCTGATTCCATGTAACCATAAGGTACTCGGAAGGCAGTACAAAGAATAGGTGAAAAATTTAAACGTAAAAATTTGACAATTCAAAGAAGTTGGCAACTGAATTGGAATCCAAAACTGAATTTGAGCAAACAAGAATTCACTATAAAAAAAAAAAAAAAAATTGATAATGAAGGTATAATGACAGAGAAGGCAAATTTTAGAATCCACTTTTTGACATTTTTATACAATGCAATCTAATCACTGAAAACCAAGTTTGAGTTGATTGCAAAGTGATAATTTCCAATATAGATTTAGAAATTTTGCATACAGATAGTGATCGGAGTCATCTCCCTCATTGATTTATATGAATACAATTTGACACGATCATTGGTAAATCTTCTTGTGGTGCAGAAAATTCTTGTAACGTTGCCAGTATCAGGAGCAAAGATGATTTTAATCAAATCTATCTCTGCTCAATGGTGATACAGGATCGTTTTGATGGGTTTGCAACCTTACCAATTGAACATGCCTTTGCCAAGAATTTAGGCCTGGATAAAGTTAGAAAAAGATCTGCAGCTGTTAAGGTCTAAAAGTTAATCTTTGAAGTAGAAAATTTAAGGAGTGTGTAATAATTAATGCTTCTTGTTTATTAAATTTAAATGAATGAATTACACTTTTATATTAGTTTTATTAAAATGTGCCAAATGAAGTAAACAATAAAAATTATCAAAATATTATTTTATTTTTCATTTTTTATCTCAATAACCTTTTTTGGTTTATGAATGGGATATGAGTGAGGGTGCCAAAGCACAGTTGGCTTAGGATGACATGACCATTTGAACCAGTTTCTAGGAGGATGCCCAGAGAGTGCATTGTTTCAATACTGAAGTTCTGTTTGGGGTTAGGTGTAGGGCTGTTTCTTCTGGTGTCTTAGAGTTTTTGGTAGTTGTGTAGAGAATTATGAATACCAATGCCTACTTTAACATTTTGGACAGTTTGATTACCCTATGATGGCATTCTTTGGTACAGGCCAATGCCGTACTGCAGATGCGGTTCAAGAATGGGGATGGACATAAATGTGCAAAAGTTTGAATAGCTGGTGCACAGTAATAATTGTCCATTTTATTCATTTGTCAAAAGTTGTGCAGATCCTTGCAAAATGGGACCACGGTGATTGAGAAAGAAACAGTTCACAGCCAATTGATTGTTCTGTAAAACAGCAGTCATCAGGCCACATTTCTTGCTAGTCACTGCTTACCAGATTTGAAGCTTGAACATTTATATCTGAAGGTGTGACTATCCCACACATTTGACCACCACCGATTGTTGCCTATTTGAAAAAGGTTTTGGGACTACTAGATGAATTAGAGATGAATTCATGCTAGATGAATTAGAATTGTGTGCCTTGCATTTTCATTAGTGATCTAAAATTGATGCCCACTATTGTGTGCATCATTAATACCATTACCAGAACAATTTAAGTGAAAAGACAACATCTTAATTTTTTTTTTACTGTTAAAAAATGTTGGTAAGTATATTTCATAAACTTGTGAATCAGGGTAAGAACCTATTTTTTTTTTTTTTTTTAATTTACTAAGAGAACCTATGGGAGAAGCACCAGGGCCGACGTAAACTTTTGCGGGGCCGGGTTCAAAATTTAATTTGAAAAATTTGCTGTGGAAATGGCATTTACAAATCCTTCGTTTCTATATTTTTCGAAAAATGCATTCAGTTCTTTTAAATGCTTTGTGGCCACATCTATATGCATTTTTTGGTTCTGCAAAACTTTACTAACAATATTGACCTTAGATAATATTTCGTACCAAATGATGAGACTAACTACAAATTCAAATTCGTTTATTTTTCGGACAATGGACAAAATTTCACTTTTTAATTTACAGTCGGATATGTTTGTAGCAACTTCGTTGAGAGCATTTCGAAATTGGGGAAGTTGAAAGCGAACAGCTCTTACACTATTAAAACAACATTCCCATCTATTATCTGATAATGGCTTAGGAGTAATTTCTTGAATATGTTTTTTTAAAACATCCCAACGTGATGTTGATGCTGCAAATGTCATATATATCTTTTGTAAAACACCAAAAAAGGTTAGAGCTTCGGGTGAAGATTTTGCTGTCTCCCAGTAACAAATTCAAATTATGACTTCCGCATGGTACATAAAACGCTTTTGAGTTTTCACGCAATATATTTGCTTGTACTCCCTGATATATTCCCCTCATGTTGGTGCCACTGTCATATCCTTGACCACGGCAGTCAAATAAATTTAATCCCGTATTGCCCAAAATAACCTTGATTGTTTTGGAAAGTCCTTTTCCTGTTGTATTGTGGACTACTTCAAATTTAATAAAACATTCTTTTATTTCAACATCATCTGTTATATAGATGTAACGAAGAACAACTGACAGTTGTTCTTGGTGGCTCACATCTGGAGTATAATCCAATAAAATTGAATAATATTTTGCTTTCTTTATTGCATCTATAATTACTGTATTATGATTATATCTATAATTACTGTACAAATAATGTACTTTTTTTGCTATTGCACTTATCAATTCATTTTGAATCGAATGGGATAAATAATGGTGTCCTTTTATGGCTGTTCTATTTAAATGATCATTTAAAACTGGGTCAAATTTCGCAATTCAATTAAAATTACCCAAAAAATTACCAGTGTGTGGTGAGTATAAAGTGTCGGAAGTTCCTCGGAAAGCTAAATTATATTGGGCCAAATATAAAATAGATGCAACTATTCTTCAAAGAACTTGTTTCCAACGTTCAGTTTCCAGTTTTAAACAATTTTCGAATTCTTTATCAATTAGGTTGTCAGTATGAAGATTTTGCTCTGTTTGAAGCCATTTGTTTATAGCTTGTAAATGTATTGAAGATCGTTCGTGCATTGTGATTTGCTGAGTTAAATGAGACCAATCACAAAATCCATCTGCCCCCAATGAAACATCACTTGTAGAAAATAATTTGCAAGTGAAACAGTATATCTTATCTTTAGACTTAGAATAAATTAGCCATCTACGTGTTTTTCTTTGTCCATTCACTAATTTTCTTGTAAAATATGTTGTAGTAAAACTTCTTTTGTGTTCATTTTTAGGGAAGTTAAATTGGCTGACTTGTACAGGACCATGTTTAACTATCAAACTTGCTATTTTTTTTTGTTCTTTCAGTCGGCCACGTACCAGGGTCTTCATTGTATCTTTTTCTTCCTCAGGACAGTTTCCAGTGTTTTCACAATTTTTGGTGGTAAATTCGATTGTTTCTCTATTATCGATGTTTTCCATTTCTTCTTCAGAATGGTTCCTGATTTCTCCATCCTTGGGACGGTTTTCAGTATTTTCACAACTATTGTTGGTGGAAAATTCGATTGTTTCTCTATTATTGATGTCTTCAATTTTTTCTTCGGGGTGGTTTACACAATCGTTCATAGGAAATTGTGTTGCGTTTCTGTTGTTTTCAAATTCATCTGTTTTGATCTGTATACGAGTGTTCTTCAACGTCATTTGGTCGTCTTGTTTCAATAACATTTCATAATACTGTTTGTTTGATGCTTAACATAATCTCGCTTCTTCTTTCTTTTCAATTTTTCAGTTCCACCCATGTATTTTCTTCCACGATCTTTACCTCTGCTAGCCATACTGGAACTGGATACTAAAAAAATTTTATAATTTACAATTTAATTAAAAAAATAAAAACGGAACTTACCATAAAAAATTTATAAGTAGCAGCTATCAGCAATAAATCTCTCACAACGTCACAACACAACTAATTAGCGAAATTAATAAATAATCATAAATGCAACATGTAATGCATAAAAGACCAAAAGACCAGTCGATCAGTTGTATATTTAACTGATCATCACGACGTCATTTAAAATACATGACGAACAAAATACAGTATTTTGTTCGTCTGGTCGTATGTAACGACATACTGTTGCGAAGTGATTTTCTAGTAGGTTGAATGGTGGGAGTTCACCTTGCCAGTCGTTAAGTGACACGGAAACATCGGGGAAGTACAGCAGCAGAAAAAGCAAATGTATTTGTAAGTTGTAGCGCGACGCCTTAGAAAGTGCGGGGCCGGGTTCTGGGGAAAGCGCTGAACCCCCCTTGCGCCGGCGTTTGAGAAGCACAGTTGAATTAAAAGAAAGGCTAACAGTAATAAACAGTAAGAGTGAAAGAAAATAACATTAATACAGAACTAAATAGGTTTTTATAATTTTTTTATTACAAAGTAAAGTAAATATATTGCAAAGTGGTAATTACAGTTATATACAAATCTGGAAAAATGTAACAAATTTTGTTAACTTCTTAATCTAGAGAAGTTGAACTTTCAGAATAAATAATACAGGATGAGCTTGATGAGTGTGGGGAGGTAGTATTATTTTCTAGGCTCTCAGGATTTTCAGTTACAAGTTGGGGTGGAATATTATAGTATGAACCTACAGAATACTGATTTGCTTGATTTGACTGTGAAGAGTGTGCATAAGATGGCATCACAGGATACACAGGTGGATTGGGAGGGCAGTGCTGCTGGTTTGGAAACTGAATATTTTGAAGAAGTTGCATCATTCGTATTTTAAATTCAATTTTTTGAAACGAAGACATTTCTCTCAAAGTCGGGATGAAGGACATTAAAAATAATTTGTCTTCATCAATATTATATTCCTTAGACCGTTTTTGTGCACTCTTTTGGTTGCTCAAAACAGTTAGAAATTCTTTCTTGAATGTATTAATTTTGGGCTTCTTAGAGGAGCCACTAACTGAGATAATTTCTGGGGACACATTTTCCAAGTGTGGCATGTTGTTTGAAGTCACATTACTGTTAATAGTTTGAGGAGCATCATTTAGTTCATTACCACCATGATCCTTATTAACTCCGTTCGAGTCGCCTGAGGTTCTGTTAAGACAAAAACAACAATCATATAAATTTATAGTAAGCCACTGCATGTACCAATAGTAGCAGTGCAAGAATCATTTTTGCCTCTGCCTGTGGCTCTAGTTAAGCTATTAAATAAATGTTAAGATTAACTAGAGCATTAAATAAATGCTCTAGTTAAGCTATTAAATAAATGTTAAATAAAAGTTAAGCTATTAAATTAAATATTAGTCTGTATATCCTCCCAAGCTTGTAGTTTTCCGATTCACCTATCACTGCTTCAATAGCATCAGCAAATATTCTTGCACCCCTTCTATTCTAGTGTATCCCATCCCTGTAAAAACAGATCTCTCCAATTAACAAGCACAGACCATGTTGAGAAAAAATCCTAACCTCATGAGCCTTGCACAATCTCTCCATGGTTGAACTGATTGACAAAGCTCTCATCATATACTCCCTCCTGTCATGTCCGGGTAGAATTGCAGACACTGGTTGGTTGGTTGGTGTGGGTCCTTTCCTTAGAGTGTTAACATAACCAATGCATACTTTGCTAGTTTTCTTTGTATTCTTAGCCAAAGTCATAATCTGCTTTTGCTTGACTAAGCCTTTTAGTGACTTGATTGCAGACTGGCTTGCATTTACTGTTGGTTTGCATTCCCACTCATAATTTATAATTATCTCATGCATTTGTTTCCTCTATCAATTCTCTCACCAGACATTCATTTAGGTCTAAATTTTGAATGATATTTATTAGTTGGTATTATAAAAAGCTTAGTAGCTTCTATTACTTCCCTTCAGAATTTGGAAATTTATTTCATGAATTTGAGACCATCATCTCATCACTTGACAGCAACGTGCTATCAGGGTTTATATTAATTACTGGTCCATTTATGAGTTACAATAATGGGATTATAAAATCAAAAGATAAAGAGTGTATAAACCAATAATAAAATAGGAAATTTTATATGGATTTACAAAATTTTGTGATTAAATTAAAAATAATGCAATAAAAGTAAATTAAGATAACTAGTATACTGAAAATAAACCAGCCAACAGACTGCCTATTCTGTCAACATCACAACTTCAGCAGGAAAAATTTTGTCAAGTAACGTTAAAACATATCCCAGGATATGTTAACAGCATCAATTAGTCTCGCTGAAAAGAACTGAAAAACTAACTTCTAATGAAAGAAATTCTCCTCTCTTTACTCTTGACAGTAGTTATATTGTTAAATCCCAGCTCAATACACTGATTGCTGTTTATTATTATTATTATTAGCCATACGGTGCAAGGAAGCCTGGGGCTTATGTTGCACCTGCCAAAAAAAAAAAAATTCCCGAGAGAGAGAGAAGTAAAAAGGAATCACCAAGAAGACAAGAATGATGACATCTAGCTCAGGACTCCGGGTTTGCCAAGCCCATACTCACCAGATGTGAGCCCCTGCTGTTGTCTAGCTTTTCCTTATCTGCAGATTCTTAATACATGAAGAGTCTCACTGCTGATAATCAAATCAAGAGTATTGCTCTTCTCGTTGCCTCTCTAATATGCTAGTGTAGAAAGTGTATAATCAAGTATGGGCAATCATCTCATAAATCTGGAAATGTGTGAGTCACTATCTGGAAAGTTATTATCCCTCATTATATGATATTCTGATTTACTGACTCTTTTAATTCATCAAGTTGTTTATTATGCTGTTCACAGTCATTTAGCTGTAACATACTTCTACTCTCATTTTTGTTTTCTTAGTGCTTATTGTCAAACCAAACTAACAAACACTGGTCACCCATGTCAACCAGGTGCAGTGCCATATATTCCGCAAGTGTTTCTTAATCAAAAGCATAATTCTTTCTTCCCCTTTCTGCACACATATATAATAAAATCATCAAATGTCTGCATTTGATGAATTTATCAATGTTTCAAATTCTTTACTATACTCCTATCAGTAATGTACAATCAATAATAAAGTATATATGGGCCTGTTTTTGCTTCTAATTACTCTAAACACACAGCCATACATTTGTTTATCCTTGAGGACTGCAAAACCTTGATAATCTCTTACACCATGCTTTTCAGTCTGCTGCAAGTCAGAATAGAAGCCATAAGAATTAATTTTACCTCTGCTTGCAATTGATTTAATTTGTTTCAATATTGATTCTATTTCCAAATGATTCTGTAAAATTTCTTTGCCATATTTTCATTCTAAATCAGGTGTTGAAATGGAAAATTTTACAAAATGGAATGCTTATTAATGAAATTTCATATCTTTATAATAATTTGCTTATGTACTTCTGTCCAGAACACTCTGAAATAACTCAAAGACTACAAAAGATTTTGACCTGCTTCCTTTTGCAATATATTTTATTTAGCAGTAAAATTAAGAAGAAAAAAATTCTACAAAATTTTCTGATCGATTTACAGATCCTGAGAATTGATTTAGTTCCCAGTGAAACTAACTTGCCATTTACTTTGACAAGAAGATAATTTCTTAGTTTTTGTCATCAAGATCAAGAAATCTCAGGGTCAGACTCAACAAAGTTGCTGTTTTTGCTCATGGACAACTTTACATAGCAGTTTCCAGGTTCAAATAATTTTTGTGCAATAATTTTTTACATGTATGATGTCATACATGTAAAACATTATCAAATTGCATTTTTACCCAAGTCTTGTCCCACTGACAACTCAGCTAGCAGCAAAGGGAGCCAAAGGAAAGCTTTTTGTAATTAATTCAATATTAATCTTTACTTCTTCTCTGAATCAGTTTTGGTAAAATATTTGCCATGGATATTCTTGTTTTTAATAATCAAGTATGTGCATGATTAAGTGAAACAGCATTCTGGTCTGTTTCAAGTGCTGTTTTAAATTGATCCTTTGACACATGTACTCAACTTAATGTTTTTTATTGAATGCTCTTTAGTCATTGAAAGTTGATCTCTTTTTCATTTCCAATCAGATGATTATTATAAAGTGCTTTAGTCTTTATGTATGAATTATCTCTATTAGCTTCTCTCATTTAGTTTTTGGCCAAAAAGTCTGCATTGCTACAGATTTATTCTGGAAAAAAATTCATTAATTGAATGTCCTGTTGTGCAAATTGCAGAAAAATATTATTAATGTTTTTCTTTCCATTTTATTTTTTTATCAGTAATCAGGATATATTGCAATACTGGGTGTTTGTGAAGCAAATAATTCATTGACTTTATTCCAAAGCCTTGAAAAGGTTGTCTCCTGTTCTGTCAAGGATTGCTGGGATGGTGATATCTTTATTGAATGCAGCTATTGTGATGATTAGATTTCAGATCAATTCTGTATTATGGTTTATATCTTGTATACCCTATAAATTTTTTAAAATGAATTGAACGTTTTGAACATTCTTCTTCATTGCATCAGCTGTATTATTTTAATGAATGTCTTCTGAAGTGTTAATGTGAAATTTTATTGTAATCTTTCTCTGGATTCATTTTTTCCAAAGAATGGCCTTAATTGTACTTTTTGTTTGTTTGTCAAACAAACAAAGATTTTATATATACAGTATATATATATATATATATATATATTTAATAGAAATAGCAATCAACAGAACTTACCTTCGTCGTTCTATTTTCTTGTCTAAAAAGCCAAGTATATCAAAATAAGTATATATCTTCTTGTTCTTTGCTGAAGGAGAGCTTTTGTTAGAATGCAGTTGGGTTTTTTCTCTTTTATACCAATAATTGATGTATTTCCACTTCTTTTCCAATTCACGAACTGTATATACATATATATAAAAAAAAGCTGTTTATTTTCTACATATCAAATATATACAATAAAAGTTTTAGATTTCTTTTGTAATTTTCCACTGTGCTGGGGCCTTTGCTGGAACATATATAACATTAATAAACCCTTAGCAAAGTGAATCAAATTATGTTTTCATTACAGCCATAGCAGTTCTATGGCTCTTATCAATGCTAACTCTTATAGATGTCAGGAAGGCAATCCCATTTATAAACAGCCTACTTTATGAAGATAGCATTCTAGCAATCAATGTAACTGCTCCAAGTAGACATTTTAATGATAATAAAGATCCAGATTTACTCTTTATTTTCATTATTTTCAATTAGCACAGTAGTTGTGATTGCTACCACTGCCTTTCCACAACTTAGTATTAGTCATATGGTGCAAGGAGGCCTGAAGCTTTTGCTACACCAACTGAATAATAGTGATTAATTTAATTAATTAATAAAAAAATAACTAAATAATACAATAAAGAGTAAATCTGGACTTTAATTATGTATTCCAGTAATTAAAAAACTTGCTAGCTAAAAGAATACTTCCCGCAAACCATTATAAACCTCATTCCCTGAAATTTGAATTTATGGCCCCCTAATTTTAATTATCATTAGCATTAGTTAGGGCATATGATGCAAGCAAGCAACTTATATAGCATCAGCCAAAAAAAAAAAAAAAAAAATACCCTTCCCATTTTACCCATCCATTCACTCCAAATGTTTGTCTAGTTCTGCCTTGAACTTATTTAAGTTACTGACCTCCAACAGATGGAAGTTTGTTCTAACCATAGCCGGCATGGGCGACCGAGGGAATTTCTCAGGGCTCAATGCTTGCTGGGGCCCAGTGCTCACACAATACACAATGGTTAAGGAAGTAATTATTATAAATTATATGGTTTTGCACAAAATCAACAAGAAATGAAAGAACTGTTCTTGTTTGATGTGACAGGCTGTCATTGGTCAATGTGTCGGCTGTGTGGTAATTGCTAATTGGTGCTTACTGACACGTGACCAATGCCCTGATTGGTCTATACTTTTCATGCATCAGCTCAGCTGATGGTATCTTTTGAAGAATATTTTGTGTCTTATTATTATTACTAGCCATACAGTGCAAGGAAGCCTGAGGCTTATGCTGCACCAGCTAAAAGAAATTAAATTTTCGAGTTACCCTGAGAGAGAGAGAGAGAGAGAGAGAGAGAGAGAGAGAGAGAGAGAGAGAGAGAGAGAGAGAGAGAGAGAGTCAGAAGTAGAAGGGAATCACCAAGAAAGAGAAGAATGAGGATATTATTATTATTATTATTATCTCAGGACCCTGGGTGTGCCAAGCCCATACTCACCAGATGTGATCCCCTGGGGTTAAGCGACTCCTCCAAAGTGGCTCAAGTTTTTGCACTTGGTTTACTAAATACCTGTCTTTCGTTATTAATTCATAGTGCTTATTTAAATTTTTTCTTGTATCAGTGTGGCTCCTTTTATGATGGTTGTCTCGTTCCACCTATATTCCATATATAGATTGTCATAATTTGGTAAGTTAAAGTGTTATTTTATGTTTATGTTTAATAAATTATTTAATCTGCGAATGACTATACCACGAGTGTGACGATCAAAAATGCATTTGATAATATTATTGCATATGTTATATGAAGAAAAGTTTTTTGCATTTAGAGTAAAATGGGCAAGCGAGATAGAGACCAGAATCATAAATATCCTAGTGGATTTGAAAATAGAAAAAAAATTGGCAAAGAAACAAGAAGAAGCATCTAAATTGCAAAATGCAATATTGAAATTTGTTACTGTATCAAATTTGGAAACACTGAGCAATGATGAAAAGCTCAGTGTCAAGACCATGCCAACAATGGCAATGGTAGCAGTTACTAGTGAAGAAGAAATAGGAGATCAAGAAATAAAAGAACACACGAGAGAAAAAGAAATAGGTCAAGAAATAAAAGAACACATGGAAGAAGAAGAAATAAAAGAACACGTGGATGAAGAAGAAATAGGAGATCAAGAAATAAAAGAACACATGGGAGGAGAAGAAATACGAAGTCAAGAAATAAAAGTACACAACGAAGCACAAGACAAAAATTAAGCTTCTGAATCCCATTCCAGTGTTGGTGTCGATGAAAATTTTGCTGTTGAAGATCCAGCAACTTGGCTAAAATATATAATATCTGACCAAATGAGAACATTAATAATTAAAAAAGGACCAGTTCAAATAAAATCTGATAATTTCCTATTCAGAAATTGCTTTTTGTAGCAAAGGATTTAATGATTGGTCTCACCTAAATCTAAAAATTCCATAACATGAAGAGTCACCAGTTCATCGCAAATGTATAAATAGTTTAATCGAAAGGGAACTAAATTTAATTAGTGAAGAACTTATAAAGGAAAAGATGGAAGAATTACATCAAGTATTTGCCAGGATTATTGGAGCAATTATCTACTTGGCAAAGCACAATTTAGCATTAAGAGGAACAAGTGACAAAATTTTCAACCCCAGTAATGGACATTTCCTTGGCCTTATGAAACTGATTTCCAAATTTGATCCAGTTTGAAAAACCACATAAATAATTACTTAGAAAGACAAAGCACTGGTTTCAAAAAAATATTACATATTTTTCCCTTAGAATACAAGATGAATTAATTAAGCTAATTGGTTCAAAAATAAAGCAAACTATTGTAGACATGATAAACTCATCTAAATACTATTTTGTTTTACTTGACTGTACTCCAGAGAACAAGCCAACAAGAACAGTTATCGGTTATGACAGTAGCTTCAAGTGAAAGATCATTTTCAAAATTAAAACTAATAAAGAACTACTTGAGATTGTCAATTTGTCAAGAAAGGCTTACTTCATTATCATTAATATCAATTGAGCCAGAATTGGCAGATAAAATAAATTACGATGATATAGTGAGTGATTTTGCAGCAAAAAAGGGCCAGGAAAATGTATATGTGATTTTATTTATTTACTTTTTTTTGTGCAATAATATGTGATAAATAAATGCAGGGTGATCATAAATGAATGATAGTCACATGACAACAAATTATCCACAATGTTATTAAAACTATATTCTGTTTTCCTGAAGGTGATTCAAACTACTTTCCGAAAATGACAGCATATATCAAAATAATGTCAAAAATTAATTTTATCATTCAACTTTGTCCATAAGTTACATCATTTACAATTTTGGTTACTAAGTATATTTAGAAGGTTTTTTTTAATTTATTTCTGTAACAATTATCAGTCATTTTTATGACTATAATTCTGAATTAATATTGGATTATATCAAGTTAGCGGCACATGTCATATTTCTATGAAGCGGCACACTTCAATAATTTTTGATAACCCTGTAGTTATTTATGCAACAAGAGTAAAAAGTAGTGTATTATTTCATGAATTTGTATGAGTTAATAAAACACTTTTTACTTGAGTTGCATATATTTTTTCTAGGCCTGTAATTAAAACAGTTTGAAAGAAATATTTGACATTTGTAATGGCAAGGCATAACCTAACGAAAACTGTATAATTTGAATTCTACCATTTGACATTACTATTTCCCAGAGTTGAAGATTATTGGTTAAAAGTGACTCATAACCATGGTAATCAGTGCATAAGAGTGAAATAATGACATACAATGGACTTTTATCACACTCTTCCTTACGTTTTTTTTAACTGTTAGAAAAGCTACTACTTTAAACACTCATATATATGAAATATAAGGCACCTCCGTAGCCAGGTGGGAAGGAGCAGCAGTGCGTAGCACACGCTTCTTGATTAGACCGGGGTTCAAGCCCGTCACCACCAAATACAGAGGATGCGGAAAGGTCAGAGAATAACCACCGCATATCCCGGAGCAATATGGCCTTAGTTGCTAATGCTCCTAAAAACCAAATAACAAACAAACAATATGAAATATAAGGTACTGTTTATCTCGGGTGTAGAAAAAACTAATTTATTGATATTTTTGGATAATTGTTTGTTTGGATCATTACTAATTGTTTTTCTTTAATTTTGTTTTTGTAATTTGTAATGAAAATGCATGTGATATTTCAAGTCAATTGTTTATTATTTATCAGCATATGAAATATTGATCATAACATCACATTATTTTCTTATATTCTTACTATATGAAATAAATATGTAATAAGTATGAAAATTTGAAACAGTGGTTAATCTCCCCCCCCTTTTAATCCGAACTTCCTAGACTGTTTGTCTCACCTTGCGCAGGGCCCCGCAAAGTTTGCGGCCAGCTCTGGTTCCAACTATCAACCACCTGCTGGCTTAAGGCAAATTTCTGCATATCTATTCTACAATTGTCTTTCCTCAATTTGAATTTATACCCCCTCACGTGAGTAATCTGAGCAAGAGGAAGAATCCCATTAGCATTGAGCTTGCTCAATCCATTCAAGGTGTTATACACCTCAATTAGATCACCTCGCAGGTGCCTAGTCTCCAGAAGCTGCAATTTGCAGAACTTAAGCCTTTCTTGGTAATACCAACCCTTTGTTACACTCACCAATCTTGTTGCCCTTCTCTGTACTCGTTCCAGCAGCTCTACATCTTTCCTAAAATGAGGCCTCCAAACCTGTATACAGTACTCAAGGTGTGGCCTGACTATTGCCTTATACAAGGGGACAATCACCCCCTTATCCCTGCTAGCAAAATTCCTGTATATCATTGACAAGATACCATGAGCTACTTTTGCATGGTGTCTCATGCAAGAGTTTTTGCATGAGACACCATGCAAAAACTCTTGCAGCCTCTTTGCTGTGCAAAGAGGCTGCAAGAGTTTTTTATTAATGGTATTATAACTCCTAAATCTCTTTATTCTTGCAATGGTATCATAACTCCCAAATCCCTTTCTTCTTCTATTTTCTGTTCATCCCCAGTAAAACATAGCTGCCACTTTTCTGACCATCCCTAAAGTCTAAGTTTCTGAAGATCACTGTTGGTGCCAATCATTTAATTACTCTGTCAATCATAACATTATCTGCAAATTTTGACATCATGCCCTACATCCGTTTTTTGATGGGATACAGAGTGTGAAAGTGATCCCAGTACCAATTCATGGAAAATCCCTACTTTTTATATTAGCCCAATCTGAAGAGTAACCATTAATCGCAACTATCTGCTTCTTACCCTAGAGCCACCCTGTGCCCATCAATCTAAGGATTTTTCCATATGATTCCAACATGTAGCAGCTTATATGGTAAGCTCTTATTTGGAACTGGTCGTATGCCTTGTCAAATTCCAGGAAATTGAGGAAAAAAGGTGCAGATTCAGTCCCATGTAAATATGAGAAATCTTTTGGAGGATTTAGTTGGTACCATAATCAGGATAGTGGAGAACAAAAATGACCTAGGGATTATTGTAAAGTTCAACATGAATATTTTAAAATAAAAAATAACATTTTTTTTTTATGAAGCATTAACTATTTATGCTATTGTAATTACTAAGTTATTATAAGGGAGCATAAACTGAAATTGAGAAAAGACAGTTGTCGAATAGATGTGTGGAAATTTGCCTTTAGCCAGTGGGCAGTTGATTGCTGGAACAAATATTTCAAATGCAATGTCTTACTTTTAAGTTTCTTTTCGGCGATATTTTTTTCTTTCCAATCAGAACATAAGGCTGAAGCCACTTCTTTCCATGCTTTCCTTTTAACATCCTCATTGTGAAATGATTCCTCATTCAGATCCCATAAACATGGTCGAGTTTTGACCTGGAGAATCAAACTTTTAATATCTGTCTTCTCTTTAATAGCCTGAGAATCATCACTTATTTGATCACCATCTTGTTCCCTATCAGCTTCACTAAAGTTGCTTTCAGTACTGTTCAGAAAAAAAAAATTATTATTATTATTATTATTATTATATAAATTTATATAAATTCAGGTTAATATTTGAGACACTGTGTATGATTTAAGCTATTAGAATTACTATCACCTATTAGATTAACATGCTGACTCAACATAAATAATCTGTAATATATGAACTCAATTTCTTATTCGGTAAAATTTATCGTCAATAATTTTTATTACAAATCAGAGGTCAGCACTGAAAATTTTATGAAACATACACTAACTAATCTTATTTTAATATTCAGGTACAGTAGAACTTCATAAATTAGGCATTCAGAAGTCTTTAATCATGAAAAATCTGTTAATTTTTTGATTAATTCTCTTAGGGTAATGGACCTTATAAAAGCAGAGGGGAAATTTGCTTACCAGACATATAAAAAGGACCATGGATGCCAGCTCTGTGCATTGTTTTCCAAGCACCAATTCCTGTTTTACATATTTCCAAGGTTGCATATCATAGTTGCTAAGTATTTTCAATTCAGCAAAATATGCTCCCCTTGCCTGAAACCAATCAACTCGGCCATATTGTGCAATAGAACTCTAGAAATTTCTCTTGTTATTGATGGGATTCGAACTCAGATCTTTTCCATCCAGTGTGGGGAGAAGGACAATTATACAAACTGTTCTACACACAAGGGCTTTGAATATGATGTTATTTTTGTTATATCATATGGCTTCTGATTATGAAATTTGCACTTTGTGCTTCAGAATTAGAAATTGAATTGACAATAAAAATTAAATATTTCAGTACAAAAATGAGTGAAAACCTCATTAAAAGTTACCAAAAAATTGCAGATATAATGAATACTAACTTAGGATTGTATTCATCATGGTAAATTCAAAATTACTGTATAATTTAAGTAACTTATCATCACATAAAAAATTTGTCTGTATTTTCATTTTTTATTTTATGGATTTAATTCTTGCCATCCCTGCCAACAGTGGCAGTGCAGTAAGCAAAAGAGTTTTTTTGCATCTGGATTTTCTCATTTTTTTTTCTGGTTTTTTTCCACACAGCAACTTACTAAAAATTTAAAATTATATTATGAATGTTTTTTTAATTCATATATTTTTTGTTATGCATTATATATAATACAATAAAATATTAATATTATTAATTTATTTAGTTTCATTTAAAGCTATGTATTATTATTGAAGTGTGAAAAATTTAATCGAAATTTTCTTAATAATGTTTTTTTTTTTATTTTATGTTTGTGCATCGGCTTGCAGGTACAAATAATGTGGTTTGGGTTCTAGTTAATGCAGGTGTGTCAGGTGCAGGTCTAATGCAGTGGACCCATGTAAGACTAGAATGTGAGGTATGAATATTTCATTATTTTTTTTAAATTCATATATTATTTCTTATTTTTATGTATATATACAATATAAGAAAATATTAATAGTAGTGGTTGATATATTTTAATTTAAATATAACTGTTGTATTATCATTGTGTATGAAATTTGTATGGTCACTGTTCTTCTTAAATTAAAATTTTTTATTTATATATTTAATTTTTGTGGGTGCAAACAATGCGGATCAGGTTTAGGTACTGTTACTGGCAGTGCAGGTCTAATGCAGTAAACAAGCACAGAACTCTAATCAAAGATACTGTATTATCTAATAAATATTTTTTAGATTATTTACTTAGCAAAAAAGCATACTTCTTTTGTTACCAAGTTGAAGCTCATGCATTCATATTTTGCATCTAATCAATACATAGCATTATGCTATTTGCTAGTCTGAAGCATGCCGATTATAGAATACATACATAATACAAATGACCCATAAATACTTAGGCTACATGCACAACTTTCAAAAAACTGGAATTTTCAAAAATCTGGCATGTCCTACGCTCAGATGATGCTGAATTTGTCATGTTCTCCTGTATATAGATGACTTTAAGTGATAAATATCAATGTATATAGATGACTGTATGATGACGAATTGGAATAGCATTACGGATTACTGTTCCAACCCCACTGTTAATTAATCTTTCGACGAAATTTTGATGAAGTTAGATTTTTGTATTTCAGTGCTCTTTGGCTATTAAAAGTTGGTATGTGTCTCATTTCTGATGCAATGTTATTATAAAGAACTTTAATATTTACATATGAACAATCTGGAACTTGAAATAGTAGAGGTAAAAGAGGTGTGGTAGAAAAAAGTTCCTGGACTGCTGCAACAAAAAAAGAATGCAAATTGAAGGAGTTAAAAAATGGATTTATTTTTATTCAAAGTAATCACCACCTGATCGAATTCAGGGCCAATGCTAGAGGTGCACAAGTGAGGCACTTGCCACAGGTGCCACGCCATTAATAAAATATGCTTTACATTTAACATTCAATATTGAATTTCTACTTTCTCTCTACCCCAAATACAAAATATCTTTTCTTATTAATTGTACTGTTAGATTTTCACTATCAATAATTATACAAATATACCAGAGCAATAGGAACAGTAATCCATAATCCCTTAATGACGTTGAGTGCAGAAATACATGCTGGTATACTTTTAATCAGACCATAAAACTCTGATAATCACCCTTGTAATGCTGAGTGTAGGTGCTGATTATTCAATAAAAGATGTAGGTATGAAGACTTACAATTTAATTACAGTAAACATTCACACCTCACCCTCTTGCATTTAAGGACAATTATTTAAGAAAAAAATATAGTTAGGGTTGTTTTCCATTAACATTATTACTATAATTAATACCAGTCACCAGTCACATACTTTGTGAAATTAATAATATTGTTTATTAAGCTAATTACCTAAACCACTATACGTTTAAGGTGAAGTTTCAAGCATCTTACCAATACTCATGATCAGACCATGCTGTTGAGTGGCAGAAAACAGTCCAGTCCAGATATCTGGAGGAGTGGCCCACATATGACCCTCTCCAGATCCCCAGAACCAGCCTACACACCAATGCTGATATTTGGAGTATGAGAGCAAAGGTCACCCCAGGCTTCCACTACTCAATAAACAGCACTGTCGTGCAACAGCAATGTCCTGCTGACGAGGCTACTAGTGACGGTCGTGTTCCAAGCCGCTAAGTGGATTTTTCTTATTTATTGATTTGAAATTATTGTTTTTCTAAAACTTTTGATTTAAATTTAGTAGTATAACATTATTTTGTGATTTTTTGATTAATTTGGTGTATTTATTCTTTACTCGGCCTTGTAAAAGTATCGGTAAGGGTTTCCACGTGTTCGTAACTACCGCTACCGTTATTAACTTTCCCGCCATTGTGATACCATACTAGATATACCGTACTAGATAGAGTTAGTTGAACTTCGTTAGCAGTTAAATTGTACGTTTAAATAAATACATATAACGACTTAGATTACAAACGTAATATAATTAATAACATAACATAATTAATTAATAAATTAATAGAATCATGACTCAGACCAGAGCAGCAAAGCAAAAGGCTCAAGCTAATGGAAGTGCTGTGGCTCAGAGCAGAACTGAGGGGGGCAGTTGTCCTCTGACTCACAGCCTTATAAAATGCACTGTTTGCTTGATGTTTGCAGAGCAATCTGGTACGGGACATGATACTGCCAAGGGGGATGTCTTTGTGTGTGCGCGATGCAAGGAGTGTATCGATATCAGGCAACAACTCGGCGTTCTTATGGGCCTATATGAGAGCTTGAGTAGTTTCTTCGAGGGTGGATGCCCTCGAAGAAACTAAATTGAGGGGCCCATCAAGCTCTCAGCTGCCCACATCAACGCCAGAGCTTGCACTTGGGCATCGCGTGACACAGAGACAACCCCCAAGGCAGAATGCGCTGGTCTCGAAGGAACTAGTAGTTGTTGGTGACTCTATTGTCAGGGAAACGGGGAACATGCTTTGTAAAAAAGATAGGTGGAACAGGACCAGGGTATGTCTGCCAGGGGCAAAGGTTGATGACGTTGTAGAGCGAATATCATCTTTTAAGGGCACAAAAGGTGATATAGTTGTACACGTTGGCACTAATAATATTAAGAGTAGGAGACCGGCAGAATTACTTAACAAGTACAGGTCACTGTTGAACAAAAGCCGAGAATTAGGGTTGAATTTGAAAGTGTCTGCAATTCTGCCCAGACACGATAGGAGGGAGTATATGATGAGAGCCTTGTCGATCAATTCGGCCCTGGAAAGATTGTGCAAGGCTCAAGGGGTAGAATTTTTTTCAGCCTGGACTGTACTTGTTAACAGGAGAGATTGCTTCTACAGGGATGGGATACACTTAAATAGAAAGGGTGCAAGAATATTTGCTGATGCTATCGAGGCAGTGTTAGGTGGGTCGGAAAACTGCTAGCTTGGGGGGAGACAAAGACCAATAGATTGACAGTAGCCACTGGCAGAGGTGAAAGAGATTCTTGCACTGCTTCTATTAGAATGAGCAGAAGCCTGAAAAACAAGATGCATGGTATTTCAGAGACTGCTGGGAGCCATTGCGGTACAAGTAAACACATGGGTTGTGTTAGGGTAGCTAAGAATAGAAACAGGTGCAGGTATACTTGCGTGTACACCAATGCTAGGAGTTTAGTAAATAAATTTGATGAATTTGAGGCATTGCTCAAAACATCAAAGGCAGATATTGTTGGGATATCAGAGACGTGGTGTCACACAGATATAAGGGATGCAGAACTGCATCCCTTATATCTGTGATGAGGAAAGACAGATGTAGGATAGACGTGCGGAAATTTGCCATTAGCCAGCGGGTGGTTGGTTGGTGGAACAGACTGCCATCCCTTGTGGTGGAGGTTGATAGCCTAAATAAGTTTAAGGCTCAGCTGGACAGGTATTTTGAACGAACAGAGGGGTGAAGTGGAAGTGGGTTTTTTTTTTTTTTTTTTTGGCTGATGTTGCATAAGCTTGCTTTCTTGCATCAAATGCCTCTACTAATGCTAATGCTAACGCTAACTTAGGCCATATTACTCTACCTTTTGTATATATAATATAACTATAAATTGTGTGTGTTCTGCAATCGACTTGTTGTGAGTGGAACAAAAAAACATTAGTTTCCCGGAGAAATAACCAAGCTACCCACACCTGAGACCACCTGAAAAACCATGCTACCCATGCCTGAAACTGCCTCTAAAAACGATTCTATCCCCCACCCTTGCAGCAGCAGCACACCCAACAGTTTCATAATTTTGCCAATTTATTTAACGGAAATAGTAGTCAAGGGAACTTACCTTTGTTCCATTTTGTCTAAAAACACAAGTTTATCAGAATAGATATACTTCTTCTTTTTGGAATTAGGCTGCTTTTTATCTCTTTTATAATTATCTCTGATGTGTTTCCACTTCTTTTGTAACTGACGAACTATAAACAAAAAGAAAAAATAAATCTGTCTATTATCTACACATCAAATATATACAATAAAAGTTTCATGTGTTTCTACATTTATTTAACTTTTTTTTTTTCAACTCTGATGATATTGAAGCATTGTATGATGTGTTAAAGGCTCTCCTCACTGAAAAAAAATGAAAAAAAGATAGCAAATTGTGAACACTTTCTGTGCCAGAACTAATTTTCAAAACTCTGTTGGAGCCATTGCTGGAACACTCACCAAATTCAGTTGTTTAGTGGGTTTGTTTCTCATTGGAAAGAGACTCCCACTAAAGGAGAAGAAGAAAAAAAAAAAAAAAAAAATTAGGGGAACCACGGTAAATCATGTCACCTGCAATGTGGAAATTCACAAAATAATGCAGTATTCACTCTGGTACAATAACGAACCCTTTCCAGCCTGAATAGCAAAAATAAGCCGACATAAAAAAAAATAGTAATTTTCCAAATGAAAATAACTAATAGTAAATAGCCTTTATTGATGTCATAAAAAGTGAAAATTCCAAGTGAGAACTCCTTTGTAGTATAATTACTATTGAGTATGATTTTCAGTGCTGGATGTGCCTGATATACCACAAAACAAATTTGTCTTAAAATTAAAAAATAACCATTTTTTATGAGGTATAAAATACAGGGTGTCCACAAACCTCATTTGCAAACCTAAAATGTTATTGGGTACATGATACATAACTGAAACCACTTCGAGGTGATACAGCATTTTCAAGTTTTTATTCACCAATTGGAAAAATGTGTGCACTATAGTAAATACCAACATAATCACAAAGCTGTAATCATTAGCATTAGCATTAGTAGAGGCATATGATGCAAGAAAGCAAGCTTATGCAGCATCAGCCAAAAAAAAAAAAAAAAAACTTCCACTTCACCCCTACGTTCGTTCGAAATACTTGTCCGGCTGAGCCTTAAATTTATTTAGGCTATCAACTTCCACAACAAGGGATGGAAGTCTGTTCCACCAACCAACTACCTGCTGGCTAAAGGCAAATTTCCCCACACCTATCCTACATCTGTCTTTCCCCAATTTGAATTATGCCCTCTCAGGTGATTATTCTAAGCAAAAGGAAGAATCCCATCAGCACTGAGCATGCTCAAACCATTCAAGGCTTTATACACCTCTATCAGATCACCTCACAAGTGCCTAGTCTCCAGACACTGTAATTTGCAAAACTTAAGCCTTTCTTTCAAAGAGCAACCCTTTGTTCCATTCACTAATCTTGTTGCCTTTCTCTGTACTCGTTCCAGCAGCTCTACATCCTTCTTAAAATGAGGCCTCCAGACCTGTATACAGTACTCAAGGTGTGGCCTGACCATTGCCTTATACAAGGGAATAATCACCTCCTTATCCCTGCTAGAAAAATTCCTGTATATCATTGACAAAACACCATGAGCTACTCTTGCAGCCCGTCTGCACTGCTCAGAGAACTTCATATCTGCCTGCACAATTACCCCCAGGTCCTTTTCATTCTCTACCACTGTCAGTGTAGTACCACAGACTTGATACGTTGCTCTGGGGTTGCTGTTTCCTATATGTAGTACTTTACATTTGTCAATGTCAAACTTCATTTGCCACCTCTCAGCCCATCTGCTCAACCTTTCCAGATCCTGTTGCAGCTCATAGCATCAGTAGTGTCCTTAACAACTGTGCCAACCTTTGTATCATCTGCAAACTTGGACATTAAGCTAGATATACCATCACCAATATTATTTATAAATACAGAAACAATAATAGACCCAACACTGAAACCTGAGGGACTCCACTAATAATATGTAGTCCACAATGAGCAGTGTCCATTGATTACCACTCTCTGTCTTTTCCCCCTCAACCACCCCTTTATCCATAGCAGCAATTTGCCTCCAATGCCACACTGCTCCAATTTGTGCAGCAGTCTTCCATGTGCAACAGTATCAAAAGCCTTTCTAAGATCCAAGTATATAATATCAAAGTTATTCCCTGAATCCAGCTCTTTTGTGACTGCATCATAGTATCCAATCAAATTGGTCAGGCAAGGCTTCCCCTTAACAAAACCATGCTGTGTCCAAACTATAACTGAAGTCTTGTCTAGATAATCCTGCAGTGCTTCTTTAACCAGTGCCTCCATTAATTTTCCTGGAACAGAAGTTAAACTCACAGGTCTATAATTACTTGTGTCAGCCTTTGATCCTCCTTTGTGAATTGGAGTCACATTTGCACTACTCCAGTCTATGGGTATCTGCCCTGAGTCCAAGGAAGCTCTCATAATTATGGCTAAGGGTTTGCTTACTTCCTTTGCTGCCTCCTTTAATATAACTGGATAGATCCAATCCACCCCAGCTGCCTTTCTTGTGTTTATCTTCAATAATTTCTCCTCTGCTTTACTCTCAGTTATTACAAGATTATCTAGCTTACTGCCAGAGTTGAATACACCTCTGGCATTCCCCTTGCCGAACAACTCCTCATGTGTGAATGTCGATGCAAAATATTCATTTATTTTGTTAGCTACCTGAGCAGGATCATCAACAGTTGAACCATCGATATCAAGTGGACCAATCTGATTCATTCCCTTTCTTCTTGAGTTTACATAAGTAAAGAACTCTTTGCTGTTTTTCTTTGCATCCTTTGCCAAAGATTTCTCATAATCTGCATTTGCCTGCCTAACCTCCTTTGTGACTTGATTACAGACCAGCTTATATCTATCATAGGCTTCTGTGTCACGTGTTAAGTTGTATGTATCCCATGCATTTTTCTTCTCTGCCATGTGTCTCATTAGTTCATCTGACATCCATTTAGGCCTAAATCTTGAACAATATTTCTTAGTTGGTATGTAAAGCCTAGTAGCTTCCAGGATTAATTCTTTGAATGCTTCCCATTTTGAATTTGCTGTTGGTAACATCATCAGTTGGTCCCACTGTATAGAATTTAAATACTGTCTCAGACCATCGTAGTCGCCTTTATGAAAGCAATAACCCTTCCCTTTACCCCTGATGGTAGTTACCTCTTTGAGTAAATCCCACTTCAGCACACTGTGATCACTGCCACCCAGTGGTTCCTTTATCTGCAGATTCTTAATGCATGAAGAATCACTACTGATAATCAAATCAAGAGTATTACTTCCTCTAGTTGCCTCCCGAACATGCTGATGTAGAAAACAATCATCCAATAAATCCACAAAAGCATTGCTAGTGTGTGACCTACCCACAAATTCCAGTCAATATCTGGGAAATTAAAATCCCCCATTATAAGACTCTGTGATTTACTGGCCAACTCTATTTCCCTATACAGTTTCTTATTATACTCATCAGAGTCATTAGGCCTATAGCACAATCCTACTCTCAATTTTGATCTCCCAATGCTTATGTCACACCAAACTGACTCTACACTGCACTGTCCAGCGATGTCGACTGGCTTCACTTCCTTGGATTTTGTGTGTTTCTTAACTAATAGCATAACCCCTCCTCCCTTCCTATCCTATCTATCCTTTCTGTAGACGTTGTACTCCCCAAATTCCAGTTCTGCATTCCTTATATCTGTGTGACATCATGCATGGACTTTTCTTCTTTGGGGAAGCTGCTGTCACAAGCATCGTCTATGAGGACATGTTGGTTTGGTTTCCAAAAAGATGGAGCTCTGTCATCTCACCACAAAGAATTTCGTGCAAACCCAAATACACTGTTTCCTGGGAAATGGATTGGAACAGGAGCACTGATTTTGTGGCTCCTACAATCTACTTTAGATTAGATTTTGACTACTTTAGATTTTACTCTTTGGGATTATTGAAAAGCCTTGAGTATATTTCATCTATGCTAGGGAATTTATGGAACCTTCATGTTGACAGGGATATGTTGTGCCAAATATGTGAGAAAATCGATTATGCAGGGGATCTACTGAGTAACTAAAAGTGCCCACATCAAACACCTCTAATTAAAATTTGAAGGTATTCTCTATCACCTGGATTGCTTTCATGTTTGTATCATGTACCCTATTCACACAAAAACGTTTTTGTTTTAAGGTTTGGGGCATCCTGTATTTATGAATAGCCACCTGACAGTATATTTTCTTATGTGACCTACCCACAAATTCCAGTCAATGCTGCATAGGGCATATGCAGCATTGGTTTATATCGTTGCTCTCTCCCCCCCCTTTTTTTCTATACGTGTGTGTGTGTGTGTGTGTGTGTGTGTGTGTGTGTGTGTGTGTGTGTGTGTGTGTGTGTGTGTGTGTGTGTGTGTAAAAATGTATTAAAGAGAGATTGTAAGAAATAGTTACAATGAATTGCTATTTATAGCAGAAAGAACCCAACGACCATAATGGAATATAGTTTGGTAGAAAAAGCGGAATAGAGGATAATGGGAATGGGCTAACAAAACCAGAAGTCGAAAGTATGGAGAACATGGAAGGTACATAAAAAATAAGTAAAAAACAATAATAAAAAGTACTTAATGCCGTATGATTTCAGCGGTCAACTTTAAGGGTCAAACATCAAAAACACAGCAAATATGGCAAGATGTAAGGCCCCTGTTTCTGACATGACATATCCTTAGCAAATATACATATTTGTGGGTGCCTGCAAATGAAGGCACCCACAATAATTATTTCTGCTGACATCAAATAATTAGGTGCCTCCATAGCCAGGTGGGCAGGAGCAGCAGTATGTAGCACACGCTTCTTGATTAGACCAGGGTTCGAGCCTGTGACCACCAAATACGGAAAGGTCAGGGAATGACCACCACATATCCCCATAGCAATATGGCCTTAGTTGCTAATGCTCCTAAAAACCAAATAACAAACATAACAACAAACAAAAAAAAAACACAAAATCAAATAATTATTTCTGCTGATATTAGATCATACATATTTGCATTACCTATATTTGACTATTTTTTAAATATGTTTCCCCCCATATCTGATGAGAGCTATAACATTTTCATTTTATTTCTATTTCCATTTTATTATTATTCTGATCTACTAATTTTCCTTTATAGTTCCCCCACTTTATATTGGCTTGGTAATTCAGCTCATAATTTTCTTAATTTATCATAACCTCTAGGATTTTAACATTCTTTCATCTTTCACAAATCTACTACACTTCTTTTTCTATTTTCCTCACCCTACTAGTTGCTGGCACTTTGTATAACTTTCACATCCATTTATGCACATTTAATTCAATATTTAATACAACTCTTTAATATATATATACACACAGGGTGATTCACTACCAGTACAACAAACTTGCAGGAGGTGTAGAGGGCACAAAGACAAATCGGAATCACATAGCATTGCAGGGTCTGAAATGCCTTCATCATGCGGTAGAGGACGTTGAACGGGAAGTTGCGTGAACAGCGATCCTGCTGGAAGTCAGTATTTGCGAACCGGTTCCCGAGGCAGTAGGATGGACGAGTATTCAAACGTTGAACTGGCCGGCATGCACCTTGCGTATGGAGCTGTGGACTGTAATGGGCGTGCCGCTCTGCGCCGTTTCCCGCACAGGCGTGCTCCTCATCATACGATTTTCACACGTGTGCACAGAAGGCTACGTGAGACTGGTTGTTTCGCAAGAGGTACCGTGAATCGAGAGCGAACGACACGTCTTGCAGAAGGCAATCTGAGTACGAGTACTCGAGCGATAGGCCAACGATTGGGTCTCAATCCACTGTATGGAGGATACTGTCAACAAACCAAATGAGTTCATACCATCTGCAATGCGTCCAATCATTGGAGCCTGCGGATTATCCACTCCGGAGGACTTTTGCTACTTGGTTTCTTCAACAGAAACGGTTTGCAAATGCCGACTTCCAGAGGGATCGCTGTTCACGTGACCTCCCGTTCAACGTCCTCTACTACATGATGAAGGCATTTCGGACCTGCAATGCTATGTGATATTCCGATTCGTATTTGTTCCCCCTACACCTGCAAGTTTGTTGCGCTGGTAGTGAATCACCCAGTATATACAAGGTGTTTCAAAAGTGATGGTCAATAATTTAAAGGTGAACCGTACAGACTACAATATGCAAAAAAACCTAGTAAACATGGGCCCTAAAGTGAATCGTTTTTGAGATAATGCACATTTCTAGTTGGGATCCACCACTGACAAGGTGAACTGTACAGAGTTAGGATCCATCACTGACTTGTTTGTTTAGGTTAGGTTATGCTCATTCTCTCCATTTTCCCTTTCTCAATGCTCTGAGAAGTAGCCGGCATACTAGTAATCATCAAAAGATAGTCAACATGGAAAGAGGTTACAGCAACGAAGAGTATGTGGACATGCACTTCATGTATGGTAAAGCCAACGGCAGTGCACTCGAGGCTGCGGCCCTGGGTGCCAAGCATTATTGTGATTGAGCGATTCTCTGAGCTATTTACAAAGTGTTTTCTTACTGCGACAGTTCTTGTTAATTTGGAAAGTTTTTCTTACGTTTAAAGCTATTTATTGTTAACTTACTCTTACGAATTGTAAGTAAGTTACAGAAAGGAAAACCACCTTTCTTTTTTCTTTCCTTAAACTAACAAACTAACTTACACCGGTTGGTCACTCTAGCGGCACTGCTCCTGCCTCCCCGTGGCGGGGCCGGTAACCTTGGCAGAAAAGCCTCTCTGCCCGGAGCTAAAAGGAGCTGACATGGATCTCAAAGATAGTTATCCATCTGTTGTGCCTTGTGCCTCAACCTGTTCAAGGACAGACCAAACTGATTTTTTGACACCTCCCATCCTAAAAGACAAAGAACAGAAGTTTCCAAAAAGGAACCACCTCTGTTTCTTATAATACATTCCCAAACAAGTCAACCAATAGGTGCACTTTCTCCATTTCTTATCCAGAAATGCCTCGAGAATGCTGCCGGACCACCTAAAATGGTGAAAAGACTCCGTTCCGGAGATCTACTTATAGAGACTATGAATAGTAGACACTCTGAAGCCCTACTAAGAATCCCAAAATTTGCAAATATTCCTGTCACAGTAACTCCACATGCCACCCTAAATTCATCCAAAGGAGTGCTCTCTGAGTGGGACTTATTAAATGTTACTGAAGAGGAATTAGTCCAAGAGCTACAAGACCAAAAAGTTATACAGGCAAAGCGAATTAAAATCAAGAAAGATGGTGAACTGGTTCCGACACGCAGTGTTTTACTGACCTTTTCAACACCAATTCTTCCAGCTACAGTTAAGGCTGGATATCTGAACTGTCATATCCGTCCTTATATCCCTAATCCGCTCAGGTGCTTCAAGTGCCAAAAATTTGGCCATGCCCAAACAGTGTGTAGAGGGGTTTCAGTGTGCCCCAACTGTGGATCCAAGGAACACACTCAGACAGACTGCCCAGCACAAACACCAGTATGTCCAAACTGTAACGGTAGTCATCCAGCTTACTCAAAAGTTTGTGAAACCTGGAAAACAGGAAAGAAGATACAGAAATACAAAATAGAAAACAAAGTGACTTATCAAGAAGCAAGGAAACAAGTTTTACTCACAGTACCGAAACTCTCATATGCAGCTGCAACACAAAAATACAAATCAGAAGGAACCCAAACTGAAGTGTCCATACCACCAGCTACATCCATCTCCGGCTGGGCTTGGGCTGTTCTAGCGAATCCGCAGGAGTCTCCTAAAGAACAAGTAAAAGACCAAGCAAATAATACCCCAGTCACCGTACCACCAACTATTACTCCATTTCGTTCAGATACTGAAAGTCTGAGAAATCTTAAACTGCAAAATACTTTAACCGCAGATATGGAAACCGATAACACCACCAACAATGATGAAACCATCTTAGAAATACATGCTGAGGAAGACATGGATACTGCACGACCTACTTTCCCGAGAAAAGATAAAATAAAACTGGAACGTCATAAAGAGATTGGCTCTAAAAAACAGTCAGAAATACTTCCTACTTCAAAAGCTAAATAATGGATCAGTTGATTCAATGGAATTGTAGAGGCCTCCGTAGCAACATAGACGATATTCACGACTTGATAAATCAGCATCATCCAGTAGGCATCTGTCTACAAGAAACGAATCTCTCTCCACGAGTGACACTCTCAATTAAAAACTACACCTTGTTCAGGCAAGACAGGATCTCTGCCCGTGGGTCACATGGTGGTGTAGTAGCGATATTGATTGACAGTAAAATCCCGTCCAGACGCATTCCTATACAAACCACTTTAGAAGTAGTTGCAGTATGCCTCACTCTTGGCAAAACGATATATATGGATACTCTTGTATCCATATATATCTCACCAAATCAGAACTGCTCGATAGCTGATCTAGATGATCTTATCTTACAACTACCTTCTCCTTTCTGTATATTGGGTGATTTTAATGCGCATCACCAATTATGGGGATCTTTACATACAGACAACCGGGGATGCACGATAGAGGATTTTCTTGTAAAGCATAACATCACACTGCTGAACACAGGCTCCGACACCTATGTCCATTTTCCAACAGGCTCACACTTCTGCTATAGATCTGTCATTATGCTCACCAATGTTATTTCCAGACTTCGATTGGAGAGTTTCAGAAAATCCATTAAACAGTGACCATTTTCCTATAATCTGTAAGCTCTGCACAAGAAGAAACTTACCAGTAAGGTCGAACTAAGTGGAAATTCTCAAAAGCTGACTGGAATAAATATGCATCAAGCGTTACACTAGATGATGATATTATCCATCATCACTCTATAGATGACGCCGTTAAACACATCACAGAACAAATTTTGGCGGCATCTGCTACTACCATTCCTAAAACTACAATTAAAGGATCCAAACACAAAAATTACTGGTGGAATTCGGCATGTAACACTGCTAAGAGGGAAAAGAACAAGGCATGGAATCAGTTCCGAAAAAATCCAACCACTGCCAATCTGATTATCTACAAGAAACTTAAAGCCCAGACCCGATACATCCGGCGAAAAGCTAAAAAAGAGTCTTGGATTCGTTTTGCTTCATCTGTCACTAAAGACTCAAGTGCAGGACTGATCTGGCAGAAAATAAGATGCCTTACCGGAAAGTCTCCATCAATTCCTTCCTCAATCATCGTCTATAAAGGACAAGAGGTAACCCTTCCCAAGAATATTGCAAACATCCTCGCGGAATCTTTTGCTCACCATTCTGCATCAACTTTCATCAACATATGATCCAACTTTCCTAAAAGCCAAATCAGTAGCTGGAAAATATAAAATAAAATTCAGAACGAAGTCAGCCCTCTCTTATAATGAACCATTTACCATATATGAATTAGAAGAATCTTTAAAAAAATCAGCCAATAGTGCACCTGGTCCAGACGGCATATACTACTTAATGTTAAAAAATCTAAATGAGAGAACTCGTTACTCTCTCCTAAAACTTTTCAACCGAATATTTGTCGCAATTTACTTTCCCCTATCCTGGCGCCATTCTGTAGTTCTACCCATTCCCAAAACCAGGAAAAGACCAATCAGACCCGCACAATTATAGACCAATTTCACTTACTAGTTGCTTAGGTAAGACTCTGGAAAAAATGGTACATTGTCGCCTTACCTGGTATCTGGAAACTCAAACTACCGTGAACAATGATCAGTTTGGTTTTCGTAAAAAGAGATCTACCTTAGACCTTATGATAAAGGCTGAGGCAAATGTGCGAAATACATTCATAAAAAACGAACATTTGGTTATGGTGAGCTTAGATATAGAGAAAGCCTTTGAAACTACGTGGTGTCATGGCATCCTTCGTGACCTGCATGCCCTAGGATTAAAAGGACATTTACCAGCATTAATTCAGAGCTTTCTCGAATATTGAACTCTCCAGGTCTGTTATCGAGGTACTCTCTCCAAAATCTACAAACAGGAGGAAGGAGTTCCACAAGGGTCAGTCCTTAGTGCCACACTCTTCGCAGTTAGAATACACACTCTAACAATAACCATACCGAATTCAGTAGAAACTTATCTTTATGCCGATGACCTCGCTATATCCAGTCACTCACAAAATATGTACTCTATCGAAAGGAAACTCCAACTATCAATAAATAAAATACAAACGTGGATGTCACAAAATGGTTACAGACTGTCAGCAGAGAAAACTGTCGCTATACACTTCTGCAAGAAGCGAAAACTGCATCCTGATCCTGAATTGCGACTGGAAAATCATGCTATTCCAGTCAATGACAATATTAAATTCCTAGGTTTAATATTGGACAAGAAATTAAACTTCCTGAAACACATACAGCATGTACAAACTATTTGTTTGAAGAAAATGAATATTCTTAGAGTTCTTTCTGCGATGTCATGGGGAGCTGATCGACTCTCTCTTCTTCACCTGTATAAAACTATAATCCGATCCAGACTAGACTATGGTGCACCCGTATATGACTCAGCTAGAAAATCAGCATTACAGTCCCTAAATACCATTCAACATAATGCACTTAGAATAGCTCTAGGTGCCTTCCAAACGTCGCCAGTCCAGAGTCTTTATATTGATGCACATGAACCTCCATTATCGTTTCGGAGGCAGATGCTGCTGCTTACGTATGCGCCAAACTTCGGAGTATGCCCTCACATCCCATCTGGCCTTCCGTGTTTACTCCATCTTTCCAAAATTTATACAGAAATAAACCTGCTGGAATCAGATTGAAGGATGTTACACAAAATTGGAGTGTCCCACTAGACAATATCCACCCAGACACCGGAGAAACTGAGCCTCCATGGTCCACTTTCAAACCTTTATTCGATGAATACTTTCAAAAGTGGGGAAAACAGGCATTGGACCATCAAAATATACAGCAGCTACATTCAACTCATGCATCAGCAAACACTCACTGTCTTCAAATATATACTGATGGATCCAAATCTGATACAGATGTAGGTGTGCTGCAGTAGTCCTTCCCACTTGTGTAATCTCCGAAAAACTTTTCCCAAGTTGCAGTATTTACACCGCTGAACTCTATGCAATACAAATGGCTATCAAACATGTCAACAACAGGTCTAATGAAGAAATTATAATCTATACCGATTCCTTGAGTGCAGTAACTTCTATACAACGTAAATGTCTGAACTCTCATCCTATTCTGAAAGAAATCAGAGCTCAGCTAATCAATCTCGCAAAATATAACATAGAGGTAAGGTTCTGCTGGATTCCTGGGCATGCTGGAATCCAGGGAAATGAGAAAGCAGATCAAGCAGCAAAAAATCCAGTCAACCCCGTATCTTCACTTGCCTCGATTCCTTATATGGACTGTAAACTTATCATAAAACAGTTATGTATTGACCAATGGACATCAGTATGGCAGCAAACAGACCCAAAATAAACTTTTCCAAATAAAGAAAAAGCCACAGTACTGGAAATCTAGTTCACGATTAAACAGACGAGAAGAGGTTGACCAATGGAACGGAATGACCAATGCGTGTCCTTGCAAGGACACGCATTGGTCATTCCGTTCTCACCCACCTCCATTTGTTGACAGGGGATGAACCTCCTCACTGTCCTCATTGTTCCGCCCTACTTACAGTGAAGCACATTCTCCTCGAGTGTCCTTACAATCATGCTGCCTGATTAACAAATTTTAAATCGGTTTTAACCCAAAACAATTCATTAGAGATGAACCATATTCTTAGTGATGACGCAAATCTATCCGATTTATTTAGTTTTTTAAAACAAATTCATTTATATGAACTTATCTGACATATGACTGGAAAAAAAAAAAAAAATCATTTGCACGATTACTGTGACAGGCACAATTTGGCCTCAGTTGCCCTTGTGCCAATAAACTTCCATTTAAACCAACCAACTCGAGGCTGCACATTTGTACCAAGAAGCATTTCCCTGCTGAAGGCAGCCCAACAGATGCACATTCATCAGGGTACATCAATGCCTTAGAGGACATGGGTGCTTTGCACACAGAGTATGAACAGGTAGTCCCAGAAGCATAACACCTGATGTTTAGGAAAGGGTGTTAGAAAGAACATCCTGTAACATGTAACATCTGTAAAATCCTGTGGTGTTGAAACCAAAAATTAAAAATGTATTATCTTATGTTCAATAAAACCACCCTTAGTAAATGATTCACAGCTTTTTGCTAAACTAGTGCTCCCATAGTCAGTGGCAGATCTTAATAGAAAATGTGCATTATATCTAAAACAGTTCATTTGCGGCCCAATGTTCACTGGGACTTTTTTGCTTATTTTATTTCGTACTTTTCACCTTTAAATTATTGACCTTCATTTTTGAAACACTAGTAAATAGATTTTTATTGAATTTTTCAAATGTATGAATTCATCAATGGTAATACAGATATTTCAAAATACATTTTTTCTCTTACTTCCAAGTTTCTTTTCTGTTGTTTTTTTTGTTTCCCAACCAGGACGTAATGCAAGTGCCACTTCTTCCCAAGCCTTCATTTTAGCATCCTTATTGCGGAATGTGCCACTTTTCACATTCCATAAACACGGATGAGTTTTGATCTGGAGAATCAAACTTTCGCTGTCTATTATGTCGCCAGTAGTTTCAGAAGGATCATTGAGTTGATCTTCCTCCATAGTAACTTCACTGAAATTGCCTTCAGTGCTGTTGAGGGAAAATAATAATGATATAATAATCATATAAATTTATAGAAATCCAGCTTAATACTTGAGGTGCTGTATATAATATAATCTATTAAAGTAACTGTAACCTATTGGATTAAGCCTAATTTACTACATATAAGTAATTCATTTAATGTGCCTCCGTAGCCAGGTGGGAAGGAGCAGCAGTGCGCAGCACATGCTTCTTGATTAGACCGGGGTTCGAGCCCGTCACCACCAAATACGGAGGATGCGGAGAGGTCAAGGAATGACCACCACACATCCCGGAGCAATATGGCCTTAGTTGCTAATGCTCCTAAAAACCAACCAAACAAACAAACAAACAAACAATTCATTTAATATAGATATTTCTAATACAGAAATATCTACATCATATTAATAGGGAAAAATATGTATTAGATTCACTCCAACAGGTTAATCCAGCAGTTCTCAAGCTTCAGTGATGTAAAAATCCCTTTTAGCTTGAACAGTTTTTCGCCTGTCCCACGTTTTTTATATGTACCACATTTTTTTAGTTTTTATATATTGATAACATATATTTTATATTATTCGTGGACCCGTGAAGCATCTCTATGGACCCCCAAGGAACTGCGGACTGCAGTTTGAGAAATGGGTTAATCTAACATAAATATGCTATTAAATTTGGAAATGATGGTTTCATATGATTAAGCTATTTGCTTAAATTATCTTATACAGTGTTGTCTGGTTTTCTTCAGCAGTACAAAAGCCATTTTTACAATTGGAAATTATAAACTTAGTGAAAGTAAAAGGCAATGAAAGTTTAATTTTTCAGTACACTGAAAAATTAAAGCAAGTAACGTAATGTTATTATTATCATTAGAGAAAAGCAACATTTAATTATCATATGATATGAAGATTTACATTCTCTTCTCCTTAGTAATTTTATTTGAATGGACCTGAAATTTTAGTGAAGTTAAGGTCAGTTGAAGCTTGAGAAAATCTGCACGAGAGGACATACCTTAAATTACCAAAACTTTAAATTATGCATAACTGTATGATATACAAAAAACACTTTATTAACAACATTGAATCGGTAGGCTATCTAATATATCAGGCTACAGTCAGTCTTCGTATAACATGATAGTTGTATTCCTAGAAACCCTCGTGCAATATAAATAACAGGTCTTATGGGCAAAATAGGGTTAGTTGCTGACTACCCAAGATTGAACACGTAACCAAAACATTACCACACACAATAAATAATTGTAAAAAAATACTTACAAAGTTAAAAATGTTAAATTCATAATTTTTCATTTAAATTTAGATTCTTACCTTAAAAATAAATGAAGACACCTTGACGAAGGGTTGAATTAGTGGAATTATGGGGACAGTGGCAGCAGGTTGTCATCATCTCAGAACTGATAGGTGGAGGAGATGCAGATGATTGGACAAAATGTGGTCACACCAGAACTACAGGGCTGTGGCTCATTTTCTGTCCTTCTTCACAAAGTTCCTTCTTTCACAAAGCAGCTACTTATATGGCTCCAAAGTAGATCGAATTGTATGAAGTGCTTTTCTGCTTCTTTTTGCATCGTAATTGTTATCTTCTGGCCACTGTACACCTTTCTCAAATGAATGCAAAACTGAAGATAACTGTGAAGTAGAAAGCTGTTTTATGGCAGCTTGCAGGCATTCATCTTCGTTGTCTTCCCCCACCTTCCAACTGTCCTTCAGCAACAAGTTGTTACAGTTCTTCAGTTGAAAGTTCTTCATGAGACTGAATCAACTCTTCTAAGTCTTCTTCCTCCAACTCCTTGCAGCCATCCTTTGTGAGGGAAACACAATGTCCTTTTGATTTAGGAAGCTCCTTTACAGGATCAAAGCCTTTAAAATCACGAATAAAATCTGATAAAACAAGGCCACCATGCAAGTAGTCTTTTGTCGCCCCGTTCCAAGCTTCCACAATTATGTAACTTGCTTTCTTAATGTTGAATCGCTTCCAGAAGCCCATAACTTTTCGATGCATTTTCACCCTCTGTTGCTGCTATCAACATCTTAAATGTGCGTCTTGTATAATAGTGCTTAAAAGCAGCAATTACTCCTTGGTCAAGTGGCTGGATAATAGATGTTGTGTTAGGAGATAAAAACAGGACTTTGATGTTTGGTGACAGTTCAGCAAGGGTTGGAGGATGACTTGGTGCATTGTCCGAAACAATTAAAATCTAAAAATCCAATTTTTTCTTTTTGCAGTAGCTTCAAAACACATCCTCAATCACATCAAGTAAAAGATCAGTGAAGATCTGCTCTGTCATCCATCTTCTGCTACTCCTAAAGCAGTGTTTCTCAACCGTTTTTTAATTATCACCCCCTAAAGGACTTTTTTTAGACAATTTTTTTTCCTAATCATCCCCCATGAAATTTTAAACAAGAAAATACTTTATAGTTACTCTTATTTTATTCAGTGGGATTTCTGAGCCTGGTGCTTCTTAGCTAAAAGTTCAATGTTTGGTATGGTATTAGTAAGTTTAATTCTAAATTCTCTTGAACTTACATCAGTCCTGTTTCTTTCCTTTGTTAATATTTTATTTACTGAACTAAAACCACTTTCAACCATATAAGATATTTGAAAACAAAGAAGTACTTTGGCCATTTCAGACCACATTGTTGGATAAAGAAGTTCAGTTGTTTCTGATCCCCACAACTCATCCATTCCACCTTTTTGGAATTTATGTTTGTGTTCTTTGTTACATTTTAATTCAATGAGTTCTTCATGAATTTTTTCACTTGCAGACCAGGCATCGCATGCAATTGGATCTAACATCCATGACCTCACTTCAAAAGAAAATAAATCTGAAAATCTATTTTTAATTTCACCTTTTAAAGAACACAAATGATCTAAACAATTCTTAAGACCATTCTCGGTGAGAGATTCATTGATTTCAGCTAACCATACCATGAAATTGTTTTCAAATATTTCCAATATTTCAGCGAAGGCTTTTAATATGCATTTGCAATCTATCACCATAATTAATTTCCCTTGAATCTGAAGTGATACTTCATTAAGTTTTTGAAAAATTCAAGTTTTATAGTATACGTTGTTTTTGTGTTTGCCGATCTCCTTTGCTAAATCTGTGTCTCTTTCACTTTCTAAAAAACTAATTATTGTATGAAAAAAGATTTTACAATTCTTGTTAGACAGTTTCCTTTAGAAAGTCATCTCACTTCTGTATGTAAAACAAGCCTCACATGCTGTCCTTCATTATAAACACAAAATTTTCTGAAAAGGCAATCATATTTGCTATGTGACTTTATTTTATTGATGGTTTTAATAACTATACTGAGAGATTGATAAAGAACTGGACTAATATTTTTTGCAACCAGATAATGTCAGTGCACATTGCAGTACACTTCAAGAACTTCGAGACATATTTCCTTTAGGTGGGCTATATAAAACCTTTGTCTTCCAACCATGGAGGTAGCACAGGATACCAAATTTTCCAATGGTACTTGTTTTTCACAAACCATGTTTTTAAAAGAGCAAAAATGGATGTGCCAGTACAATCAGTTTCTATACATTTTATAAACAACATATCTTTTAGCAATTTACAATCACCATCAAAATAACGGCTTGCCATTAGAAGGGCATTTTTGTCAGTAACTGTGGATTCATCAATCTGAATAGAAAATTTTCTCGTTTTTAATTTGCCAATTGGCTGCTCTTCAATGTTAACTGACATCTCCTCAATTTGTCTTCGAATTGAATCGTTGCCCAATGGCAATACTTTTAAAATAAAGGAAGGATTTTGATGCATCACTGTTGAAATTAGTCTCTAATGCAGGTCGTATAACAGTCTCAGCAACTGTATGAGCACTACCAGTTTTTGCAATGATTTCTGCAATTTTATAAGAAGCAATCATTCCATTGTCATTTGTTTCTGTGTTCTTCCTAAATAAGGAAGTAATAGTGTTACGTTGCTCAATTTTTAAATTTAAAATATTCGATTTAAATTTAAGTTTTAATTTTTTTAAATATTCGATATGTTTACCAACTTTATCAGGATGTTTCCTTTTTAAGTTATCTAAAAGTCTTGATGGTTTCGTAGCTTCATTTTAAAAAGAACTATTACACATAAGACACATGGACTCTCTTGAGTTGAATGGGCTTTCAATAAAACCATGAACTAGATATTCATCCAGATACTGTTGACACTTTTCTTTTCAGCACTTGACATGATTGATAATGGGTTGAATAACTACAAAGAATTAAATAATAAAATATAAACTATTTTTATTTAACTCTCATAGCCCATGTCACTCACATAAGCACCGTGGATCAAAAATAAACAACTTCCACATATAAACAATAAATCAATACTAATTGTCACTTAGAAAGTAGAAACAATAGACTGAAACATTTCCTCATACCATCCATGCCTTATATATTGACCAATGAAACAAAAGAATAAATAAATAAACCATGCCCACCATGCCACAGCCAAGGTCGCAGCTGTCGGAAAGGCACAAACGCCAACAACTGCAGAGACATTGCAAACACCTCTGAAAGCACTTAGGCATTTAATGCCTATGAAAAGCAAAGGTGGGTGAATTAAATCACACCCACCATCTCCTTTTATTAAAATTTCTCACTCAATCCTAATATAATATACATATATGTTAAAAATCAGTTGTCTCTGGGGAAAAGAAAACTCAATGAAAGGTTTTATTTTCCTAAATTAAATATTATGGAATAAGATGTCATCAGTTAGGATTGAACGTTGGAGGGCCACAAAACCATTGTAATACCCATGATTTTTTCATCCCCAAAAACCAATTTTTTCCACCTTGGGGACGATATCACCCCATTGAGAACACCCTGTATTAAAGTAAAAACCCAGGGTAAACCTTACAATCCATTTTAATGCATGCGGATTGGCTGCATGATAAACAGCAGACTTCAAGTCACTTCAAGTTTCAAGTCACCATTTGCATTTGCTCCTAACATAACAGTCAATTTATCCTTAGCAGCCTTGAAGCTGGAGCTCATGCTTCCTCCCTTGAAATATATGTTCGTGATAGCATTTTTTTCCAATATCCTGTCTCATCAAAGTTGAAAATTTGGTCCCCTGTGTAGCCCTCTTCCTCAACTAGTGTCTTCAGTATTGGCAGAAATGCCTTTGCTATTTCATCTGCACTTGCAGCTTCACCTGATAATTTCACACTATGGTAAATGTGATGTTTCCTGAAATTATTAAACCAGCCACTATTGGCAGTATAGGGAGGCTCTTCTTGAGAGTTTCAGCTTTATTTTGCCATTAGCAATATCTGAGGTCTTCAAATATTGCTAATGCTTTTACTTTTATTGTAAGCAAACTTGCTCCTGATCTCTTCTTTTGTTTGATCTTCTATTCAAACAGGTAACAGACATTCCATCTCTTCCCATTCTTTGTCTTGATCTAATGGATTTTATTATGCATTGAGTTGTTCCTGCTATGAAAGTTGCTTTTATTTTCCCTGCATTCTTTCTAATTGTGCTCAGCATTGCCTGTAGCATGCACAATATCACATGTTCTTTCATTCCGCTCAAAGCGTTTCTCAATTTTGTTTTTTCCTCTATCAATATTGGTTTTCTTTTTTATCTCTGAACCTGTAGTACCTTCACCAGTGGGCGACTCCGTAGCCAGGTGGGAAGGAGCAGCAGTGCATAGCACACGCTTCTTGATTAGACCGGGGTTCAAGCCCGTCACCACCAAATACGGAGGATGCGGAAAGGTCAGGGAAATGACCACCGCATATCCCGGAGCAATATGGCCTTAGTTGCTAATGCTCCTAAAAACCAAATAACATATAACAAACCTTCACCAGCACGCTTCCTTTGCACACTTTTTTCAAGTATTTTACTCATTTTTAGGGAATAAAGCATAATTACAGTATAAAAAGAACAAAAATGAGGAGGCACATTTGAAACACAAACAAAGCAATGTGCGAGTGCCATTTCTTGTAATGACAAAGGTGAATTGTGCATAAGTGAATTCAGTTCATGTTATATACGGATCGCCACCCCTATTTATAAATCATATATGAACGAATTTGTGTAGAGTAAATGCGTGTTATACGAGGACTGACTATATTTAATTGTAGAATTAATTAAATTCGAACTCCTCTTCCACCACTTTCGTTTTGTCCGTGCTGGTTATTACCTGGTGGTTTAAATTATTTTCTATTTTAGCATTTAGCATTAGCATTAGTAGAGGCATATGATGCAAGAAAGCAAGCTTATTCAGCATCAGCCAAAAAAAAAAAACAACCACTACTCCCATTTCACTCCTCCGTTCGTTCGAAATACCTGTCCAGCTGAGCCTTAAATTTGTTTAGGCTATCAACTTCAACAACAAGCGATGGGAGTCTATTCCACAAACCAACTGCCCGCTGGCTAAAGGCAAATTTCCGCACATCTATCCGACATCCGTCCTTCCTCAATTTGAATTTATGCCCTCTCAGGTGATTATTCTGAGCAAGAAGAAGAATCCTATCGGCATTGAGCATGCTCAAGCCATTCAAAGCCTTATACACCTCTATCAGATTACCTCGCCGATGCCTAGTCTCCACGCTCTGTAATTTGCAAAACTTAAGCCTTTCTTCGTAAGAGCAACCCTTTGTTCCATTCACTAATCTTGTTGCCCTTCTCTGTACTCGTTCCAGCAGCTCTACATCCTTCTTGAAATGAGGCCTCCAGACCTGTATACAGTACTCAAGGTGTGGCCTGACCAATGCCTTATACAAGGGAATAATCACATCCCTGTCCCTGCTAGAAAAATTCCTGTATATCATTGACAAGACACCATAAGCTACTCTTGCAGCTCGTCTGCACTGCTCAGAGAACTTCACATCTGCCTGCACAATTACCCCCAGGTCCTTTTCATTCTCTACCACTGTCAGCGTAGTACCACAGAGTTGATACGTTGATCTGGGGTTACTGTTTCCCATATGTAGTACTTTACATTTGTCAATGTTAAACGTCATTTGCCACCTCTCAGCCCATCTGCCCAACCTTTCCAGATCCTGTTGCAGCAGCATAGTATCAGTAGTGTCCTTAACAACCCTGCCAACCTTGGTATTGTCTGCAAACTTGGACATTAAGCCTGATACACCATCATCAATATCATTTATAAATACAGAAAACAACAATGGACCCAACACTGAACCCTGAGGAACTCCACTAATAACATTAGTCCACGTTGAGCAGTGTCCATTGATTACCACTCTCTGTCCATTGATTACCACTCTCTGCCACTCAACCATCCCTTTATCCATAGCAGCAATTTGCCTCCAATGCCACACTTCTCCAATTTGTGCAGCAGTCTTCCATGCGCAACAGTATCAAAAGCCTTTCTAAGATCCAAATATATAATATCAAAGTTATTCCCTGCATCCAGTTCTTTTGTGACTACATCATAGTATCCAATCAAATTGGTCAGACAAGACCTGCCCTTAACAAAACCATGCTGTGTCTGAGCTATAACAGAATTCTTGTCCAGATGATCCTGCAGTGCTTCTTTAATCAGTGCCTCCATTAATTTTCCTGGAACCGAAGTTAAACGAACAGGTCTATAATTACTTGTGTCAGCCTTTGATCCTCCTTTGTGAATTGGGGTTACATTTGCACATCTCCAGTCCATGGGTACCTCCCCTGAGTCCAAAGAAGCTCTCATAATTATGGCTAGGGGTTTGCTTACTTCCTTTGCTGCTTCCTTTAATATAACTGGATAGATCCCATCCACCCCGGGTGCATTTTTTATGTTTATCCTCAACAATTTCTCCTCCACTTTCCTCTCAGTTATTAGAAAATCATCTAGCTCACTGCCAATGTTTACTTCACCTACGACATTCCCCTTCCTGAATAACTCCTCATGTGTGAATGTAGATGCAAAATACTTGTTTAGATTGTTAGCCACCTGAGCTGGATCCTCAACTGTTGAACCATCAACATCCAGTGGACCAATCTGATTCATCCCTTTCCTTCTTGAGTTTAAATAGGTAAAGAACTCTTTTCTGTTTTTCTTTGCATCCTTTGCCAAGGATTTCTCATAATCTGCCTTTGCCTGCCTAATCTCCTTTGTGACTTGGTTACAGACCAACTTATATCTATCATAGGCTTCCATGTCACCCATTAATTTGTATGTATCCCATGCATTTTTCTTCTCTGCCATATGTCTCATTAGTTCATCTGACAACCATTTAGGCCTGAACCTTGAACAATATTTCTTGGTTGGTATGTAAAGCCTGGTAGCTTCCAAGATTAGTTCCTTGAATGCTTCCCATTTTGAATTTGCTGTTGGTAACATCATCAGTTGGTCCCACTGTATAGAATTTAAATACTGTCTCAGACCATCATAGTCGCCTTTACGAAAGCAAAAACCCTTCCCTTTACCTCTGATGGTAGTTACCTCCTTGAGTAAATCCCACTTCAGCACACTGTGATCACTGCCACCCAGTGGTTCCTTTATCTGCAGATTCCTAATGCATGAAGAATCACTACTGATAATCAGATCAAGAGTATTACTCCCTCTAGTTGCCTCCCGAACATGCTGGTGTAGAAAACAATCATCCAATAAATCCACAAAAGCCTTGCTAGTGTGTGAGTGACCAACCCACAAATTCCAGTCAATATCTGGGAAATTAAAATCCCCCATTATAAGACTCACTGATTTACTGGCCCATTCTATTTCCCTGTACAGTATCTTATTATACTCATCAGAGTCATTAGGCCTATAGCACACTCCTACTCTCAATTTTGATTTACCTGTGCTTATGTCACACCAAACTGACTCGACACTGCCCTGTCCATCAATGTCGACTGGCTTCACTTCCTTGGATTTTATGTGTTTTTTAACTAATAGCATAACCCCTCCTCCCCTCCTGTCCTGTCTATCCTTTCTATACACATTGTACTCCCCAAATTCCAGTTCTGCATTCCTTATATCTGTGTGACACCACGTCTCTGATATCCCAACAATATCTGCCTTTGATGTTTTGAGCAATACCTCAAATTCATCAAATTTATTTACTAAACTCCTAGCATTGGTGTACACGCAAGTATACATGCACCTGTTTCTATTCTTAGCTACCCTAACACAACCCATGTGTTTACTTGTACCGCAATGACTTCCAGCAGTCTCTGAAATATCCTGCATCTTGTTTTTCAGGCTTCTGCTCATTCCAATTGAAGCAGTGCAAGAATCTCTTTCACCTCTGCCAGTGGCTACTGTTAATCCATTAGTCTTTGTCTCCCCCCAAGCTAGCAGTTTTCCGACCCACCTAACACTGCCTCGATAGCATCAGCAAATATTCTTGCACCCTTTCTATTTAAGTGTATCCCATCCCTGTAAAAGCAATCTCTCCTGTTAACAAGTACATTCCAGGCTGAAAAAAATTCTACCCCTTGAGCCTTGCACAATCTTTCCAGGGCCGAATTGATCGACAAGGCTCTCATCATATACTTCCTCCTATCGTGTCTGGGCAGAATTGCAGACACTTTCAAATTCAACCCTAATTTTGTGATTAAGAAGATCACCCAAGTTATGTATAATATTTTCAGCACCAAAGGCAAATACTACACAGCCAAAATTTTTGACAAACATGTTTGGGATTGAACAACAAGTTCTTTGCCAAATTATTTTTAACAGTAACCCTTCGCCCAGTTTGTGCGAAGGGTTACCGTTAAAAATAATTTGTTACCAAATTTGAGAACGCCAAGTTTCCCATTAACTTAACTAATTCTTTCTACTTGATTCTTTAAATTGCTTAGCTTTGTGAAATTTTTGATTATAAATTAATATCGTTCTATTACGTTTTGCTAAAGTAAAATTTTTTTTTAATTGAGGGCACTTTGGAAATCATTGGAAGTTCATGTTTCTCATTTCTGATCCCACAATTATTGTAAAGGGGCCTTTTCAAATGTCCCTTTATAGGAGAGGCATTGGAAAAGTTTGTGGCCTGAGAATGAAAGAGCAGTGGTACAGCATTAAAAAATTTTGTACTTAATGTATAGCACTTCAAATAGTAACTCACCATGTTTATGGTTTCAGTAAAGTCTGTTTTTTTTTTAAATTATTTTGTGTGAATGAGGAAAGATCAACAAGATCAGTCACCGTGCAATCATCCAATATTTGGGAGGGGACAAAGGAACTAACAGCAAAGGCAATTCATGTAGATATGGTTAGAGCATTGGGGAAGGAATTGTGTGTTCTGTGATCAACTTGTTGTGTGTGGGACAAAAGACTTATTTCCCTGAGGAAAAACCATGCTACCCCCTACCCTTTCTGTGGCAGACCCAATTTAAACACAGGGCTCACATCTGGTGAGTATGGGCCTGGCACACCCAGGATTCTGAGTTGGATATCATCATTCTTCTCTTTCTTAGTGATTCCCTTCTACTTTTGTTTCTCTCTCTCTCTCTCTCTCTCTCAGGGTAACTCGGGAATTTTTTTTTGGCTGCTGCAGCATAAGCCTCAGACTTCCTTACACCATATATAGCTAATAGTAATAACAGTTTGATATTCTGCCACTTTATTTAATGGAAGTAGTAGTCAATGGAACTTACCTTTGTTCCATTTTGTCTAAAAACACCAGTTTATCAGAATAGATATACTTCTTCTTTTTGGAATTAGGCTGCTTTTTATCTCTTTTATAATTATCTCTGATGTGTTTCCACTTCTTTTGTAACTCACGAACTATAAACAAAAAGAAAAAAAGAAATCTGTCTATTATCTACACATCAAATATATACAATACAAGTTTTCATGTGCTTTCTGCTTTTATTTAACTTTTTTTTTTTTTTCGACTCTGATACTGAAGTGCTGTATGATATATTAAAAGTCTTTTCCATTTGAAAAAATAATAAAAATATTGTGTACCAGGTACATAATGTGTCCTGCCGCTAGCATATTTAACGTGCTTTACATTTAAGAGTCATTGGCAGGCATTAAAAACGTTTAAATTTTCAGATATTAATAAAATTCATGGATAATAATATAACAATGTTTTTATTTTATTAATAATAATTACATATCGGTTACTGAAAGTATTGGTCTGTGATGACTAAAGTAGGATATACAATTTTTTACATTGAAGCGATTTTAGTTCACCACTAAAAACACCATCTACAGTTGTTCTATTATGTGTAGTATTTATCGAAAGATCTGATGATATGTCCAAGTTGAAGAATGTTTTCATAAATGTGCAGAGCTCTTTTCCAGCTTCAGAGTTTAATTGTAAAGAAAAAAATTACATTCAATCTGAAAACACCAGGTGACTTGAAACCAGATGTGTTTTCAAATGAATGCATTTCCCAGTTTCCAAAAGGTTTTTTTTTTTTTTTTTTTTTTTTTTTTGTATCTTAAAACCATGTATCTTAACTATTTCAGTTTCTAAATTCCTTAGCTTTCCAACATTTCCTTGATCACATGTTCATATTTTCCACTATCCTGGAAAAACTACTGCAATTTTCAGAGTTTTGATGCAAAATTTCATTAAACTTTAAACTAAATTTAAGCATAAACTTAAAATATTGTTGCCATCATACAGTATGATTCCAACAATAAGAATTACAATAATTCGTTCTGGCGGATGCTGAAGATGTCGTCATTTCCGTTACGCTTTTCGCACGACGTTTTTTCATTACAAAGTTTTTGGAATAACACCAGTAAAACTGTTTTTAACGTCAAAAAAAAAAAAAAAAAAATGAATATTTCTACTAACGTGGCAGCTATATGCATCGACCTGTGCTACCAGGGGCTCACATCTGGTGAGTATATGCTTGGCACACCCAGGGTCCCGAGCTGGATATCATCATTCTTCTCTTTCTTGGTGATTCCTCTCTCTCTCTCTCTCTCGGTAACTCGGGAATTTTTTTTTTTTTTTTTTTTTGGCTGGTGCAGCATAAGCTTCAGGCTTCCTTGCACCATATGGCCAATAATAATAGTAATAATAACTTTCTGTTTCTCGGGCGTTGAAAACGTTCTCTAATAGCAACCAAGAATCATTCAACTGATTCAGCGGCAGAAAGGTGTAACAAGCATAATGTGACCGGACGTCGCGGATTATGCGGGACAGTCCCGGATTCCAGCCGTTTGCCCCGCATTGCAAAACTGTCCCGGATTGGACATGTAGCCTCCATTCTTAATGGCAAATATTAAGTAATGGAGGCAACATTGTTTGCAGGGAACCACTGGTACAACGGAAAGAGTTTTTTTTCGGTAGTTTTTTTTTTTTTTTGATAGTTGTTGGCGCATCGGCTTCTGTGGCCATAATGCACCTCCCAAGGTTTTTGCAGTACTTTGATCCAAGCCCGAGGCGTGATTCGAACCCGCGACCTTTGGGTTGCCAGGCAGGCACTTTACCCACCCGGCTAGCCCGGTCGGCTTTTCGGTAGTAAATAAGCTGTGTAGTCAACAAAAACACAATTGACCGTAGAAACGCCAAATGCGGTACTACAAGTTAAGTGCAATTTTGCTCATTTTTGTGAAGAATTTTACGAAGAAACAGCAAATAAGGAAGAATTATTAAGACAAATTCACTCAGCGGAAAAATATTTAATTATATTATTTAATTTCTCTTGTTTTTAGTGTAAAATGATTTATTATTTCGCAGAAAAAAAAAACTAACATTTTTTTACTAAACAAAAATGAAAATCGATTAAAAACAAGTGTTTTTCATTTTTAATCGATTTTCATTTTTTTTTTTTTTTAGTTCATTTTTTCCAACCCTCTAATAAGTGTTTTTTTTTTCCTTCTAATTACAATTATTTTTCTCAGTTCACATCCTTCACACAACCTTCTGATCGTTACGTAGTGTAACACGGGTGTATCGTATACTTAAAGTGACCAGTCGTCCCGGATTTCAGTCGTTTGCCCCGCATTCAAAATTTCTTAATCATATACATTATATTTATTATCTTATTTTTATTTGGTCTAAATTAAAAACATCGTTTTAAATGCAAAGTGAAGACAGATTCTCTACAAGAGAAAATCACAATAAGTTAGCATTTGTCCCATTTTACGAATATTATTATTATTATTATTAGCTATATGGTGCAAGGAAGCCTGAGGCTTATGCTGTACCAGCCAAAAAAAAATTCCCAAGTTACCCTAAGAGAGAGAGAGAGAGAGAGAGAGAGAGAGAGAGAGAGAGAAGTAGACGGGAATCACCAAGAAAGAGAAGAATGATGATGTTTCGATCACACAAGTTGTCTGTCCAACATGAGGGATACCTATACTGAATTTTAGCCTTTCTGTGGAAAAAGAAATAAAAATAAAAAATAGACTATTTTTTTTTTGGCTAGAATCCAGAGAGCGGTACCCCCTTCAAAATGGCGACGAGAAGCGGGGGAAAGCAGTGATTGACAGGTTGTGACTCCGCCCACCCACTACATCCCCCTCTTCGTTTCAGGCGGTCGTCACGTGACACGACGTCATTGCAATTTCGTCGCATTTGCTTGCTGTTGTTACAGTACTGTTATGTCATGTGACATCCGCCACGTGCAGTCGTCGAGAAGAGGGGAAAAGCAGTGAGTGGGCGGAGTTACGAACCGTACGTCACTGCTTTCCCCCTCTTCTTCTCGACGCCATTTTCTAGGGGCACCTTTATATTTTGTAAGTGAATTTTTTTTTATAAATAAATTTAAAAATATAATGTGCATATTGTTTCTAGGAGGGTTGTAAAATTCTTCCCCTCTCCAGATGTCCCTCATTGGAATACTAAAGATCTGGTCACTTTAAATAAGCATAAACTTAAAAGTTTATGCGACTTACGGTGAATGATGATCACCATGGTAATAAAAGTTTTTGAAAAGTCGGCTGCATTCAAAACCCACGACTTATTATTATTATTAGCCAATATGGTGCAAGGAAACCTGAGGCTCATGCTGCACCAGCCAAAAAGAAAAAAATTATGAATTACTCCGAGGAGGGGGGGATTCACCAAGAAAAAGAAGAATGATGATATCCAGCTCAGGACCCTGGGTGTGCCAAGCCCATACTCACCAGATGCGAGCCCCTGGGGTTAGAATAATTGAATTTATACTTTATTTTAAAAATATGAAAACTGTTATTATCTATATCAATTATTATAAGCGGCCCTCTCTCTCTTAAAGTAGTACAATTTAACCCTAAGGGCTCACATCTGGTGAAGTATGGACTTAGCACACCCACGGTCCTGAGCTGGATGTCATTATCCTTCTTCTTGGTGATTTCCTTCTACTTTTTTTTTTTTTTTCTCTCTCTCTCTCTCTCTCTCTCTCTCTCTCTCTCTCTGCGCCTCCGTAGCCAGGTGGGAAGGAGCAGCAGTGCGTAGCACACGCTTCTTGATTGGACCGGGGTTCGAGCCCGTGACCACTAAATACGGAGGATGCGGAAAGGTCAGGGAGTGACCACCGCATATTCCCGGAGCAATATGGCCTTAGTTGCTAATGTTCCTAAATAACAACAACAACTTCTCTCTCTCTCTCTCTCTCAGGGTAACCCATTTTTTTTTTTTTTTTGGCTGGTGCAGCGAAAGCCTCAGGCTTCCTTGCACCATATGGCTAATAAAAATAACCTCATGGAGAATACTTTAATAATTATTCTTTTTATAATTTAATCAATTTTATATTTTTTGGATGAATATTGTTAATATTCATTCAAAAATATAATATTCATTAAACTCTTTCTGGGCCTACATTAAATAAATCTCGGTCCAGATAGAGTTTGCTACACAGTTGTTTAATTGGACTACATATGGTCCAATTAACTTGTGGTCATAAAACTATTGAATTCTTAAATATTGTTAATATTTTTAAAGGATAATATTTGATCAATCAACTGGAAGAATACGACTGCAAAATCAGTGAACAGAGGTATGCGCAAAAATTTAGAATTTATTTGTAATATAAATTTTATGATAACCATATTTCCGTTCGAAAAAAAAAAAAAAAAAGAATAACTTCTTTTTGAAGTTAATACGTATTCTGTTTACATCATTTTCTGTTTACACTTCGGAACAGTCACCAGAGGTCACTCGAGCTTCTACTTTAATTATTATATTGTTATTTCGACACTATAACGGAGAATAGCCGACCGGGCTAGCCGAGTGGGTAAAGTACTTGCCCGGCAACCCAAAGGTCGCGGGTTCGATTCTCGCCTCGGGCTTGGATCAAAGTACTGCAAAAAAAAACCTTGGGAGGTGCAATATGGCCACAGAAGCCGATGCGCCAACAACTACCAAATCAAAAAAACATAAAATAAATAAATAAATAACTGAGAATTAACGAAGGTTTTCTCTTCTTCAGTAACTTTACTGTTTTCTCTTCTTCAGTAACTTTACTGAAGAAGAGAAAACCTGTAAGCTATATTTGTTCTAATATAAAAAGATTTATTATATTTTAAAAATAGGCCCCCGTAGCCTAGTGGTTAGGCGCGCGGGTGCATAAGTACACGTGCCTTGAGTTACCGGGGTTCAAGCCAGTGATTGCTAAATACGGTGCTGTTTCTTGTATTCGGTCTATCTTGTGAACTCCTCTGACCGTTTGGTCATCCCGGAGTATAAACAGAAAATTTATTTTATTTATGTGTTTTGTCAATTACGATGACTAGCTTTCGAAACTTTAGCCAGTTCTGTGGACATGTGTGTGGCAGGCACGCAGCCGGTGGAAAAAATGCATTCATTTTAGCGCTACTTCGCATGTGTACAAGTGGGCGCTCGCATTCTCTCAGACTGCTGACTTATTAAACATGAGTTTAGTATGTACTGACTTACTAAACTAATGACGTATTTGGTCATCACATGACCAAATACGTAGTGGCGCCATAAACATCACGTGACCTGTTCGGAGAAGCAACGCCTGTCAAACACGGCGTCAGGCCACGCCCTCGGAACACTCAAGGCATCCGTACCCTTTTGTAAACTTAACCAAAAATTTGAAAATTATTTGAAAGCATATTTTCCTTACTTTGAATTTTTCTTTCGGCTGCTTCTTTTTCTTGCCAATCAGGATATAATGCTGATGCCATTTCTTCCCATGCCTTATTTTTAGCATTCTTATTGTTGAATGTTTCACCGGTCAGATCCCATAAACATGGACGAATTTTCACCTGAAGGATGAATTTTTCAATGTCTTTAGCGGGTATTGGCATTTCCTCACAAATTGTGTTCAAACAACCGGTTTCGACGTTCGCGAAGTTTCCAGACCTGCGTTTAAAACGCTGCCGATGGCAGATTCTTCACGGTGTGTCAAATCCCACTGAAGAAAAGAGTACCTTTGTAGCTGTCATATTTCGAACGAATATCCAGTTGAGATGAAAAGGAATGGATCTTGTCAGGCATCTTGGCCTTACATCAGATCGACCATGAGTAGTGAGCGATTAATTGAAATTCAAATTTGGCGTTTGGAGGGGTTTCAGAAGAACGATAATTTTCCGTGCTGAGGGTTGTCGCCACTCAAGGCGAATCACTACGCCTCTCTCTTGTAACTGGTGGTGGTAATGTGAGTGGAGCATGAAAGTCTAGTGCAGGCGAACCTTTTTAAGTGTCGGTGCCAAAATTGGCTAAATCTTTTTTAAAAAATACTACCCTCGCAAGCCAATATTCAAGACATTTAATCACACAATTTTGTCAGTACGTCTCACCGCTCCGACTTCAAAGTAACCACTGCATGAATAAGGCTGTTTACTGAACGGTGTGACGTCACTAGATGCCTGGCAGAGAGAACGAGCGTGCGCAGGTCACGATTTAAGGTGGATTCCTAGAGTGATGTTGTTTCGAAGTTCAATTTTTTTTTTTTTTTTCTGGTGCTTTGAATTCCGCGTGCCCAAAAAAAATTGTACGCCTGCCATGGGTCGCCAACCCCTAGAAACCTTCAGTCGCTGACTGCAACTTATGGCCCGTTTCACTGGGACGCCTTGTTATTGCACGCTTTTCTACTGCATCGTTATAAAACCGCACGGCAATGCGATACCACCATATGTAAGTGGCAGTCGATTCCATAGCTGCACCCACAGGGGGAACACGAATATAAATCCTCAGGAGCTTGCTTTCTTTTATATGGTACTGTGAAAAATCCGAGCGATCCCTAGTGCCATTTTCCTTAGGCCTATATAGAACATGCAACTGACATTACCAAACATGCCCGAGTGATGAAGAGCGAGAGTGCAGTAGCAGGCGCTCGTTGAGTCATCCAGGGTTTAAGCCCGTGACTGCTAAATACGATTAATGTTTGTATTGATAATTTATTGTGAACTCCACTGACCTGGTGGTTGTGCCGGAGTATAAACAAGAACAAAGCCTGTGGCGTTCCTCATAATTATGTTCACGACAAATAAGGATACAGTTTTGGTCTGACCCATAAAGATTTAGAAGATAGAGAAATAACAGATAACGCATGTGTGTGTCTGAGGGAGAGGGGGAAATATAGTTAAAACTATTAAGCCAATATACTGGAACATTGTCATGACAGCATGAAAAGTTTAAAAAATATAGAACCCACGAATATAATAATTATGCTTTGACTTAACTTTTTAAATAAATGAGTTACTTGTAGTAAGAATACTAATAGTTACCATATAAGCCATGGCGTAGCTACCATGTAGGCAGGCAAGGCAATTGCCACCGGGCCCGGCGTCTTTGGCTGTCTCCTGTTTTTGCAATTTTCATTAATTAAGTAGGGGCCCCGAACATGTTCTTTGCCTCCGGGCCAGAAAAAGGGTAGCTACGCTACTGATATTAGGGCTATACTAGAGGAGCGCTTGAAGCGCGAGCGTCAGCTGGCGCCGTGAACGCCTCCAAAACAGCAAATTACCAGACATGGCCGAGTGATGAAGAGCGAGAGTGCAGTAGCAGGCGCTCTTTGAGTCGGCCAGGTAGCGCCCCTAACGTCAGATCGTTTCAAACTAGCGGAGCTCTCCTAACATTATTATTAGCCATATAGTGCAAGGAAGCCTGAGACTTAAGATGCACAAGCCAAAAAAAAAATTGAGTACCCTGAGAGAGAGAAGTAGGAGAGAATCACCAAAAGAAAGAGAATGATGATACCAGCTCAGGGCCCTGGGTGTGCCAAGCCCATACTCACCAAATGTGAGCCCTTCTTTTTTTTTTTTTTTTTTTTTTTTGATTTGGTAGTTGTTGGCGCATCGGCTTCTGTGGCCATATTGCACCTCCCAAGGTTTTTGCAGTACTTTGATCCAAGCCCGAGGCGAGAATCGAACCCGCGACCTTTGGGTTGCCGGGCAGGTACTTTACCCACTCGGCTAGCCCGGTCGGCTGTGAGCCCTTCGGATTGATTCCCAGTTTCAAGATGGATGTTGTTCAAGTTGGATGTTTTGGGCATTTATATACTGTATAGTATTGATTGCGAGTAGAAAGAGAAAACGACGATGGTGGCCTCATCCAGAAAATTCAAATAGGTTAAAATCAGGACAGTTTTATATTATGTTTGAAACACACAGGAAGTCTCCCGAGAAGTTATTTTTTTATTTTACAGAATGTCGATAGAGTTTTGATGAACTTCTAATGTTAATTAGTGGGGAAAAAAAAACTAAAAATTTGATACCGTGGTGCGGAAATCGATACCAATGTTTATATCTATGTTTTATGTGCTGTACCGACAAACCAACTCCTACTAATTGAAATATTTCTGAAATGTTGTTTTCTTTGTTTGTAAAATTATTTTATTTCTACCCGCTATTCAGGTATTGGTAGGACTTGGTGTCTTGCAGAATTACTTTCGGTAACATAAAGGGTAACTGCCTGTTTGATTTTACCGCACGGGACTTCTCAGAATAAAACACTTCTCTTTACTGTCTTCCACCCACTTGACATTATTTACAGATGGAATGTTGACAAATACTTTCCATCCATTAGAAGCAGAAAACATTCTCCACTACCCACACTGTAACGGATTACTTTCCTTGCAATAGAGGATTAGTAACGTTTGATATTACGAATGTTCATGCGAAGACGCCAGTTTTCGAAGTTCATAACGCAGCTATCAATAGAAATATTTTCTTGATATTTCGTTAGAAGATCAAATATACATCCAGAAAACGTGCTGTACTGTATTGTTCCCTAAAAACAATTACAAAATAACTTTTTTTTTTTTATCAAATGCTCATTGCAATGTTAACAGTTTTAACCAGTTCTTCTCGTTTCCAGTGTGGTTTCCAATAGATGAATTTCCTCGATTTTGTGTTAGTAGATGCCATACTCATTGAAGAAAGGAAGTACGATCTTTTCATTTTTCAAAAACAATCCATTGCAATTCTTTCGGTCATGTTTTTTTTGCCAAGAAACAGTTGCGTGCATTCCCCCCCCCCCCCGTAGCATGCTGGCAATAACTGTACTTTGCTGCTTACTGCATGCTTTCATTACTTTCACAATACTTTTCAAAAAAGAAAGACATCGAAGTTATGTTTGAAATGAAAGGTTCAAAATGTGTTTTCGAAGAAGACAGAGACCGCACGTGATTCTTTTTTGTTAACGCAATACTTTTACTTTTGCAGTGGATATTCTTCAGCAGTTTTCCGATTACTGTTTTGATCTTATTTAATAATAATAAGGTTCTTTATTAACTTAAATTGTATACATTCGTGATTCCGTACACAGATAACCCAGAATCTACCAATAAATTGTCTCTGCAAGTGAACAAACTTGTATTTCGTTAACTAATAAAACAGTACTAAAATAGAAGTAATATTTACAATAAATATAAGGTTCAGAACTGATCTTTTTGATTCTTCTCATCATTTTATAGTTCATCCCATTTCGGAAACATTTATTTTCCAATTTCTGTACAATACTGCCTTTATTTCTTTGCTGGAGTAATCTTTTAATGACGTGTTGTACAAGGGAGGCCTCCTTTCCACCTCACAAATAAACTCCTCTGTGTCAAACATCGTCATCCCCAAAGTATAATAAACAAACCAATTGAGGCCAACCACCCCATGCACGGGAAGAATGTCTCTTCAGGCTATGCAAACGCCAAGGCGTTGGCAGGCGTTTCACGGGGAGAATGTCTCTTCGGGCTATGCAAACGCCAAGGCGTTGGCAGGCGTTCAGCGCCAGCTTACGTCGTCCTACGCGCCCGTCTAGTTTTCATGCCTATAGCGTCTACGTCCTGTAACCGGCCTTAGTAGGAAAGGACCCAGAAACTAACCCATTACGGTTTTATTAACCCAAAATTACAAATGTTGTACGGTTCGTATTTTTCTTCAATTAATGATGGAATATTATAAGTCGGAAAAAATCAGGAAACATTAACGGATTTCACTTTAGACATTTCACATCAAAATCAAAAGCGTAATACCTTTTCTTTTTATTTTTACTTTTAATTAGTAAAAAGAAATTTTTAAATCTTCTGGATTGTAGATATTTTAAGTGGAGCAAGGATTGCACGACTTTACGGAATTCCTAGCAGCAAGGTGTTCTTAGCAATTGCAAAAAACAATTTTCTACAGCCATGGGCGGTTCCAGGATTTTCTAAGATGGGGAGAGGGGTTAAAGCAGTGTTCCTGGGAAATAATCTATAGCCTATTTAGAATCACTCCTGTGTACTGTAAGATACAATCTTACAAATATGGGCAAGTTTAAAATTTAGAGAAATTTCAATGTGACACACACAAAAAAAAAAAAATATATATATATAATTTTTATTTAAGGAAGATAAGTGGTGGCTTGTGTGGGGAACTTAGCTACGGCCACTTGATAAAATGGAGACCCATGAGAAAGAAGGGGTGCTAACCAAAACAGAAATAAATAACGAGGGCGAGTGACACCCTGAATAGGAGTAAGGGACCAGCGCTGAACATAAATCCTGCTTTTGGTATGGGGGAGTGAGGGATGCTAAACACAGGCGAACTACCGAATTGAAGGACGACTAGGGCAATGCCAGAGGGTAAAAGCGAGGATCAAGGAAGAAAACCCAGATTTTCCCCTTTTAATTAAATTATAAAAAAAAAAAAAAAAAAAAAAAAGGAGCTGGAGACCTCCCCAGGACACAAGAAGTGTCGCAGTAATTGTATACCCAAAATTTTTTGCATTAGGATAAGGGATATAAAGGAGAGTAGGACTTAAGTGATAATTTTAGGACGCAAGGACTTAAACACTGGGTGGAGTAATGCTAACAGATCTCCCAACAAAAGGAAATATTGTAAGAGGAGTATAAGTAGTTATTAAGGGTACTGAACTATGAGCAAGACAGAAAAAAAAGGAGAGAAAGAAAGTCGAGAAAAAAATGATAGTGAAGTAAGGTAAATATATTACTAATAAAACTAAAGATGTATTCTATATGTAATATTACGAAGAAGTGCTATTTAAGGTAACCTTAGAGTTAAGGAATTAATCATGGTGTTGGTAAGTGCGTGAGAAAAAGGGATGTCATTATCAATGGTGTACTTTGTGAATAGAAGGAATTAAATTTTTTTAATGGTTTTCAAGGAAAGTTATTCTATTGTTGATAATAAGCAAGATAAATTAGAATAGAGTTTGACCCAATGAATAAAATGGAAGAATTATTACCTTTAATGTGTAATTAAAAAAAAAAAAACTTGGATATTACACGTGTAGTGTAATATCCAAGTTTTTTTTTTTTGTAATAACTGAAATTTGTTTAAATCATAGGTATAATTTTCATAGCATAATTTTCAGCACTCACCTCATAGTAATCCGCTTGGTTTGATGAAACTTATAACAGGTACATAATAGTTATAAAACTTTTAAATTCCGATTATTCGCTATTCGTAACTTAGTGTAATTAGTTTACCTCAATCAGATCACCTCGCAGGTGCCTAGTCTCCACCTGCTGCAATTTGCAGGACTTAAGCCTTTCTTTTAAATTCCGATTCTATTAAGTGCTGATTATTAAGCTATGCTATACGTATGATCTAGTTGTTACATCACAGCACATAAGGAATCCTTAATATATCATCTGAAATTTTTTTGTAATAGAATTATATATAATTATTGAACAAAGATGGATTCACTGTTTAACAAAAAATAAGAAATCTTATATCTCAATGATAAAGTTGTGTCTAGATATAGCAAAAGAGGCATGTGATGCAAGAAAGCAAGCGTATGAGCTTACGTAGCATCAGCAAAAAAAAAAAAAAAAAAAACCAATTCACACAACCATTCCCTCTAAAAGTTTGCCCAGTTCCTCCTTGAATTTATTTAAGCTATCAGCTTCCACAACGACAGATGGATGTTTGTTCCAGCAATTAACACCCGCTGGCTAAAGGCAAATTTCCGCACATCTATTCTACATCTGTCCTTTCTTAATTTGAATTTATGCCCCCCTAGGTTCGTAATCTGAGCAAGCGGAAGAATCCAATCAGAAATTCAGCGCGCTCAACCCGTTCAAGGCCTTATACACCTCAATCAGATCACCTCGCAGGTGCCTGGTCTCCAACCGCTGCAATTTGCAGAACTTAATTATTATTATTATTATTAAAATCCGTTTATTAAAAAATAGCAAGTGTTTGCTTTCACCCCTTATACACAGCCGACCGGCTAGAAGGGTGTACAAAATGCAAGAATTGCAATTATATACAATATGAGAAGGGTGTACAAAAATCAAAAAATACAATTATTTACAGTATTTACAATATAAGAAGAGTGTACAAAAATGCACGAATACAATTATTTACAATATTTACACAAGTGCGTATATTTACAATATTGTTTACAAGTTCACTCATTGTCAAGATTATAGTTGAAGTAAACAGTGCGCTTCTGAGATGCTCTTCACTCTGTACTGCTTGCTTTCGGAGTATTTCACAGGGTCTATTGTCAATGAGTTGAAAAGGTTCACTGCGTTGTTTGGGAAGAAGTTCTTCAAACAGCACAGGTTGGATAGTGTAGAATGCAGTGGTAGGTAGGGACTGTCATTATTGCGTCCAGCACGTGGAGTAGAGATAAGTCCTCGAAGACTGGGGGCGTCAATCACACCGGTAAGCATCTGAGAAAGAAGAAGAATATTCCTGGATGCAATTTGAACTCTCCAGGGAGTAATATTTAAGTTGGTATATAAAACAGCCCTGGAGATGGTGAAAGCATTGCCCGTGACCCTGTTCATCCATCGCATTACCCAGTACTCGACTGCGAGGAATCTATTTATGTACGACGTCGGGGCAGAAGACCAGATTGGTGATGCATACAATGCGATAGGTTGTAGGCACCGCTGAACGTATCCTCCGACTACATCTACGTTCAGTAACCCCGTCAGCTCTTGTCGAATTGCCCACATCGCCGAGAAAGTCTTAGTTTTCATGGTCGAGAAGTGGGTCTGAAAAGTGAGGCCCTCGTCCCAAGTCAAGCCGAGGTCGGTGTGAGACTTCACTTTCCTTATCTGCACTCCGTTGTGATAGGCTGTGATGTCATTTTTTATTCTCTTTTTTGTAAAGGTAAGTTGAGCTGACTTTGATGCATTTATTTCCAGACCTATTTGCAGTAGATATGCTACAAGGCTGTCGATCAGGATGGAGACTCGCTGATTAGTCAGGTGAGTTTGTTCAGCTTCTTTAGACGTTATGTATAATTTGAGGTCGTCTGCATACGATGAGAAATCAGTATACCTTGCGAGGAAGGGTTCAAGGGCAGCGGCGAACAGTACACAGGATAGAACACCTCCCTGTGGTACTCCTCTCGTTATACTGCACTCCTGTTGGAAGGATTTATAGCTGATGATGAGTTGTCTTGATGTAAGGATGCGGTTGATGGTTTTTAGCAGGCTTCCAGTAATGCCAAAGTACTTTTCCAGAATGTTGATGAGAGCGGGAATTGAGAGCTTGTCATAAGCAGATGAAATATCCAGGAAGATGACGTCTAGCTGGGATTTACTGTTGAGAGCAGTTTGAATTTTAAATAGGGTATCCAGTAGGTTTGTATATGTAGATCTTTTGGGGATCACGGTTTGCAGATGTTTCGGTCTATGAGAGAAGCATTGGGCGATCAGTGCTGATAAGATAGCTTTCTCAAACGCTTTTAATAGAGAGCAACCCACTGAGATCGGTCTCAAGTCCTTAGGTTCCTTTGGGTTTCTTCTTTTGGGTATGGGTTGTACCCTGTAGTGATTCCACATTGTCGGGATTGATCCGGACTTCAATATGCGGTTAAAGATTACAAGAAGGGGCTCCACAATGAAGGCACTACACACTTTAACCATGAAGAGAGGGAAGCCGTCAGGACCAATTGTAGATTTATTAGGAAGTCTATTGATGGTATTTATAAGTTGTTGTTTTGTTAGCGTTATATTTGAAAGGGGCTGTCTGGAGTGCATGATGAAATCACTTAGGTTTGGGGTTTTTGGGTCTAATGGTAACTCGTTGAAAGTTGAAGATACCCATTCCTGAAATACCTTCTCATCGATATGGAAATCTTTGTTGCATTTGGATGTAATACGTTTCGAGCGGTTTATTCTGTTGAGTGCCAGCTGCCGGATTGCATTTCGTTTACATTTGAGGAAGGTTGCCCGCTCTTTCTTGTACATCTGGTAGTCAGCTGAGTTATGGTACTTTTTCCATATTCTGAATGCTTTTTGTTTCCTCTTGAATGCTATTTGGACTTCGGCATTGAACCATGTATTGGATCTATCAGAGAGTTTTAATTGTTTGGAAGCTCCTTGGGAGGCAATTTCAAGCAGCTGGTTAGCCAGGTTAGATGTAGCAGTGTCTATTGATTCCTGTTGTAGATCCTTCCAGTTTATTTCTATGAGACGCGCAAGGATGATCTCTGGGTTTAAATATTTGATGGAGAATACTGTTTTGGTAATCTTCTGGTTCCTGAGAGTTTCATCAGTGTTTGAGTTTACAGTGACGTTAAACTCAAACGTGATGGGAGAGTGATCGGAGGGGAAGCTGTGGTGTTCAGTGGTCAGACCTAGGTGTGGAAGATTGTGGAATAATAGATCCAGCATCTGGTTTCCCCTGGTAGGAGGTGTGGTTTGGTGAAATAAGCCAAACGTGCCAATGGCTGATATGAGATCCTCAGTGGCCTCATCATGTCTAGGCGTAGGCATGTTGAAATCGCCTATAATGAAGGTGGGGATGTCGGGGACTAAGTTGGCTGCTGTCCATGCTATCAGTTCATTTCGTGAATCTTCTGTGTGATCAGGGGGTAGATATACAAGACAAATTTGTAGTTGTATGGTATCCTTTCTTAATGTGGCACATAGGGCTTCGAATTTATCTGATTTGGTCACCTGAAATCTGGACTGCTTGAAACTGGATGAGTACAGTAACGCAACACCTCCACCGCGTCTGCTATCCCTGGAATTATGGAGGCTGAGGTAATCAAGAGGCTGACCTATGACATCCAGTTGCCTTCCGTGAGATAACCAGGTTTCTGTCAAGCAGATGAACTGATATTCAGCTAGTAACATGATGGTTTGTAGGGGGTGTAGTTTATTGCTGATACTGCGTACATTTTGGTAGAAGCATTTAAGGGGAGTTATTGAGACAGTTTGGAATGAGGCTGACATTGGTTGCTATCCCTGTATTATTGTCGATCTTGTGCGGTAGGATGCGGAAGATGTCCGTTCTTTGTACATTTTTACTAGAGTTCCTGGCGGCCAGGTGCTGGTATCTAGCACTTTTAGATCATCCTGTTTTTCACAAGTGATTGTGAATGAAGAATAGGAGGGATATCTTGTTTTCACAGGTCTCACAGCCACCTTGATCCCTATTTGTTCCTCAAAGAATTTAGATATATTTGCTTCGGTTGTGGACGGTCCAAGTCTCGAAATGAAGATTTTCGATTTTGTTTGGACGGATGTTATATTGTACATTTTCTCCAATACGTTGGATTGGTTGACTGGTGTGGTTTTGTTGGGGTATGCTGGTGATGTTTCTTGAGTGGGACCGGTCCCCTGAGCTACCAATCTATTTACAGACCTATCTTGGTGAGAAGTTGGATTATTGATCGTTAATGACACTTCCGAAGGGGAATTAGGTCGCGATCGTTCGACGGGTGACTGCTGGGAGACAATATGTGCATAAGTGGGTTTTTTATTGGTGACACCACTCAAGCTTGAGTGTAGGCATGGAGCATTTTGAGACGCTTCATTGTGAGAAACGGTTGCTTCAGATATATAATCGATATCACACCTAAGTTCACAAGGGTGCTCTAATACAGGTAATTGACTCAATTCGATGGGGGTAGGCAGGTCGCTGTGTTTCCTATTAGTTAAAGATTGTTTTTCTCTAGTACTACTGGTTTGAGGTTTAGTGGGTTTCTTCATACTTTGATGACTATCACGATAAGCTGGTATCGTGTATTCATTTGATGTAGCTCCTTTGACATTTCGATGGTTTTGTTCTATGACAGAAGGCTGGTTCACAACGGTGAACTTATTTCTAATTACTTCTGCCTTTAGTAGTTGTACTTCTTCAAGTAGGCTTGAGTTTTGTGCTTTAATTTGCTTAATCTCATTAATGAGAGTATTCAGCTGACTGTTTATGAGAATCACATAATCATTACTTATCCGGGGGTAGTTTTCCCCTTGTATCGAAGTTGTTGCCGTTTGGCAATATTTAGTGGCCGAGGTAGCTACGTCATGCATAACTTCTTCAGGGTGGCATTCAATTGTCCTGTAGTGCAACAGGGAAGTAGAGACAGCATCGTCATCTGTGGGGTATTGATTGTCGCCCTCGGCGATTTGTACCTGTTCATCGGTAGTTTCAGGTGTGGTGCTTCTGCTAAGGTATGGTAGGATAGTGTTTTTTTCCTGTGCAGATGATATAGTTTCAGTCGATGTGCAGGGTATCACATCATGTTGGGAAAGTGCCCTTAATCCCTCGTTGTCAGGTATTTCCTTGCATGAAACACAAGAAAAATTTCGTCTCCGTTGCTTATTCATCTTTTTTAGGTCGATTTTGAGGCATGACCCACAAAAGGTAGAACAGCATGTAACACAGATAATGCATAGCTCCGTGTTTAATTTGCATAATTTGCATTCGGCTATGGTAAAGACTTCATTCAATTCTGTCATGTTTGAATGTCTGTAGGAGAAAAAACAACTGCTCGTGTTTGAAGGTTTTAACAGGCTAAAACGACGGTATTTGGTTCGGCGAGTTGACACTCGCCGAACCAAAGCCTTTTTGGTAAGAGAAACCCTTCGTTCCCCCTCACCAATCTTGTTGCCTTTCTTTATACACGCTTGATCAACTCTACATCCTTCCTAAAATGAGGTCTCCAGACCTTGACGCAGTACTCGAGTCGTGGCCTGACCATTGTATTATACAAAGAGATAATCACCTCCTTTTCGCTACTAGCAAAATTCCGGTATATCATTGAGAAAACACCATGACCTGCTTTTGCAACCTGTCTTCATTGCTCAGAAAACTTCATATCTGACTGCACGATTATTCCCAGGTCTTTTTCATTTTCTATCACACTAAGTGTACTAACACACAATTGGTACGTTCATCTGGGGTTACTTCTACCCATATGCAGTACTTTGCATTTGTCAATGTTAAATTTCAGTTGCCACTTCTCAGTCCATCTGCCCAAATTTTCTAGATCCTGTTGCAGTAGAACACTGCCATTACTGTCATTAACAACCCTGCCAACCTTTGTATCATCTGCAAACTTCGACATTAAGCCTGGTATACCTTCATCAATATCATTGATAAATATACAAAACAACAGTGGGCTCCACTAATAACATTAGACTACGAAGAGCAGCGTCCATTGATTACCATCCTCTGTCTTTTCCCACTCAACCACCCTTTTATTCATTGTAGCAACTTAACCTTAATACCATTCTGCTCCAATTTGTACAGTAGTCTTCCATGCGCAACAGTGTTCAGAGCTTTTCTGAAATTCAAAGTATATGATATCAAAATTATTTTTTGCATCCAGTTTCTTTGTAACCACATCATAGTATTGTCAGACAAGACTTTCCCTTAACAAACCCATGCTGTGTCTGAATTATTTCTGCAGTCTTGTTTAGATGATCCTGCAATGCATCTTTAACCAGTGACTCCATTATTTCACCCGGAACAGAAGTTAAACTAACTCGTCTATAATTACTCGTGTCACCCTTCGATCCCCCTTTGTGAATTGGGGACACATTTGCACATCTCCAGTCCGTGGGGACTTCCCCTGAGTCCAAGGATGCTGGCGCCTCCGTAGCCAGGTGGGAAGGAGCAGCAGTGCGCAGCACACGCTTCTTGATTAGACCGGGGTTCGAGCCCGTCACCACCAAATACGGAGGATGCGGAAAGGTCAAGGAATGACCACCGCATATCCCGGAGCAATATGGTCTTAGTTGCTAATGCTCCTAAAAAAAAAACCAACAAACAACCAACAAACCAAGGATGCTCTCATAATTATGGCTAAGGGTTTGCTTACTTCCTTTGCCGCCTCCTTTGATACAACTGGATAGATCCCATCCACCCCAAGTGCCTTTCTTATGTTTAACTTCAACAATTTCTCCTCCACTTTGTTCTCAGTTATTACAAAATTATTAAGCACCCTTTTACAATTTGATAAACTTCTGGCATTTTCCTTCCTTAATAACTCATGTGTGAATGTAGATGCAAAATACTCATTCAGTTTGTTTGCTATCTGAGCAGGATCATCAACAGTCTAACCATCGATATTAATGTAACTTCCTTGTATAAATAATATAATAAATTGTTGTTTTGTTGTACACCTCGAGTCTAGTATATTTGCAAAGACACATCTTGCCTGCCAACTAAATTTATTCTTTGCCTATATCCAAGGAATCAAATAAGGGAATTGGAACACCCTCATGCCTGTTGAATTTTCTGATACGGCACTATTACATTAAGTCAGTGGTTCTCAACCTTTTTTTAATAATGGCACCACTAAGTAATTTATTTTATTTTGCAGCACCCCTACTCAATTTTCTTAATATATATATATATATATATATATATATATATATATATATATATATATATATGTTATATGATATTTATTACAATAATATAATTATAAAAATTACATTTCATAATACAAATTATGTATATACAGGGTGATTCACTATCAGTGCAACAAACTTGCAGGAGGTGTAGGGGGCACAAAGACGAATCGGAATCACATAGCATTGCAGGGTCCGAAATGCCTTCGTCATGCGGTAGAGGACGTTGAACGGGAGGTCGCGTGAACAGCGATCCCGCTGGAAGTCAGCATTTGCGAACCGTTTCTGTTGAAGAAACCAAGTAGCAAAAGTCCTCCGGAGTGGATAATCCGCAGGTTCCAATGATTGGGCGCGTTGCAGATGGTATGAACTCATTTGGTTTGTTGACAGTATCCTCCATACAGTGGATTGGGATATACCCAATCATTGGCCTATCGCTCGAGTACTCGTACTCGGATTGCCTTCTGCAAGACGTAGGACATTCTCCTCATTGTCTGTCGTCCTCGTCGTTCGCTCTCGATTCATGGTACCTACCTCTCGTGAAACAACCAGTCTCACGTAACCTTCTGTGCACACGGGCGAAAATCGTATGATGAGGAGCACGCCTGTGCGGGAAACGTTCCTGGTACAAGCGCAGAGCGGCGTGCCCGTTACAGTCCGCAGCTCCATACGCGAGGTGCATGTCGGCCAGTTCAACGTTTGAATACTCGTCCATCCTACTGCCTCGGGAACCGGTTCGCAAATGCTGACTTCCAGCGGGATCACTGTTCACGCGACCTCCCGTTCAACGTCTTCTATCGCATGACGAAGGCATTTCGGACCCTGCAATGCTATGTGATTCCGATTCGTCTTTGTGCCCCCTACACCTCCTGCAAGTTTGTCGCACTGGTAGTGAATCACCCTGTATATATATATACACAGTATATAATTTTATTCTTTATATAGAGGTACTAAGTAAACATCATTTATGGAGAATCCTGGAATGTTGTTGCAGCACCCCCGTTGAAAACCACTGCATTAAGTAGTCAGCGAATGTGCGGCCTTGGAAGAGTGAGGGGGCCAGCCAAGTTAAATATAATACTTAGAGACTACCAAAATTTAATTGGTTCCAAGGTAATTTGTACAGAGAAAGAACCTTGTCTTCGATGTACAGTCCCTTAACTCTTGTCTTTGGTTTGTTCTCTTTCGTAAAGATAACGCTCTCAACGTCATGTCATTATATCTGCTTTTTTTTTATCGGGCGCTGCATCCAGCTGATGATAATGTTGGAGAAGAATTTCAACGTCTGCTGATCCTGGATTTCGTATTCAGGATGGGATACTTTGGGACTGACTAGTCCCATCCTGGATGAATTGTTCCACTTTTTTTTTTTTTTTCTTTAACTCCTTCCTATTCAATTCTTCTTTCCTATTTGTATGGCGAGTCCCTCTCTCTGACCCCCTCTCTTTACTTACTCTTTTCTCTCCGAACCATCCAATTCTATTCCTACTTTACCCCTTTCACTTTTTTCAATTTGTCTGTCTCATAACCTTGTCATGATAGAGATTAGCAAGACGATAGTAGATCTTGGCCGCCTCCAAATGAGTGATGGGGTGGGAGGTGGTGACCAGGAGTTGCTGCTTCCCACCTGTAAAAAGCCAAGTACTGACCGACAACAGAACACATAACATCTACACATCCAACGCACTATATACAAATGGCCGGTTTTGGCGTAAGCTTCAACATAAATACAATAGTGGCTAATGGGACAAACCCTGTGGTCTGCCAACACAACACATGAATATGGGGTGACATGGAAGCCTATGATAGATATAAGCTGGTCTGTAACCAAGTCACAAAGGAGGTTAGGCAGGCAAAGGCAGATTATGAGAAATCTTTGGAAAAGGATGCAAAGAAAAACAGCAAAGAGTTCTTTACGTATGTAAAGAACTCTTTGCTGTTTTTCTAGAAGAAACTCTAGAAGTAAACTCTTTCTAGAAGTAAACTCTAGAAGAAAAGGGATGAAACAGATTGGTCCACTGGACATTGATGGTTCAACTGTTGATGATCCTGCTCAGGTGGCTAACAAACTAAATGAGTATTTTGCATCTACATTCACACATGAGGAGTTATTTAGGGAGGGGAATGCCAGAGGTGAACTAAACTCTGGTAGTGAGCTAGATGATTTTGTAATAGCTGAGAGCAAAGTGGAGGAGAAATTGTTGAAGATAAACATAAGAAAGGCACCTGGGGTGAATGGCATCTATCGAGTTATATTAAAGGAGGCAGCAAAGGAAGCAAGCAAACCCTTAGCCACAATCATGAGAGCTTCATTGGACTCAGGGGAGGTACCCAAGGACGGGAGATGTGCAAATGTGACCCCAATTCACAAAGGAGGATCAAAGGGCAACACAAGTAATTATAGACCTGTTAATTTAACTTCTGTTCCAGGTAAATTAATGGAGGCACTGGTTAAAGAAGCACTACAGGACCATCTAGACAAGACTTCAGTTATAGCTCGAACACAGCATGGGTTTGTTACGGAGAAGTCTTGTCTGACCAATTTGATTGGATACTGTGATGTAGTCAGAAAGGATCTTGGATGCAGGGTATAACTTTGATATCATATATTTGGATCTTAGAAAGGCTTTTGATACTGTTGCACATGGACGACTGCTGCACAAATTGGAGCAGTGCGGCATTGGAGGCAAATTGCTACTATGGATAAAGGGATGGTTGAGTGGGAGAAGACAGAGAGTGGTAATCAATGGACACTGCTGTTCGTGGACTAATGTTATTAGTGGAGTCCATCAGGGTTCAGTGTTGGGTCCATTGTTGTTTTCTGTATTATAAATGATATTGATGATGGTATATCAGGCTTAATGGTGAAGTTTTCAGACGATACGAAGGTCGGCAGAGTTGTTAATGACACAAATGATAGTATGCTGCTGCAACAGGATCTAAAACGTTGAGTTGATGGGCTGGGAGGTGGCAATGAAGTTTAACATTGACAAATGTAAAGTACTACATATAGGAAGCAGTAACCCCAGAGTAACGTATCAACTCTGTGGTAGTACACTGAGTGGTAGAGAATGAAAGGGACGTGGGGGTGGTTGTGGAGGCAGATATGAAGTTCTCTGAGCAGTGCAGACGGGCTGCAAGAGTAGCTCATGGTGTATTGTCAATGATATATAGGAATTTTTCTAGCAGGGATAAGGAGGTGATTATCCCCTTGTATAAGGCGATGGTCAGGCCACAACTTGAGTGCTGTATACAGGTCTGGAGGCCTCATTTTAAGAAGGATGTAACATAGAGCTGTTGGAATGAGTACAGAGAAGGGCAACCAGATTAGTGAATGGAACAAAGGGTTGCTCTTACGAAGAAATGCTTAAGTTTTGCAGATTGCAGTGTTTGGAGACTGGGCAACTGCGAGATGATCTGATTGAGGTGTATAAAGCTTTGAATGGTTTGAGTATGCTCAGTGCTGATGGGATTCTTCTTCTTGCTCAGAATAATCACCTGAGAGGGCATAAATTCAATTTGAGGAATGACAGTTATAGGATAGATATACGGAAGTTTGCCGGACAGGTATTTGGAAGGAACAGAGGGGTGAAATCGGCTTTTTTCTTTTTTTTTTTTTTCGGCTGATGCTGCATAAGTTTGCTTTCTTGCATCGTATGCCTCTACTAGTGCTAATGCTAATAATGCTAATATCTCTGAATGTCCCGTCTACAACTATTGAGGACAACGGCGCTTTAATGTAGCGGAAACCCTGATCAACGCAATTAAAGTAACAGTTTTTTAGGTTTTAATTGAATTTAATTTCTATAATAATTGGTCCTTTTGTTTATTACATTTTAAATTTATTTATTTTTATCCTTCATTCGTTCATAACTCAGTCATACTCTCTGCGATTGTGCATATGACAAACATTAGAAAGGGTGCCCAAACTACGTAAATCGGGAATTGATCGCCACACGAAACATTTCCTCCATTTTGAAAACTATTTTTAGGTTATAATGTATATCTGCCTTCCGTCCGGCCATATAAAATGTTCAATCCTGCAGGGGCATTATTTCAAGTCAGCCGAAGAAAATTAGAGATTCAAATTTCGGAAACACAGCTGTTTTTGAAATTTCATTAATATTTTACATAACTGTTATAAAATATTTTATACTTGTGTTATAAAATCTTTTAAAACTTGATTCAATGCAAGTTGGAGTAAGGTAATTGTAAGGTACTGGTTATGGCAATAGTATCAGTTTTGTACATAGCTGTAAAAACAAAACAAAAAAACTATTACTTTAGGGTCACACAGTAAGTCTGTAAATTGCGTGTGTTCTCTGGTCGATTTGCCTGTTTTTGTTGATGAAAAACCCTAGTTATTATTATTATTATTAGTAGTAGTAGTAGTAGCTATATGGTACAAGGAAGCCTGAGGCTTATGCTGCACCAGCCAAAAAAAATAAAAAATCCCAAGTTACCCTGAGAGAGAGAGAGAGAGAGAGAGAGAGAGCGAGCGAGCGAGCGAGAAAAGTAGAAGGGAATCACCAAGAAAGAGAAGAATGATGATATCCAGCTCAGGACCCTGGGTGTAGTTTTTGGGGGGAAACCTTGATATCTGCGCCTGAAACCGCCTACCTCAGCCATGGAGTGAAAAATGCCCATTATAGTTCCACCCGGTATCGACGGTATTCAAATCCGGACCTTTGTCACCTTCCTCCCCACACCTGCGTGGGGAGGACGGTGACGGTAACGCTGTGCTACCTGCGCAGACTGTAATTATCTGTAAGTTTCTTACTAACACATCAGTCTGATTTTGTCACGCCCTTCATCGCCCTCATTGAGTAGCACAATAGGCGGGATCGCCGTCCTCCCAACACCGTGTGGAATAGAAATGAGTTTGAATCCCGTCGATGACGGAAACAATTTTTATGTGTAGTTTTCACAATGTGGCTGAGTTAGTCGGTTTCAGGCGAGTGTAGCATAGTTTTTTACTACTGGAAACAGAAGTTTTTCCTGCAGCCAACAGAAAATCGACCTCAGAACACACGCAACTTGCAGATAATATACACGGAGTAACATGACCTTAGTCTCCAATCTCGTACAATCCAACATTTGACTCCACCGAACAAGTATTGCTCTTTGAAGCATTTGATATGATTTGCCTTGCATGGATCGTCGTCACATAGACATGGTTCAACCGTGATCAGCATTCAATGATGTTATTGGTTTACTACCATACTTCAGCTGTCTCCAGTCTTTTTGAAGCGATTGCAGTCCCTTTGAGGATGAATGGAAAACTTATTGATTTTGCGACCATTTATATCCTGCTTAATCCCAATGTTGAGAATATTGATGCTGTGAACTGATGGCTTAACAGTTTGCGCATGTCTGCCACTCGAATTATTTGCCGTTACTTCAATCCATCCCTTCACTTCAGCATCAAGTTCATTGTCTTACACGATTCTTAACTTCGATTTCCGTAAACTTCATCAAGAACTGATTTTCCAGGAAAAACAGTCATTTTGATCTGATCTTTGCTTCGATTCCCAGTGAGCTCCAAGGAAACTCGGTCTGGCTATTTCAACTGGCCATGATACCATTCTTTTCGCTTTCTACATCTCAAAGATGCAGTTAAGTTTTAAGTGCAGTTAAGTTAACTGCAAGAAGAATCATGACTCTGAGGTTCTTCTGCCTGATTTACTACATCTAGGTGGCCACTGGTATTCTATCGGGTGTTTTCATTAATTGTAATTTATCATTGGCTGTATCTTCTCATTAGACGGCTTGTCTAAACTGTAGATTATTCTGCTTCTAAAACCATCAAATCCATTTCCTAGTCTAAGAGTTGGTGGTCCACTGCACTCAATGCTTCTTTCTAGGTAAAGAGGAGCATTTTAGAAGTGAAAACTCTGTAGATCTGGTGGATACTATTTTATTTTCTATTTCAAGAGCGACCTTCCATCGATTGAAACGCATCTGGGAGTTACGATACGGGCAGATAATCAAGTTCTCTGAACAGTGTAAACAGAAAGCCAGGAATGCCCATGGTGTCCTATCGATGATTTATGGAAAGCTGTCCTGTACAGATAGAAGGGTCATAATTCCATTGATAAGGCAACTGTAAGACTGTATAAGGCAGTTGTACGACAACATTTGGAATACTGTGTTTAAGTATGGAGACATCTGAAAAAAAGGACATCTTAAAAGCGTCAAAAGATCGGCAACTCGCATGGTGAGATCACCAAAAGGACGACCGTATGAGGAAAGACTGATTATGTGGTCTACAGAGCTTGGCAACCAGGCACTTCAGAGGAGGCTTGATTGAGGTTTATGAAGCTCTGAGGGGGATTGGTAAAATGAAGGTGGAATTTTCACTGTTATAAAGACTTCCAGAACTACAGGCCATAAATTCAAATTACAGTTTTGAGGTTTAGATTAGATTGTAGGAAATTTTCTTTTAGTCAGCGAGTCATTGATTGCTGAAACAAGTTGTCCCGCAGGTAGTTGAGGCTGACAGTTTGAGTAAATTCAAAGGTGAAATGGATATTTACATATGTAAGGAGGGAAGCATATAATATGTATTTTATCTACTTGGTGTTTTTTTTTTAAATTTTTATTTTGCCAGTGCAACAAAAGCCTGTGGCTTCCTTGCACTATATGGCAAATACTACTACTTTATCGAAATCTTAGGTCATAATGAACCACATGGAAATTACTCTTAAAAAAGGAAGGCTCTTTATAACTGACCTTTTTTCCTTGACATTGACTTGTGGCTTCATCACATAGTTAGGTTCTCTTCCGATAGCCATTTGTTGTCCTCCATAAATCCAACAAAATCTGCACAATATGCTTACAGAAATGTACTGATCCAATATCATGTCTTGAATATGTGTAATTCCCATAAGGAACGTTTCATCTCATTGTGACCTTGGAGTCGTTTTCAACGCAAGCTCTTTTTCCAACACGTCGAACATAAAATATACTTATCTCCGCCGTAGAGTAAAAAATCAACTTCTTCATGTAATCCTCTCCTCTCTTCTCTTCTGTTGCCAGTAGATACTTTGACCATATGTGACCATATTTTTCTCAGTTCTCCACGACTCAGATTTGGGCTTCTGCCAATCTCACCGAAGTGAAAAGTTTTCACCACTGAATATTGTCTTCTGAAATGAGCGGTATGGAAATTTCATCTCTCTGAGCAGTTGACAACAACCGAGATAGCCCGTACGCTAATGCATTTCCAGGACTCGTCGCTCCTTAGGGAGAAGATGTCTTCTTGGTTAAGATGCTAACTGGCTTAATTACATATAGGATACATACTTGTGGCTGATTCCCCCACCCCTCGAAGTATTGTTTGAGATCTCTTTCCTTGTTGCTACTGAAAACTAATACTCATCCACCCTGTGAGTTCTTGCCGGAACAAATATTGCCTATTTAATACTTTGATTGTGACTTCAGGATTGACTGATTGTTTGGTGTACAGTTCTAGAGGCATCAATGGCTTAGGCCATAATTTATATTGCTTGTGTTCTGTGGTCGATTTGCTGTTTGTTGGACGAACAAGAAACCCAACAGAGCAAAAAAAAAAAAAAAAAAAAAAATCAGTTTCTGGGAGGGAAAACCACATTACCCTCGGCTGAGACCATTAACTCGGTCATGTTGTGAAAGAGAACCATTAAAATTTCTTGTACCATTGAATGGACTTGACCCGAGGCCAAAAGTCCTCAGTTCAAAAAGACCTGTACCACCCGGTGTGGGGTAGTACTGCTCTACCAATTTACATAAAAAGCACTGTTTGGAGAAATACAAAGTAGAAGTCCGATAAACCGTATAATTTTACAGGTTGTCTGTTTTCGTTTTCCCTTTAAATACTTGAGGCGGAAGTTTTACTCAGAATTCTTATAATGCTCTATACACTACTTAATGTTCGCTTTCTCGTATATATATGTCATGCAAGAAGTTTATTAGTGTTTATGAGTGTCTCTTCTTGTGAGCAAGGTTAAAAATTGAATGATATTATTATTAAAGATGTGTGGAAATTTAACATATGTTTTTCGGGGAGGGCCACATAGGATCAGAGTTCTAAGTACATTATGGATTTTGAAGTCATTTTTAATCTCCTCCTCATCGAAAAACTGTGCTTAAGTTTTAGTTTCATGCAATCTGGAGTTTGAAATCAAAATTAGCATTAACCTATGTACATCTGGCATTTTTCTGAACAAAGTGGTTACACTCAATAAATATTTCTACATCACAGTCAGATGCATTGAGAGAGCGAGGCAGGTAGGATAGCTTCCCTCCTCATACTCGAACTGCTAGTATAAATTAAAAAAAATAAATAAATAAGTGGTAAAACAAGAGCAGGGTACTTTCCCCCGGGAAGTGCCCATTCTAGCTCGTGATTACAGTATACATTTAATCATCTTATTTGAGTGACTATTTGTCATTTAGTAAAGAATCCTAATATTTCTCTTAATTTCTTATAACAATGTGAATAAAGCATAATCTTTTACAGCGTAATCAGAACACCGCATATTCTAGTACAATATTGTTTATAACCTACACTGTGCTGCCACTTTATTAGGTACACCTACCTAGTAGCGTGTTGAGCCTCCTTTAGCCTTCAAAACAGCCTGAGTTCTTCTAGGCATGGATTGAAAAAGATGCTGAAAACGCTGTGCAGGAATGGAGTAGCATGCAGACATGAGTGTGTCACGCAGTTCCTTGAGATTCGACGAAGGTATAGGCCAGTGAACAGCCCTTTCCAGCTCATCCCAAAGATGTTCAATAGGATTCAGATCCGTAGACTGAGTGGGCCACTGCAGCAAAGAAAAGTCATTGTCATGTTCCTGGAACCATTCCATAGTGATTCGGGCTTTGTGCACTGGCGCATTATCCTGCTGGAAGTAACCATCTAACTGAGGATAAAGTGTCAACATGAATGGATGCACTTGGTCAGCAACGATGTTTAGGTACGATGTGGCATTCAGACGTGAATCTATGGGTATCAATGGACCCAACGTGTGCCGAGAAAACATTCCCCACACCATAACACTGCCCCCCACCACCTTGCACAGTAGTCCTCAGAAATGACGGGTCCATGGATTCATGTTGTTTTTGCCAAATTCTGAGCCTTTCATCAACATGATGCACCAGGAACTTCGACTCGTCAGATCAAGCAACTGTTTTCCAATCCTCGATAGTCCAGTGTTGGTGTTGCTGTGTCCACAGGAGCCATGCTCTCTTGTTCTTCATTGATAACAAAGGTACGCGATGTGGCCGTGGGCTGTTATAGCCCATTCGCGACAAAGTGCGACTAGTGGTCCGTTGCGATATTTTGTTCTGCGCACCAAGGTTGTAATCAGATGTAATGTGCGACATTGTGGCCCGTCTGTTTGCTTGCACAATTCTAGCCATCCTCCTCTGACTTCTCTCATCAACAAGCGATTTTCTTCCACAGGAGTGCTTGAGAGGATGTTTTCTGTTCATTGCACCATTCTCGATACACCCTTGAAACTGCGGTGCGTGAAAAGTTCAGAACTGCTGTTTCAGAGATGTTTTGTCTAGCACGTCTTGCACTACTACCATGCCACGTTCAAAGTCCGTTAGATCACTCCTTTTCCCCATTCTTGCTATGGTTTGTACGCTTAACCGATACTAGAAAGGTTGTTCTGCTGCATTTATACCACAACTGTGATTTGCAACGTTGTGGGACAAATTATTTGTGCACAGCAGGGGTGTATCTAATAAAGTGGCAGCACAGCGTATCTTTACTGCATTACTGATATCAATTGGTTTAAAGGAGCTCTATATAAAACTGTTGTGACTGTGCAATTTAGTGCGAGAATGGACAGGACGACAAATTTAAGTGACTACAAATGTGGCACGGTAATCGGTAAAAAATGTGCTGGCAGGAGTATCTCGGGAATTGCAACGCTGCCAGGATTGTTTTGTAGGACTGTATGTATATAACATACAGTCATTGTATTTTTGAGGAAATGAATATGTGAGAATAACGCTACTGTAGTGAGCGTTGCAAAGCATACAGATCCACATTTACTGGTCTGACATAATCCAAAATAAATAATGCAGTGTTAACTGAATCTCGTTTTCATTTGGAACAAACTGCTGTATATTTTTAATAATAGTGGGAGATATTTATTTTTGAAGTGCAACTTCTTTAGGCACGCTTCAGGCAGTTTTCAGATGGAGTAAATTGTGTTCGTGGATTGACAAAAAGCGCAACGAAAATGCGATTAGCCATTAGTAAACGCATTACAGGCGCTCTGAACAGCCAACTATCGTACTCGCCTGAATGCATCGGTTCTTATTTAATCACCAAAATTAAACAGTATTAGGCTTGGTTAGTAAATTGGGAGGAGGAATACCTGGTGTAGTTGGCTTTCCTTTCTTTTTAATTGGTAATCTGCGCTTTATATCTTTCCTTTTATAGCTTGTGGATAATATTCCTCTTATTTTTTCTTATTAGAATCGCCGTTAATACAAATAAAATTCATCCATAAACGTGATCACGACTGGAGCTTACTACATATAGCACAGTGAATGGTATTTCGTTATGGAGTGTCCATCGTAAAGTGATTTGATCGTACAGTAAACCAATCGTAAAACGGGAGTTGTAGAGAGCGTTGTAAAGCATACAGAGCACGTATACGTGCAATGCAACCACCGAAACTACCCCCATTGAGTACGAAGGAGAGATCTAAGCTATTTCGGCAGCAGAAATTAACAGTGTGTGATGCAGTTGAACAAAAAATCCAGAGAAGGTATATCCGCATCTTCGGTCTTACATTTCCCCAGTGAATATGTAAGGAGTCATGGAAGTTGATAGTGCAAATAAAAATGATGAAGAGTCCTCGAAGCCCATCATATAACAACAGAAACTCCAGTGTGCCACCCAGGCTAGTAGCCTATATGCACCAAAGTCTATAAATTTTGAAATGTTGCTATTAGAGTTTTAAAGTAACTCTCGTCACTGCAACAGGTTTAAGCCAAAAGAACCTTTTAATCATTTCTGTTTATATGACTTTATAGTTTTTCTTGGTCATTAGCCTTTCGTCACACGGAGATAGATAAGTATCCTGTGTGATTCCAGTTGCCGCCCCTTCCGCGGGGAGGAAGACCTCTACTTTCAAAGAAAAACCTTTCAATTTCTTAAATCATTAAACTTTTGAAAAGAAACACAAGTCTCACGCTGAATCTCTTCCCAAGGAAGCTCACCAACCAGTCCAACCTACAGAGCCAGAGACAGAGTCACAGCAACCCAATCCAAACCTCCAAATCCGCACTCATAATGTGTCCAACTATTCATAGTCAGTGCGTCTTTTGTTTAAGTCCATTGCTCGTTGAAACTCTGGACATACATGGTTTATCGCACTATGCTTACTAGACACTTTTTTTCTTTTGCAGTTAATGCAAGACGGAACTGAGTCCCTGTTCGCACAACTTTTATATGAGTGCCCTGATTTGGCACAATGGCCGCAGTAGGTCTCGCCTCTGCAATGTTTGGCTATATGGCCAAACGCCATACATTTAAAGCACTGAGTTACCGTAACAATATCACGGACCCTGCAGGCAGACCAATGGATGTAAACTCGTCCAGCTCTTGTTAATAATCTATGCACTTTACCATCCACCTGTATTATCCAGTTTTTAGAGTCGTTATTCTTAGCTTTATTAACCGAGATCACTTGGAAACTGTCTTGGTACATTTCTTGCTCAATTCCGTGATCTTTCACATTCTTTACCCATAGTTGTTCTTTCAATTCATTTTTGTCCAAGGTCTTATCCACATCATAAATTAAAAGCATCGGATTCCGCTTCTTTAACTTTTCTAAATTCAATTTTAAGTCCTTGAACTTGGGACACATGGTTATTGCATCTATATCCTGCTCTGACTCGACTTCAATAACAACCTTTTTATCTTTTACTGTCCTAAGGTTCCTTACTTTAACGTCTTGAAGAACTGGTCTTAATTGAGTAATCATATCCTTTTTAATATCGTCACTGCTCTTATGTTGACTATTTTTCGTTGAAATTATTGCAACTTTTGGCTTAATAAAGCCTTCCTTCACTATAGTTGCATAATCTGGTTGTTCTTGGATTTCCTTCTTTCCCTCTTGGCATATCTTTAAATCAACCTCGATCTCTACCAAGGTCATTTCTAACTCATCCCATATTTCTAATATTTTAGCTGCAATGGCTTTAGATATATGACTTTCGTCTTTAAAAAGGACATCTCTCAATTTTTTCCGCGCTTTTATTACCTTTTCTAGATTACTAAGTCCAACAGTTCCTACCGGAGAACTTTTTGTTATAGAGTCAAGGATAACCTTCATTGCGTGCATAGTTTCCTGCTTTTTTTCTGGTGTCCATATTTTTCTGGTGTCCATGCTGTCGACTCGAAGCCCAGTCTTAAATGAAAAGCGAAGAAACCAAAACTGACTGCTAGAAGTACTCCATGAAATCGTTCAACATGGAGCAGACGTAATGCACAGCCAAAGCAGCAACAAGATTTTAAGAAACCCTGAAGCATCTATGAACAGTTTAAATGTGTATTCCTGGATAATGATTTTAGTTCAGTCTGCTCTGTGTGATCGGCTTTGGTTCAAGAATGAGGGGAAGATTGTAACAGCTTGAGATCACACTCTTCTTCAAACAGCATTTCCAAATGTGGATGCAAGTCAAATGTCGGCCTGTAACAGCTGTTGTGGCTCCCTCAAGAACAAAGTGATTCTGGCTCTATCAAAGTCAAATGGTTCTAAATATCATCCAATGCCTCAACACTTTTCAAAACTAGATTTGGAAATGGAACGTCTTATATCTCAGTCTCCCTTTCATGCAGATTTGTCGCCTGCGGCATTCATACAGTCAATATGGGATCCTCGGTCAAGTAATAAATGTTTGCCTAAACACGTTTCACATAACTTCCACTATGCATGCTCAGCACATTTTTTTTCTCACCATATTAATTTCATAGCAACCTGATAAAAATTTGTCTCAATTCTCATTTCAAAATTGAAACATTTGTTAAAAATGAAGGTGAACTAAAAATTTGTATTTTACATTTTAATGTGGTCAGTCTCTCTGTATTGTTTTTCAACAAAAAGAAAAATTGTCAAATAATTCAATTTTAAATAGATGTTTTTTATATTTTACTTGTTGAATTTTTTTGTGGATATGCAATTTTAATCAAAATATCGAGAAATATTCATTATGCAATGAAAATTTTCATACTTCTTTGAGATTAATTATCAAATGTTAAAAGTCTGTATTTTAGAAAAATTCAGAAAGTACTCTTAAGGATGTGCAATTTATTTACAAGTCGAGTAAATTATTAAGTATACTATAGTGATCAATTATCAAATATACCCTCTCAATAAAGTATCCAAATGCCCTTTTTCTTAGTCCATTGAACCTTTCTTGTCATGATACATAGACCAGAGCCAACTGATAAAGAGAGGATTGTTATTTTCAGGTGTATTATTGCTGGCTTTTTGATTCATGAAATTGCTGGCAGCTTACACCATTCAAAAATTGACCGTTTGTGATGTTATCATGAAGTTAAAGCGTTACAGTATAACCACCATCGGCAATGTACAGTAAACTCACAGAATCTGACTCCACGTAACGATGGTACTCGGAGGTAGTGCAAACAATCTCTTCAGGGATCCTTTCAAAACAACAACTGAGGGAGAGATCTGCCATTTAGAGCTGCCCAAGAACCAATTCATCTGCCCATAAATTGTGTTCTTTGGTCAATATGCCTGTCTTGCTGGATGAAAAACCCAAATTTCCAGAATAACTTTTGCCACCCACTCTGGAGACTGACTAAATCAGCCACAGAGTGAAAAACTCCCATAAAAGTACACGTTATTGACTGGATTCGAACCCTACCATTTTCTCCACAGTATTGACAGGTTGGGAACTATAACCACTGTGCTGGCGCCTCTGTAGCCAGGTGGGAAGGAGCAGCAGTGTGTAGCACACGCTTCTTGATTACACCGGGGTTCGAGCCCGTCACCACCAAATACGGAGGATGCGGAAAGGTTAAGGAATGACCACCGCATATCCTGGAGCAATATGGCCTTAGTTGCTAATGCTCCTAAAAACCAAACAACAACAACAACAACCACTGTGCTACCCATGGAGAAAGGACTGAGTTCTGTAAAAATACACTACTGAACACCTAGATCCATAGCCTCGGTTGTCTAGTGCTCATAAAGCCACAACCAGCAGCCTTGCATGGTGCAACGAGTGCCGGCAATAGACTGTAAAATAGTGAAAATTAATTTTATGGAGTGACAAATCTTGCTACAACCTATTCTGATGGATGAGTCTGGATGTGTAGGATGAAGGACTGGCTTAAGGGGGAGCAATGTGGCACTGGCTAAGGATGCCGAAGTTGAGGGAAGCACCAAAACTCAGAGCAACAGAAAAACTATTACGTTCAATCAGTAAGAAATAAGTGAACAGTAAAAAACAAACTCTACATAGGTATTTAGGGTCAGAATTTTTGAAAGTTGAAAAAACTTTTTAAGCAAACTGATCTGATGCCTAATTGACTGGCACATTTTGAGCCAAATAAACATCACAATTAAAACCCTCTAAGAAGTCAATATAAATATATCACAAGCTGTTGCTCTTTCAGAAAATGCAGAATAGGTGAAATATTTAAATGCATTCTAGGTAACAAAAAAGTTGGCAACTGAATTGGAATTTGAAAGTGAACACGAGCAAACAAGAATTCAACATCAAAAACAGTGTGATAATGAAGTTAGAACGATAGAAAAGACAAATTTAGGATTCATTTTTTGATATTTTTAGACAGTGCAATCTAATATTGAAAGATAAGTTTGAGGTGATTGCAAAGTGATAATTTCTAACATGGATTTTTAAATTTTGCATACAGATTAGCATTAGTAGAGGTATATGATGCAAGAAACCAAGCTTATACAGCATCAGCCAAAAAAAAAAAAAAAAATCCCCTTCCACTTCACCCCTCCGTTCTTCCGAAATACCTGTCCAGCTGAGCCTTAAATTTATTTAGGCTATCAACTTCCACAACAAGGGATGGAAGTCTATCCCACCAACCAACCACCCGTTGGCTAAAGGCAAACTAGACACTTTAGAGGAGATTTGATTGAGGTGTTTAAGGCTCTGAGAGGCATCAGTAAAATGAATGAGGATGAAATTTTAAAGATTATAAATGATGCTAGAACTAGGGGACATCAATTCAAGTTACGGGGGAAAATGTTTAGATTGGACTGCAGGAAGTTTTATTTTAGCCAGCGAGTTATTTACTGGAATAAGTTGCCTTCATGGATGGTAGAGGCCGACAGTTTGGGGAAATTCAAAGGTCATCTGGATAGTACTTTCGGGTAAGGGAAGCGCATAGGATGATAGGTTTAATTTCCTTTTTTTTTTTTTTTTATTAATTATTATTATTTATTTTTTTTTTTGTTTTTATCATTGTTTTGTTCGGATTTTTTTTTTTTTTTTTTGGCTGGTGCAGCATAAGCCATAGGCTTTCTTGCACCATGTGGCCATAACTAATACTAATACACCACACAATACGAAAGAATTGAGATGATGCAGTAAGTGAGGTAGACAGAATTAAGTCTAGGCAAAAGCCTCAAGCAATGAGAGCTGTAAAAATTTATTGTATAGGTCAGACATAGCCTCCGTAGCAGAGTGGGCAGGAGCGGGAGTGCAGTAGCACATGCTCTCTGAGTAGACCGGGGTTCAAGCCCCTGACTGCTGAATACGGTCGATCTGCCAACCCGCACTGGACCAGCGTGGCAGATTATGGTCCATTTCCCTCAGCATGAATTGTTGAGGAGGCTTCCATCCTGCAGTGGGTTGATAATGGCTGCACTTTACTTTTTTTTTTTTTTTTATAGCCCCTTTCTGTACACAGATGAGAAAACTGACTTAGTGCACTGCTCTTCATTGATGGACTATTACAAATTCTAGTGAAGTTCCTCCACAGTATGAGATTGACGCACTAAGTAGAAAACTTCTTTCTGTACATAGATTTGTACAGAAGAGAGACTATACCCAACATGTACAATGACTTTGTACATTCTTCAAACAGGCCTCTGAGGTTGGGTATATTCATATTGTAGTTTTAAATGTTTTTCACCAACCTTATGTAGAAATAAAACACAAAAAACGAAAACTGGAATCTTGATAACTATGTACTGTATTTATAATAAATTATATTTGCCTGTATTTACAATAAATTATATTTAACTTTACAACTAAAATATATGAAATATACATTAAAATATACTGGGTTAAGAACAATAAAATACATTAAAATATACTAAATTAAAAGCGAGAAAACCATAGCTTTCGAAGGCTCCTGCCTTCTTCTTCAGCGGTATTTTCTTTGTTCTGCGGTGCGTCTTTAAATACCAGCAGGTTCAGACATAGCCCCTTTCTTTGTACTTTGTACAGCATTCATAGCTTGGGGCTTTTACCCTAGACTTAATTATGGCAACACCCTAATCAATTTTTTAAATACTACAGGATGTTGATAAATTTATTTCATGAATTTGTCAGTATTATGTGAGTTAACAATCTTTTTTTTTTGACTTGATAAAGGAAAACCTTATGGAGAAACATCATCAAAATAGAAGAAAGCTAATTTTAATAAATGGTTAATAAAAACAAATAATAGCAACATGAATGGAAATAAATTTCATTTTACTTTTATTGAAGATAGTATATTACAAAGTGGTATTTATTTATATATAAATGTGTAAAAATATATTTGTCAATAACTGTTCTTGCACACTTAATAATTTAAAGGATATCTTCTGCTAAAGGTATGATCAACTGTGGTTTCTCAATCTACAGAAGTTGAACTTTCAGAATAAATAGTACAGGATGAGCTTGATGAGTTTGGGGAAGGAGTACTATTATCAGTGCTGTTAAGATACTGAGTTAGATTTGGGAATAAAATATTACAGTATGAACCTATAGGATATTGATTTGATTGTGAAGGATATATGAAATGTGGCAAAACAGGATACACAAGTGGTATGGGAGAGCAGTGCTGCTGGTTTTGAAAATGAATATTTTTAAGAGCTTCCATCATTTGCATTTTAAACTCAATTTTCTGCATTGAAGACATTTTCTTCAAAATTGGAAGAAGGGATGATAAAAATAATTTGTCTTCATCAGCATCATCTTCCTTAGGCTGTTTTTGTGTAGTCTTTTGGCTATCCAAAAATGTCAAAAATTCTTTTTTGAACTCATTATTTTTGGGTTCCTTACATGAACCCCTAACTGAGATTGGTTCTGGAGACAGATTTTCCAAAGGTGGCATGTTGCTGTTTGGAAGTACATCATCATTAGTAGGTTGAGAAGCATCATTTAGTTCATCACTAACTTGTTCCTTATCAATCTCACTGAAGTTTCTTCCAGTTCTGTTAAGATAAAAACCATAATCATATAAAATCATATAAAATTAATATTCAAGGTACTATAAATGTACACATAAATAGCAGTCAATGGAACTTACCTTCTTCGTTCCATTATTGTGTCTAAAAACCTTAGCATATCAAAATGAATATACTTCTTCCTTGCTGCTGCACTTTTGTTAGAGTACTGTCGCCTTTTCTTAATATAAGTATCTCTAACATTTTTCCACTTTTTCTGCAATTCACGAACTGTAAACAAAATATATATTTTTAGTTTCTACATATTGAATATGTGAGTTAGTTTTATATACCTTTCCCTAACAATTTTTTTATTTGAAGATACCTGATTAGTGAAATACAGTGGCAACTCAAGGCTAGACTGTGCAACCAACAGTATTTTACCATTATTTTTTTTAATCAAATGAACTTGCTTTATATTTAGTCATTTAAATTACTTGGTACAATGACATAAAAGAGTAAACAATTTTGCTAAAGAGCAATATTATCTTCTCCTAGTGAACATCACACCAACATGGTGGTGCATGGAATAACCTAACTTTGTGATGTTGCATGGAATTGTTGATGCATTCAGCTGTGCAAATTTAGTATGGAAAAGTGATGTTTAACAAGTTAACAGCTGTAATGTAAAAAAAAAAAAAAAAAAAAAAAAGATGAGGGCTACCAACTTTTTTTTTGTTATTAAGGTGTTATTATTTTGAAAAATAAATAAAACATTTTTGCTCTAATAAAAAGCCTATAAAAACTCTAATTCTATTTCACTAAAATAAATTAGTCAAATTGTTCGATTTAAATTACATGGAAATTTTCATATTTTTTTTAGAAAAAAAAAAAAAAAATGTCAAAATAATGGTATTTTGACAATTTGGTATAATACCATAATGGTATTATAAAAGAACAATTATAGGGTATCATTATAATATAGATATGTTTTTAAAGATTGCACTTCCCATTTACTTAACTCAACAAGAAGAGTTGCTTTATTACAGGATCACTTTTAACACATTTCTTAAGGTAGCATCAGAATAGAATACCATCCGCAGAAAGTATATTGACCACCATCCAAAAGAGTTAATCATAAGTTCTACTTATATTAGCATTGTTAATATAATAGTTAACTTTGGCATCTAAATAGTATAGTTAAAAAAATATATTTATCCACAGTTAGACATTCATGAAATAAAAACCAAAAAAAAAAAAAAGAGAAGGAAATTATTATTATTATTATTATTATTACTATTAATAGTAATATAGTAGCAGATGACAAGAAAGCAGGCTTATAGGGTATCGGCCAAAAAAACCTATCACTTCTGATTTCACTTCTCTATCCTCTTTAATAGCTTATCTAGTTCTTCTTTGCATTTTTTTCAAAATACCTACCTCTACAACAACACAAGATTGGAGTTTGCTCTGACAATCAACTACCCTCTGGATCAGTGGCATAGCTACCATGTAGGCAGGCAAGGCATTTGCCTCCGGGCCCTTTAGGTACCTGGCATCTTTGACTGTCTCCTCTTTTTGCAATTTTCATTAATTAAGTAGGGGCCCGAAAAAGGGTAGCTACGCTACTGCTTTGGATGAATGCAAATTTCTATACATCCAACCTGTAACAATCCTTCCTCCAACTGAATTTATGCCCCCTCATGTGTGCAGTCTGAGCAAGAGGAAAGACACCATTAACACTGAACTTATCCAATCCATTCAGGGCCTTGAACAGGTGCCTAGTCTCCAGATGCAGCAATTTGCAAAAGGCAATTTGCAAAAGCCTTTCCTGGCAACACCATCTTTTTGTTCCCCTCCCCAATCTTATTGATTTTTTTTGCATCTGTCCAAACAGATCCATATCCTTTCTTAAATGAGGCTTCCTGACCTGCCTGTATCCAGTACTCAAAATATGGCCTAACCATTGCCTTATACTGTGGGATAATTACATCCTTATCCCTGCTGGAAAAATTCCTGTATATGATTGAGAAACCCCATGAGCTGTCATGGCAGCCTGTCTGCACTGCTCAGAGAACTTCATATCTGACTGCACAATTACCCTTTCCCCCCTGTTTCTTTTTATTCTGTACTGCCCTGAGTGTGGTTCCACACAGCTGGTATATTAATGTGGGATTACTGCTCCCCATATGAAACACCTTGCATTTGTCAATATTAAACTTTAATTGTCACTTCTTCGCCCATCTGCCTACCCTGCTAACCTTTGAATCACCTGCAAACAGATATGTTTTATATGCTTTCATCAATATCATTAATAAATAATAAATCCAGCAGCTCTTAATCTAAATTAAACTTAACTTAGCATCTAAATTCAACCCTAACTTTAAACTCCAATGGGTCCAGCACTGAACTCTGGGAAACTCCGCTAATAATATTAGTCCCAGAAGAGTGGTGGGCATTGATAATCACTTTCCATCTTCTCCACTCAATCATTCTTTTATCCATAGCAGCAACAACTAGCTTTTAACGCCACACTGCTTCAATTTGTATAGCAGCCTTTTATGGGAAGCAGTATCAAAAACTTTCCCGAAATCCATGTATATGATGTCAAAATTATTTTTTGCATCCAGTTCCTTTTTTAGTTTGTCATAATATCCAGTCAGATTGGTCACACAGGATCACCCCTTAACAAATCCATGCTCTAACTGCAGTATAACTGCATTCTTGTCTGCGGTCCTTTATTACTTCTCCATTATTTTCCTGGAACAGACATCAAGCTAACAGGTCTGTAATTACTCATGTCTTCCTTTGTTCTCACTTTGTGAATCGGGGATACATTTGCATATCATGACCCTTATCACTCCCCAGGGACTCACATCTGGTGAGTATGGACTTGGCACACCCAGGGTCCTGAGCTGGATATCATCATCTTTCTTTCTCTCTCTCTCTCTCAGGGTAACTCTGGAATTTTTTGGCTGGTGCAGCATAAGCCTCAGGCTTCCTTGCACCATATGGCTAATAATAATAATAATATCCAGTCCATAGAGTAATGCCCTGATGAATATGAGGCTATCCAAGGATGTTCTCATAATCATGATAAGGGTTTTCTTACCACCTTTGCTGCTTTAATATAATTGGATAGATTCCATCCACCCCAGATGCTTTTTTTTATGTTTAGCTGAACAATTTCTCTTTCACTTTCTTCTCAGTTATCACAAAATAATCTATTAGTGCTTGATACACTTCTGGCATCCACTTCCCTAAAGAATTCTTCATGTGTGAATGTAGATGCAGACTATTCGGTTTTTCAGCAACCTGACCAGGATCATGAACAGTTAAACCATCAATATCAAGTAGACAAATGTGATTCAACCCCTTTATTCTACTGTTAACATAAGTTAAGATGTGTTTGCTGCTTTTCTTTGCATTTTCTGACAGGAACTTCTCAAAATCTGCCTTAGCTTGCCTAATCTCCTTTTGTGATTTAATTGCAAATTGCAGTGCCTGGAGACTAGCCACCTGCAAAGTGATCTTATTGAGGTGTATACGGCTTTGAATGGATTGAGCAAGTTCAATGCTGATGGGATTCTTCCTCTTGCTCAGACTAAGCACATGAGGGGACATAAATTCAAATTGAGGAAGGATGGCTGCAGAATTGATGTACAGACATTGATAGCTTAAATAAATTCAAGCAAGAACTAGACAAACTATTAGAGGGAATGGATAGGTGAAATGGGAAGTTTTTTTTTTTTTAATTTCTTTTGGCTGATACTGTATAAGCTTGCTTTGTTGCATCATATGCCGCTACCAATGCTACTGCTAATTTCTTCCCTGAATGCTTCCCATTTAAAATTTGCTTTTGGTAACATCATCAGTTGGTCCCAATGCATAGAATTTAAAAACTGTCTGAGACTACTGTAGTCACTCACACAAAAGCAAAAGGCCCTCCCTTTATCCTTGACAGTAGTTATGTCTTTAAGTAAATCCCACAGTAGTATACTTTGATTTGGTTAATGAATGAAGAACCACTGCTGATAATTAGATCAAGAGTATTGCATTTTCTTGTTACATCTCTAACATTCTGCTGCAGAAAACAGTCATCCAATAAATCCACAATAGTCTTTCTGGTCTTTCCACTCACAAGTTTCAGTTCATATCTGAAAAGTTAAAACCTCCCATTCACATTGATAACATTTTAACATCTAAATTATGCCTTCCCCATATTCAATATGACAGCTGAAACTTTTATATTTACAAATCACTGGAACTAGTAATATTGCTTCTCTCTCTTCCTCTCATCCCCTGCTAAATTATCCATACTTTATACAGATGATAGTGGATGTTCTGTTGTTTCTCCATGCTTTATCTAAGAACTCTGCTTCTAGTTATCAGTATTCCTTGATTTCTGAAGCCAATATCAGTAAGTAAATATTGAAGAAAATTAATTAGATATATCTTTATATTTTAATCTTCATAACTTTTAAACTAATTGACCAATATTGATGAAATTTGTTAGGAATGAGATCTCAAGACAGTTACTATATTTCTATGAAGTTTACTTTGTTTATATAAATTCAGATATATATTCAGTATTTTTTTTTTTTTTTTTTTTTTGCAGTTCATAATAAAAAATTTTCCCCTAATTTTCTATGTTTAATATTTTCAGGTACTAATAACTTGATTAAAACCATCTGATAAATAAAATAAAAATGAATTTTATCTTCATATAATCCTGTGCTATGATATAAATGCCTATATCTTTTATCAATTGTTTTATATTTATTCACAATATATCCATAATCAATTCTTAAATCATACGTTTTAAGTAGAATTATCATAATATGAACTTATAGGAATAATCTGCTCATTGGAATAATCTGTAGTTTTGTGTTAAGAGATCAGCCATTAAATATAATCATTTTTAACAATAATTTTACTTGTAAATTAACTTTTTATTTAAAAATTCATCAGATAAATATAGATATATATTCTGATATAAATATAATTACAATATGAAGATTATAATGATTTATGCACCAACATCGAGCCATGATGATGAAGAGGTTGAAGAAATGTACACTGAAATTGAGAGTCTTCTAGATGAGCAGAAAACCCACTACACTATTATTATGGGGGACTTCAATGCTAAGGTTGGAAAAAGGCAAAACAGCGCAGAAAGAGGAACTATAGGAAATTTTGGAATTGGTGAAAGAAATAAAAGAGGTGAAAGACTTGTGGAATTTGCAGAATCTCAAGGAATGTCAGTAATGAACACTTTTTTTCAAGAAAAGGGTGAACAGAAAGTGGACATGGAAGAGTCCAAATGGATTAACAACTAATGAAATCGACTTCATCCTCACTAACAGAAGATATATTGTGAATGATGTTACCGTCCTGAATAAAGTAAACGTTGGAAGTGATCACAGAATGGTAAGATGTACACTTGATATAGATGTAGGAAAGGAAAGGAAAAAACTGACTCGAGTAAATAATACAAAGGTCTTTGAAATAACAGAGGAGGAGAAAAAGCAGTATGTACTGGAACTTAGAACAAGTTTGAGCTTCTGCAGACTGCTCAGGACCAAGATATCGACGAGGAATATTACAACTTTCTGAAAGTGATAAAGCCCAAGAAACCTATAGGGAAACAGAAATCCAAAGAAGAAAAAATTATTCAAGAAACACTTGTCATGATGAACCAAAGACGACAAATGAAGAGCAAGAAAAACACTGACAGGGAGAAAATTGAGTATACTGAGTTATGCAAAGCCATTAGAAAGAGACTCAGAGAGGACATAAGAAGATTTAACACAAGAAAAGTAGAACAAGCATTAAGGGAAAACAAAGGATTTAAATCAGCAGCCATGAGCAGTAATACAGAAAGACAAATGATACTGAAACTGAAGAATAGCGATGGTGTACTTATAAACAGCAGAGAAGGCATAATTCAAATAGCAGAAGACTACTATAGAGAATTATACAAGGAGCGAGGGAATGATACCAGCAGTGGGGAAGATGGATTGCAAAGTAGCAACACATACGACATACCCGATATTCTTCCTGATGAGGTAGAACATGCATTGAAGAAAATGAAGAATCGGAAAGCCCCGGGGGAAGATGAAGTTACTGTAGAGTTGTTAAAATTGGGAGGAAGAGACATAACACAAAAACTGGCAAGGCTCTTCACAAAGTGCATTAGAAAAGGTGTGATGCCTAAGCAGTGGAATAATGCAATCATAGTTTTGCTGCATAAGAAAGGAGATAAATCAGAAATTGGAAATTATAGACCAATTAGCTTGTTATCCCATATCTACAAGTTGTTCACAAGGGTCATTACTAACAGATTAGAAAGAATACTTGATGAGAATCAACCAAAAGAGCAAGCTGGCTTTAGGACAGGATTCTAAACTATGGATCACCTTCACGTAATATCACAGCTAATGGAGAAAGCAAATGAATATAAAACACCATTATGCCTGGCATTTGTGGATTATGAAAAGGCATTTGACTCCATACAGCATAAGCCAATGTTTCGGGCACTGCAAAGACAAGGCATAGATACTCCATATATTATGATTTTGAAGAAAATATATGAGAGTGCTACATCCTTTATTAGACTAGACAAAGACAGTAGGAAATTTAAAATCGAGAAAAAAGGAGTTCGACAAGGAGGCACAATATCTCCGAAGCTGTTTACTGCTGCCCTTGAGGAAGCTTTCAGAAGATTAGACTGGTCACAGAAAGGAGTCAATGTGAACAGAGAGTACCTAAACCATTTACGATTTGCAGATGACATTGTGGTCATAAGCCACGATCCCAAAGAATTAGAGGAAAATCTTAATCAGTTATGCACAGTTGGTAAGGATTTTGGACTAAAGATGAATATGGCTAAAACAAAAGTAATGATGAACAAGTATGCCACGGAAAGGGAAATAATGATTGAAGGAGCAGTAATTGAAAAGGTGGAGTCATATACTTATCTGGGACAAGTTATTAGCTGTAATAATGATAAATGGCTGGAAGTCAAGAGAAGAATAAATTTTGGATGGATAGCATTCAGGAAATATAGTCACATACTGAAGAGCAATATCCCAGTTTGTCTGAAACGTAAAATAATGAATCAATGTATACTCCCCACCATGACTTATGGAAGTGAAACTTGGGCACTCACCAAAAGAATGGAAGAGAAGCTAAGAACTACACAGCGAAGAATGGAACGAATTATATTGGGAATCAGACTGTTAGATAAGAAGAGAAACACATGGATTAGGCAGCAAACTCAAGTAAAGGACATTCTTATCAAAACTAAAGAACTAAAATGGTCTTGGGCAGGACACATAGCTCGAAGACATGATGACAGATGGACTAAGAAAATAACAGAATGGTACCCAAGAGGAGCTAGAAGAAAACCTGGAAGACAAAGGCGGAGATGGATAGATGAAATTCATGAGTTTTCGAGTAGTAAATGGATGGCCAGTGCTCAAAACAGAAGGAACTGGAAAGTTGCTGGAGAGGCCTTCATCCTGCAGTGGATTGAAAATGGCTGATGATGATGATGATGATAATATGTCATAAAAATTTATTTTCTATGATTAATGATACTTTAATCTGCGAAAGAAATAATGATAGTTTTCTATTTGAAATGTATACTTCTTTTAGTTATTTCTAACCCTTTAGATATGCTTCATTAAAATCTTCATTATATTTTATCTTTGTGGCTGTTTCAGCAACTGTTAAATCTTTAACTGGCTCTTGGTTCTTTGAATACATTTGAATCTGGGGTATTAGAGCTGTCAGGATATCAAAATGTATTTTTGAAATTTCACTTTAAATACTCAATTTAAAAAAAATTGTACTAAATATTCAACCAATGTTTTTATACTAACATTTGATGACACAGTCATAGCAGATGTGCCTTTAAAATATATTTAAAATCATTATTTTCTAAGGTTAAAATTTCATCTTCGTCAATTTTGATATTATTAGAGTTTAATATATATTTAAATTGCACATTAAATATCCTCCATGTAGAAAAAAATTAGTCATATTCCTGAAAAAAAGTAATATACTTTGATAGATCTTTCACACTAACATTTCTTTTAAGATAGTGGTGTGATATTCATAGTAACAGTTGATACATCTATATGCTTTCCACATTGGATGTTTTACTTCCATTTAATAGTAAATTAATTTTTAAGAACTTTTAAGCTTTCCCCACTAAATAATATTTCAAGATATCAGTTAATTTTATCACTTAATTGGAATGTGAACGCAGAGCTTTTTCATCTGCTGTGGGAGATAGAAAAGCTCTAAAGGAAATATATCTACTTCCCTTGAGGTCCTATGTGGGTGTAAGAAGATCCACGTTACCCTATCTCTGTATAACAGGAAATAAAAACTTATAATATTTACTTTATGTTTTATTAATTTTACGGCAGAGCAAGATTGCAACCATGGTGAGTTACATTTTTACAATATATTAAGAAATGGGATTGCTATCTCAATGCAGGTTGATGCAAAATTTGAATTAGCATCATCAACAATGCTTCTCTGCAATGTTTTTTGAGTCAACTGTCTGGAGAAGCTGTTATCTTTCCAGTGGCAGTGCTCAGACTTAAGCTCTTTAGAAATTACTACATTTGTTGATATAGTCAAAGTAAAGCAACTAATATTACTTTTAATTGATCAGATTGCCCATTAGGTGAACCTGCATTGAGATAGCAACCCCATTTCTTAATATACTGTAAAAATGTAACCAATTGGTAGTTTCTTCCAATCTGCTGCTTGGTTTTTGTTTAGATTCAATACATCTGTTCACTGCCTGACACAAGGTTGCTAACAATGCTACTTGCTGTTTGATGATGGAACCAAATAATTATGAAACTGGTCACAACAGTCTGTTGAGTTCTTAATGGATAATGAATTTGCCTTTAGTTGTTTCTAAAGTACTTAAGTTAGTGTTATCAACACCACTGGAGGGCCAGAGCATTCTCAGACAGTCTAATTAAAAACATAATTTTAGGGTAATTAAAAACATAGTCTAATTTTAGGGTTGAATTTGAAAGTGTCTGCAATTCTGCCCAGACACGATAGGAGGGAGTATATGATGAGAGCCTTGTCGATCAATTCGGCCCTGGAAAGATTGTGCAAGGCTCAAGGGGTAGAATTTTTTTCAGCCTGGACTGTACTTGTTAACAGGAGAGATTGCTTCTACAGGGATGGGATACACTTAAATAGAAAGGGTGCAAGAATATTTGCTGATGCTATCGAGGCAGTGTTAGGTGGGTCGGAAAACTGCTAGCTTGGGGGGAGACAAAGACCAATAGATTGACAGTAGCCACTGGCAGAGGTGAAAGAGATTCTTGCACTGCTTCTATTAGAATGAGCAGAAGCCTGAAAAACAAGATGCATGGTATTTCAGAGACTGCTGGGAGCCATTGCGGCACAAGTAAACACATGGGTTGTATTAGGGTAGCTAAGAATAGAAAAAGGTGCAGGTATACTTGCGTGTACACCAATGCTAGGAGTTTAGTAAATAAATTTGATGAATTTGAGGTATTGCTCAAAACATCGAAGGCAGATATTGTTGGGATATCAGAGACGTGGTGTCACACAGATATAAGGGATGCGGAACTGCAATTTGGGGAGTACAACGTCTACAGAAAGGATAGACAGGATAGGAAGGGGGGAGGTGTTATGCTATTAGTTAAGAAACACATGAAAACCAAGGAAGTGAAGCCAGTCGACATCGCTGGACAGTGCAGTGTGGAGTCAGTTTGGTGTGACATAAACATTGGAAGATCAAAATTGAGAGTAGGAGTGTGCTATAGGCCTAATGACTCTGATGAGTATAATAAGGAACTGTACAGGGAAATAGAGTGGGCCAGTAAATCAGAGTGTCTTATAATGGGAGATTTTAATTTCCCAGATATTGACTGGATTTTGGGGGCTGGTTACTCACACACTAGCAGGGCTTTTGTGGATTTATTGGATGATTGTTTTCTACATCAGCATGTTCGGGAGGCAACTAGAGGGAGTAATACTCTTGATTTGATTATCAGCAGTGATTCTTCATGCATTAAGAATCTGCAGATAAATGAACCACTAGGTGGCAGTGATCACAGTGTGCTGAAGTGGGATTTACTCAAAGAGGTAACTACCATTAGGGGTAAAGGGAAGGGTTATTGCTTCCGTAAAGGCGACTACGATGGACTGAGACAGTATTTAAATTCTATACAGTGGGACCAACTGATGATGTTACCAACAGCAAATTCAAAATGGGAAGCATTCAAAGAACTTATCTTGGAAGCTACTAGGCTTTACATACCAACTAAGAAATATTGTTCAAGGTTTAGGCCAAAATGGATGTCAGATGAACTAATGAGGCATATGGCAGAGAAGAAAAATGCATGGGATACATACAAATTAACACATGACACAGAAGCCTATGATAGATACAAGTTGATATGCAACCAAGTTACAAAGGAGGTTAGGCAGGCGAAGGCAGATTACGAGAAATCCTTGGCAAGGGATGCAAAGAAAAACAGCAAAGAGTTCTTTACTTATGTAAACTCTAGAAGGAAGGGGATGAATCAGATTGGTCCACTTGATATTGATGGGTCAAGTGTTGATGATCCTGCTCAGGCAGCTAACAAACTAAATGAATATTTTGCATCGACATTCACACATGAGGAGTTATTCAGCGAGGGGAATGCCAGAGGTGTATTCAACTCTAGCAGTAAGCTACAGAATCTTGAAATAACTGGGAGTAAAGTGGAGGAGAAACTGTTGAAGATAAACACAAGAAAGGCACCCGGGGTGGATGGGATCTATCCAGTTATATTAAAGGAGGCAGCAAAGGAAGTAAGCAAACCCTTAGCCATAATTATGAGCGCTTCCTTGGACTCAGGGGAGGTACCCATAGACTGGAAATGTGCAAATGTGACCCCAATTCACAAAGGAGGATCAAAGGCTGACACAAGTAATTATAGACCTGTGAGCTTAACTTCTGTTCCAGGAAAATTAATGGAGGCACTGGTTAAAGAAGCACTGCAGGATCATTTAGACAAGACTTCAGTTATAGCTCAGACACAGCATGGTTTTGTTAAGGGGAAGTCTTGCCTGACCAACTTGATTGGATACTATGATGCAGTCACAAAAGAACTGGATGCAGGGAATAACTTTGATATTATATACTTGGATCTTAGAAAGGCTTTTGATACTGTTGCACATGGAAGACTGCTACACAAATTGGAGCAGTGTGACATTGGAGGCAAATTGCTGCTATGGATAAAGGGGTGGTTGAGGGGGAGAAGACAGAGAGTGGTAATCAATGGACACTGCTCATCGTGGACTGATGTTATTAGTGGAGTCCCTCAGGGCTCAGTGTTGGGTCCATTATTGTTTTCTGTATTTATAAATGATATTGATGATGGTATATCGGACTTAATGTCCAAGTTTGCAGACGATACAAAGGTTGGCAGGGTTGTCAAGGACACTACTGACACTATGCTGCTGCAACAGGATCTGGAAAGGTTGAGCAGATGGGCTGAGAGGTGGCAAATGAAGTTTAACATTGACAAATGTAAAGTACTACACATGGGAAACAGCAACCCCAGAGCAACGTATCAACTCTGTGGTACAACACTGACAGTGGTAGAGAATGAAAGGGACTTGGGGGTGGTTGTGCAGGCAGATATGAAGTTCTCTGAGCAGTGCAGACGGGCTGCAAGAGTAGCTCATGGAGTATTGTCAATGATATACAGGAATTTTTCCAGCAGGGATAAGGAGGTGATTATTCCATTGTATAAGGCGATGGTCAGGCCACACCTAGAGTACTGTATACAGGTCTGGAGGCCTCATTTCAAGAAGGATGTAGAGCTGCTGGAACGAGTACAGAGAAGGGCAACAAGATTAGTGAATGGAACAAAGGGGTGCTCTTACGAAGAAAGGCTTAAGTTTTGCAAATTACAGTGTCTGGAGACTAGGCACCAGCGAGGTGATCTGATAGAGGTGTATAAAGCCTTGAATGGTTTAAGCATGCTCAATGCTGATGGGATTCTTCCTCTAGCTCAGAAAAATCACCTGAGAGGGCATAAATTCAAATTGAGGAAAGACAGATGTAGGATAGACGTGCGGAAATTTGCCTTTAGCCAGCGCGTGGTTGGTTGGTGGAACAGACTTCCATCCCTTGTGGTGCAGGTTGATAGCCTAAATAAGTTTAAGGCTCAGCTGGACAGGTATTTTGAACGAACAGAGGGGTGAAGTGGAAGTGGTTTTTTTTTTTTTTTTTTTTTTTTTTTGGCTGATGCTGCATAAGCTTGCTTTCTTGCATCAAATGCCTCTAGTAATGCTAATGCTAATAATGCAGAAAAGCACTGCTGATGAGTATATTTCAGTTACATATTTATTTATATAAAATTATTGAAGATGTAGGTATTGTCATGATGTTTTACATCATTTTATTAAAAAATATGAGGCAACATAATTAAAATAATGTTTTTTGGTTTTGACTACATTGCTTTGAATATAAATTTAGAAATGGAGTCCATTTTATCTCCAAGCTTATTTATTTTATCTCATAATAAAATAAATAAGCTTTCTATTTACACTCCAGAACTGCCACCAGATTTCAAAGAATTTTCTTTTATTTAATGAATTTGGCACCATAACTCAGAACTTTAACTTGTATCAGACATGAAATAAAATTCTGAAAATATATGATACTAATTTGAAAAAAAAAGAAAAAAGAAAAACAAAAAAGGTATGTTGACATTGCTTTTGTATATTTCACATTTTATAATTGATTAAAAAACAGAACTTGATGTTTCCAAAAGTGTCTCTATATTTTTACATAATAGAACAACATATTCACTTGTTTATAAATGACTTTTTCATATTATGGCCAGGTCAAACCTCTACAGCCTAAAATTTGTATCTGTTTAGAACTTTGCTTAATTACATTACTAAGTAAAGCAATATTTATGAATAGATTTTAAAGAAAAGCTGATTTATAAATTAAATAGATTTTTATTAAATTTTTCAAATATGTGCATTTTATCAATTGTTGATCATAAAAAAATATTTAAATACTTTTTATTACCTTTAACTTCCTTTTCTGCCATTTCTTTTTCTTCCCAATCAGGCCATAATGCTAAGGCCACTTCTTCCCATGACTTCTTTGTAGCATCCTTATTGAGGTATTTATCATCGATTGGGTCCCATAAACACCGCCGAGTTTCGACCCTTAGGATCAAACTTTCAATGTCTATACTCTCTTTGAAAGTTTGAGAAATACTGCTGCATTGAACATCATCTTCCTCCATATTAACTTCACTGAAGTTTCTTGCAGTGCTGTTGAGAAAAAAAAAGGAACAATTGATAAATTTATAAAAAGCCAGTTTAATATTCAAGATACAGTACAGTATTTGATTTAATCCATCAGGGTTCCAGAAAGGTGTGGAACTTTGGGACAAGAATAAGATCAAGCTACTTTAAAAAGGTATTTTTAACAGTGGCATACGTACCTCTGAAGCATAAAACATGTTATATTCAAGAGGTATATTGGAGAGAACCCAAGGTATAAAAGATAAAAAGGCTGATTACTGGGGAATTATTTTAATATGGTTTGAATAGTTATTTTTATTGGTTTGTCCTTGGACAGTGGGGTTGTTTACCTTCTGTTGATTCAGGCCAAAATAGACTACACAAGGAAATAATCTGGATTGGTAAGTTTTCCTTCCGACTATTAATATTTAGTTAAAGAGCTGAGGATTTCTGTACATTGCCTTCTTTCAACAAACTCTGTTATTATTTTATTTAAAATTTCCAATTGTCATTTTAGTTTCATTAATTTAGTTAGGTTAGAAATATGGTATCAGGTCAGAAATACTTCTAAAGTATCAGATTTCACTAAGGTGTTATGATAATTTGGCTTTCAAAACTTACATTTTCCTTCCTCTTTTCTCATCTACTTTCTTTAGACTTGGTAATGGAGTCCCCAAAAGGTTCCAAAACACTGTTGGATTTCTGGAAAGATAATGTGGCAATTTGGAATGTATTTTGCAGTAACTGATCTACAGAGGTCAGTTACTGCAAAAAGTACTTTTCATAATTTTTTTTTTTTTTTTTTATCTCTTGGAGTTAAACTATCTGTTTGTCTTCCTACACTATGTCACTGTTCTCCAATTCCAGAGTAGTCATAAATAAGATGATAAGTTTACTGGCTGTACAGAGATTATTCTTTGTGGATGTGATGGCTGTTTCCACAGAAGTGGGGACAGATAAATTTAGCAAACACTACCATGAATGAAACTGAATAATCCACAGAGCAGTCAGAAAATTAATTGCAAGTTTAACACTGGTGGTAACTTCCCCCACTCATAATGAAGCCTATAGCACAGAATCTGACAGGTGAAAATTTTCTTTTTAATTTCTGGAAAAAGGTTTTTGTTTTTTGGGGTTTTTGAATGATGCTTGGAGTATATTAATATTTTATCTCTTCTTAATGAATTGTAACAGTCATGTAATTTTTTACCTTTTAATACAAAAATATTAACAGGTGTAAAATATTTTTACACCTGCTAAAAATGCAGGTGTAAAAAAGCATTTAATGACACATTAAAACCATTAAAAGCATTATGAGTATACAGTTAAAAAAAAAAAAAAATATATATATATAATACATATATTAGATACTATTATTTACTTTCACTTTCAAATTGCTTCAAAATTTATTTAAAATTTGGCAGATCACAAAATGTGCAAAATTTCAATATTACAAATGTTGCTAACTACTCTCTCTTGTGAGTGAATATCATCCTCAGGGTTTTTGTGTTTATTCAAAAATAATAACAAATCTTTCAAAATATGTTAGGTGAAAAGCTGCAGTCCCTCATTTCGAGTGTTAAGACACCAGTCCCCCCCCACTGCAGAGTGGATTAGTGTATCGTATTTCCTGCTGTGATTGCAGTGGCTGTTATGATGGGGAAACTGGCAAAAGACTCAGTAATTGGGTCTCTGAGAATGAGAAAGCCATCGGTTCGGCAGACATGGATCACTCCGCGATTTCTGAGCACTTCTGGTCTACCAGGCACAACATCGATCTACGCCGTGATGTCGAGATTATTGACTGATCTCGCATTTACCGTTGCTGTGTCTTGTTGGAATCGCTCCACATCTCGTGTTGTAGTGGTTCCTTAAACCAGAACAGAGGATGTTGCATCAGCCCCATTACTAAGGCAGCCATCCTCCTAGATGACAAATGTTGGCACCCTGAGCATTCACAAGTATTACAACTACAACTGCAAGCCTCCACTTCAACCAGCTAATTGTTGCAAGCATCTGTAACATGCAATTTTCACTACACACAACCATCATGGCATGCACATGATATTCTGTATTTTTACAATAATGGTCACAGTCACAACTGAAGAAGGACATCCTCAATCCGAAAACTTTTGTGTTTATTACTTTTGTTTTTTGTTCCTAGTTTATGAAATGAATTTTAACTCAACCCATTTATTTAATTCTGTTTTTTCCAGTGACGCAACATTGTTTCTCCAAGTATGTTAGTTATGACTGTTAACAACTAATGATATCTGTAGATCATATTGGAGAGTTCTATAAATAAGAAACAACAAACAATTCTGAGATTCGTACCATCAGTACCAATCAGGCTTCTGTGGTAATGTTACAATGAACAAACGTGGTGGCATGTAACTAAACAGAATTTCTCACACAATAATTCTGGGAAAGTGATAAAAAAAAAAAAAAAAAAAACCAAAATCATGCCCAGTAAAAATTTATCTATATTAAGGAAGGTACAGAAAATTACAAATTTTTATCTTGAACCAACAATTAACAGAGTTGTTATTTTTGAGAAGAACCTCACAGGTATATTGCTGTCACTACAGAGTTAAACTTTAAATAAGAATAGTATTGAGTAGAGCACAAAACAAGACTCCCTAGAAACACTTTATATATTTGTATGCAATTTATATTATTATTTATAAGTGCATAATTATTTTTATAAGTGCAATATTTAAGGTAAATATTTAATACTTTATATATAAGTATATAAAAAACCATATACTTATAAACTGTAAAAAGCTATATAAAAAGCATATTTTTTTGAAAGAGAAAATATGCAGGTGTGCATAATGCTGGTGGAATAATGTAACATTTTTATGTTACATTATTCCACCTTTTTTCATTACACTTTTTTGTAATGCTTTTCATAATGCAAATTATTATTATTATTATTAGCCATTTGGTGCAAGGAAGCCTGAGGCTTATGCTGCACCAGCTGGAAAAAAAAAATCCCGCATTACTCTGAGAGAGAGAGAGAAAGAGAGAGAGAGAGAGAGAGAGAGAGATTAGAGGTCAGAAGTAGAAGGGAATCACCAAGAAAGCAAGAAAGAAGAATAATGATATCCAGCTCAGGACACTGGGTTTGCCAAGCCCATACTCACCAGATGTGAGCCCCTGGGGTATATTCAACTAACCATGCTAAAGGTGTTTTCAATGTCAAAAATAGACTGGAAGAGACCATCAATAGCCAGAATCCAGATTTGCCATTTCATTGGTGGACTGCAACCTGTTCTTATTATGGACAAGGCATATGTACTGAAATTTCTTTGTTGAGCACAGGTGTACAGCTCTATTAGACAGAACTGGGAACTGGAGGCATGAAAATATAATGGTCTGAACAATACAAATGGATGCACTATGGGAAAAATGTTACTGGTTCAGCAGAGCTGTAAGTAAACATTAATAGTTGTAAAAGAATTGACATAATTATAGTAGGGATGGCAGGGATTAATGTATGAGAAAAAGTTCTAATTTATTTGAAAGTGAATAATAAAGAAGATTATATCATTTATTGGTTGTGTGATCTTTTAAACTGCTATTAAGATGGCAATATATGATTAATATTACAATTATGAAAGAGAAAAATGAGAAAAGTATGAGTGATAGAGAAATAAAACAAGGTTTAAATGAAATAATTGATTAGGAGCGAAGATAAAATAAATATTATATTTAATGGCTATCTGCACTAAAGATAAAATAATTTGCAATTTTTCAATCTACAGAAGATGAACTTTCAAAATAAATAATACAAGACTTGATGGGGTTTGAGGAAGAGTGCTATTGTCTGAGCTGCAAAGCTCAGAACACCACACTTTGAGCTGTGTGTGTTATTTATTTTGTTATTTGTTTTTTTTTTTTAGGAGCATTAGCAACTAAGGCCATATTGCTCCGGGATATGCAGTGGTCATTCCCTGACCTTTCCGCATCCTCCGTATTTGGTGGTGACGGGTTCGAATCCCGGTCTAATCAAGAAGCGTTTGCTACGCACTGCTGCTCCTTCCCACCTGGCTACGGAGGTGTGTGTGTGTGTGTGTGTGTGAGTGAGTGAAGGTATTGGATTTGGGATGGAATATTGCAGTATGAACTTACAGGATATTGATTTAACTGTAAAGAATATTTGTAAGATACCATCACAGAATACATAAGTGACTGGGAGGACAGTGTTGCTGATTTTAAAACTTTTTTAAAACTCATTTTAAAACAGTGTTGCTAAATGCAGAAAATTGACAGGCAAAAGACAGACATCTTTTTATTTCCATCAACATCATCTTCCTTAGGTTGTTATTTTGTAGTCTCTCAGTTGCTTAGAAAAGTTAGAAATTCTTTCTTTAACATTTTAATTTTGGTCTTCTTACACGAATGACTAATCAAGCCTGGTTCTGGGGAAACATATTCCAATAGTGCCATTTGCTGTTTGGAGATGCATTAGCATTTAACAGTTTGAGAAGCATCATCCTACTCTTTATCAACTTCATTGAAGCTGTTTGCAGTCAAGAGCAAAATAATAATCATATAAATTTATAGAAAGCTAGCTTAATATTCATTCATTAATAATATAGAAAGTTAGCTTAATGTGAATGATTTCATGTGAACAGCCGTAAAAATTTACCTTCGTCGTTCCATTATCTTGTCTAAAAACCTTAGCATATCAAAATGAATATACTTTTTCCTTGCTACTTCACCTCCTTTGTTAGAACACTGTCGCCATTTTTTTATATAAGAGTCTCTGAGGTTTTTCCATTTTTTCTGCAATTCACGAACTGTACAAAAAAAAAAAAAAAAAGTTTAATTTCTACATACCAAATATGTACAACAGAAATTTTGTAACAAGGCTTTAAAAATGTATCATAAATAACTTATTACCATTATCTATATATTTATTACGGAAGCCGTTTTCTTTACTCTGTCAGTGTGAATGATAGGCTTAACTGATTGGACTGGAAGTGGTCTCAAATTGAAGCTATTTCTTCCTAGGTGTGCACAAAAGTGTTAAAATTTAAAAATTTCTGAATAGTTTTATTTAGGACCGGGTCAGTTTTGTAGTACAAACGAGAATAGCCACAGGAAGATGTTAACTGTTAAACAAACAGTTGTCTAAGTTGATAAGGCATTTTTTTCTGATTAACAATTTGCACTTTAACTATTTAACTGACAATTAACAATTTGCACTTTAACTATTTAATTGATTAACAATTTACATGTTTGCACAATCGTGTTGTTTGTTCCGAAAAAAAAAAAAATGATGAAAATAATAATTCTCTAGCCTTAAAAGAAAGAACTAATCCTTAGAATTCCATTGCACTGCTCACTCACACACACACTCATTGCCATTCATTATGTTTAATATGTTCAGAACTCATGCCTGGTGATTCACTACAATATAAGAATGTTAACACAATTATATCTGAAGATACTGAAGAACTTTTGCGATATCCAACCGAATTCCTGGACAGCCTCAGTTTAAGTGGTTTATCACCCAACATTTTAGAGTGGAAGGTAGGAGAAGTTGTTATTTTACTGTGGAATATGGCAATTTCAGAAGGATTGATCAGTGGTATGGGACTTATAGTCAAACTTATGAATCAGAATTGTTTGGATCTAGAAATAATAACAGGAGAAGCTAAAGGAAAATGGGTACTCTTACCACATGTAGATTTGACTCCATCCGATTTGACTTTGCCATTCCCATTTAAGAGATGGCAGTTTCCTATTCGGCTGGCTTTTGCGATGACTATAAATAAAAGTCAGGGGCAAATGTTTGATAGAGTCAGAATTTCATTTACTAATCCTGTATTTAGTCATGGCCAATTGTATGTAGCAATGTCTCGGGTCAGATCATTCCAGCATGTTAAGATAAGGTTACCAGAAGGGCACAAGAATACAAAAAATGTTGTTTTCAAAGAAGTATTATAGAGACTGTACTACATTCTAAGAAGTTGGGACGCAACATGAGTCATGGTACATTTTTACACTTCCACATCGACTTTTCCCAGAAAATTGAGGAAGTGTAAGTGAAGAACAAAGTGAGAGGTTTTACCAGAACATTAAAGACATGGATATGAGGTACCAGGGGAGGCGATCAATTTTTAAAATGAAAGGTGAGATTTTAGTGGACTTTTTACTATTCTGCCCTTTTTAGTAGTATTTTTAAGATGTATTTGAAAATTGTGAAATTTTCGCAATGAGTACTGCTAGTAGTCTATCTGATGGTAATTGTTGTTGTTATTTGGTTTTTAGGAGCATTAGCAACTAAGGCTATATTTCCCTGGGGATATGCGGTGGTCATTCCCTGACCTTTCTGCATCCTCTGTATTTGGTGGTCATGGGCTCGAACCCCAGTCTAATCAAGAAGCGTGTGCTATGCACTGCTGCTCCTGCCCACCTGGCTATGGAGGTGCCCCTATCTGATGGTAAAAAAGCAAAAGATGATAACTGCATTTATAATTAAAACTAAAATACTACAATAATACTTTACGTTTAAAGCAGACAAAAATTAATCATATTAAAAGTCTCATAAAGGATGCAACATTATTTTAAGTGAAATAATAATCTGGTGGCTTTCTTCAGTTTTTTATTACCACTATTAACTGCTTCAGCTAAAACTGTTTTTGGAAAGATTTTGACTTATGAATTATATGACACAGAAGCTGTGGTAGATATAAGCTAGTCTGTAATGAAGTCGCAGAGGCAGATTACAAGAAATCTTTGGCAAAGGATGCAAAGAAAAACAACAAAGACAACATAGGAAGGGGATGAATCAGATCGGTCCACTTGACATCGATGATTGAACTCTTGAAGATCCTGCTCATGTTCCTGACAGACTGTATGGGTGATTTGTATCTACATTCACACACAAGGAATTCTGTAGGGAAGTGGAGGGTAAAAGTTTATCAAACTCTAACATGGAGCTAAATGATTTTGTAATAACTGAGAGGAAAGTGGAAGAGAAATTGTTGAAGATAAACATAAGAAAGGCACCTGGGGTGGATGGGATCTATACAATTATATTAAGGGAGGCAGTAGAGGAAGTAAGCAAACCCTTAGCCATAATTATAAGAGCGTCCTTGGATTCGGGGGATATCCCCATGGATTGGAGATGTGCAAATGTATCTCCAATTCACAAAGGGGGATCAAAGGGTGACACGAGTAATTGCAGACCTGTTAGTTTAACTTTGTTCCAGGGAAAATAATGGAGTCACTGGTTAAAGAAGCATTTCAGGATCATCTAGACAAGAAAGCATTAATAATTCAGACACAGCATGGGTTTGTTAAGGGGAAGTCTTGCCTGACCAATTTGATTGAATACTATGACGTGGTCACAAAGGAACTGGATGCAAAAATAATTCTGATATCATATTATTTGGATTTCAGAAATGCTTTTGATACAGTTGTTGTTTTTTGCATTTATCAATTGTTGACCTATTGTTGTTTTTTGTATTTAGCAATTGTTGACCAATTGTTATTTTTTGTATTTATCAATGACACTGATGAAGGTATATCAGATTTAATGCGCAAGTTTGCATATGATACAAAGGCTGGCAGGGTTGTTAATAACAGTATGCTAGTGCAACAGGATCTAGAAAAGTTTGGCAAGTGGGCTGAGAAGTGGTAACTAAAGTTTAACATTGACAAATGCAGAGTACTGCATATGGGTAACAGTAACCTCAGAGTAATGTACCAACTGTGTGGTACTCAGGGTAGTGGAGAATGAAAAAAAGACATATGATAATCATGCAGGCAGATATGAAGTTCTCTGAGCAGTGCAGACAGGCAGCCAGAATAGTTCATGGGGTTTTGTCAGTGATATACAGGAATTTTTCTAGCAGGGATAAGGAGGTGATTATCCCTTTGTATGAGGTAATGGTGAGGTCAAAAACCTTGAGTACTGCATATAGGTCTGGAGGCCTGATTTTAGGAAGGATGTAGAGCTGCTGGAGTGAGTACAGAGAAGGGCAATGAGATTGGTGAAGGGAACAAAGGGGTTCTCTTACCAAGAAAGACTTCAGTTCTGCAAATTGTAGTGTCTATCATCTGTGAGGTGATCTGATTGAGGTGTTTAAGGATTTGAATGGTTTAAGCAAGCTCAATGCTCAATAGATGTGTGGAAATTTTTTGCCTTTAGCCAATGATCAGTTGATTGCTGGGACAAACTTCCATCTGTCATTGTGGCAGTTGATAGTTTAAATAAATTCAAAGAACTAGACAAATTTTGGAGGGAATGGACAGGTAAAATGGGTAGTGTATTTTTTTTTTTTTTTTGGCTGATGCTGTATAAGCTTGCTTTCTTAGATCATATGCCATTGCTAATGCTAATGGTAATTAGTCTGGGTGCGAGGTTAGCCTGTGCAGACATTGCTCCTTAAAGCTCTTCAAACAGAGAAGTTTTTCCTGATTTATTTTCTGCTTTATTAGTTTAAATTGTCATATTAACTTATTTTCTAGAGTAGCTTTATATTCCTAGTTACGATACTTGTTTAAAGTTTAACTTAGACAGAGATTTTGTAGATATTACTTAGTATCGGTAACGGTATCAAATCCACGTGTCACAAACCAAATTTTTTTTTTTTTTTTTTTTTAACCAAATTTAGTCGATTTATTAACCAACTGTTATATCAAATTATCTTCTATAAGTAGATTATAGACCTAGTCAGGATCCTTAGTTTATTCTAAATTGAGATAGCGAGATTTCGAAGCTAATCAATACTTACGAGTCCGTAGAAATACCGTTCGTGAATTCCCGCCATTTTTACACGATAGCATAAGCTTAGTGTCGTATAGTGCATAATATAATATTGTCAATTAATCAGTAAATCTATTAATCTTGATAAACTTTATTGTCAATTAAATTGTACTTTTAACTCTATATATATATATATATATATATATATATATGTAACGACTTAATCTAACAAATAATTAATACATAACTATAGTGGTACACGTGATACGGAAGTTGTATAAAGGGAACTCGTAGAAAACACTAGATACCGAAAAAAATATATATATAACATAACTGTTTTGGGATATAACTTAAGGATTTAATTTTTGTTTTGAATTTTATTGAATTAAATCGGAATCATGACTCTGACCAGAGCAGCAAAGCAAAAGGCTCAAGCTAATGGGAGTGCTGTGGTTCAGGGGAGAACTGAGGGGGGCAGTTGCCCTCTGAATCACAGTCTATTAAAATGCACTGTTTGCTTGATGTTTACGGAGCAGTCGGGTACGGGACATGATACTGCCAAGGGGGATGTCTTTGTGTGTGCACGATGTAAGGAGTGCAAGGAAATCAGGCGACAACTCGGCGTTGTTATGGGCCTTTATGAGAGCTTGAAGGACAGGGTGGATGCCCTCGAAGGAAATAAATTGAGGGGCCCATCAAGCTCTCAGCTGCCCACATCAATGCCAGAGCTTGCACTTGGTCATCAGGCAACACAGAAGCAGCCCCCTAGGCAGAATGCGCTGGTCCCACAGGAACTAGTAGTTGTTGGTGACTCTATTGTCAGGGAAACGGGGAACATCCTTTGTAAAAAGGATAGGTGGAATAGGACCAGGGTATGTCTGCCAGGGGCAAAGGTTGATGACGTTGTAGAGCGGATATCATCTTTTAAGGGCACAAAAGGTGATATAGTTGTACACGTTGGCACTAATGATATTAAGAGTAGGAGACCGGCGGAATTACTTAGCAAGTACAGGTCACTGTTGAAAAAAAGCCGTGAATTAGGGTTGAACTTGAAAGTGTCTGCAATTCTGCCCAGACACGATAGGAGGGAGTATATGATGAGAGCCTTGTCGATCAATTCGGCCCTGGAGGGATTGTGCAAGGCTCAAGGGGTAGAATTTTTTTCAGCCTGGACTGTACTTGTTAACAGGAGAGATTGCTTCTACAGGGATGGGATACACTTAAATAGAAAGGGTGCAAGAATTTTTGCTGATGCTGTCGAGGCAGTGTTAGGTGGGTCGGAAAACTGCTAGTTGGGGGGGATACAAGGACTAATAGATTAACAGTAGCCAGTGGCAGAGGTGGAAGTGATTCTTGCACTGCTTCTATTGAAATGAGCAGAAGTCTGAAAAACAGGATGCAGGATATTTCAGAGACTGCTGGTAGTCATTGCGGTACAAGTAAACACATGGGTTGTGTTAGGGTAGCTAAGAATAGAAACAGGTGCATGTATACCTGCGTGTACACCAATGCTAGGAGTTTGGTAAATAAATTTGATGAATTTGAGGTATTGCTCAAAACATCAAAGGCAGATATTGTTGGGATATCAGAGACGTGGTGTCACACAGATATAAGTAATGCGGAACTGGAATTTGGGGAATACAATGTGTATAGAAAGGATAGACAGGACAGGAGGGGAGGAGGGGTCAGGCTATTAATTAAGAAACACATAAAGTCCAAGGAAGTGAAGCCAGTCGACATCGATGGACAGGGCAGCGTCGAGTCAGTTTGGTGTGACATAAGCATAGGGAAATCAAAATTGAGAGTAGGAGTGTGCTATAGGCCTAATGACTCTGATGAGTATAATAAGATATTGTACAGGGAAATAGAGTGGGCCAGTAAATCAGAGAGTCTTATAATGGGGGACTTTAATTTCCCAGATATTGACTGGAATTTGTGGGTTGGTCACTCGCACACTAGCAAGGCTTTTGTGGATTTATTGGATGATTGTTTTCTACATCAGCATGTTCGTGAGGCAACAAGAGGGAGCAATACTCTTGATCTGATTATCAGTAGTGATTCTTCATGCATTAAGAACCTGCAGATAAATGAACCACTAGGTGGCAGTGATCACAGTGTGTTGAAGTGGGATTTACTCAAGGAGGTAACTACCATCAGAGGTAAAGGGAAGGGTTTTTGTTTTCGTAAAGGCGACTATGATGGTCTGAGACAGTATTTAAATTCTATACAGTGGGACCAACTGATGATGTTACCAACAGCAAACTCAAAATGGGAAGCATTCAAGGAACTAATCTTGGAGGCTACCAGGCTTTACATACCAACTAAGAAATATTGTTCAAGGTTTAGGCCTAAATGGTTGTCAGATGAACTAATGAGACATGTGGCAGAGAAGAAAAATGCATGGGATACATACAAATTAATGGGTGACATGGAAGCCTATGATAGATATAAGTTGGTCTGTAACCAAGTCACAAAGGAGATTAGGCAGGCAAAGGCAGACTATGAAAAATCCTTGGCAAAGGATGCAAAGAAAAACAGAAAAGAGTTCTTTACATACTTGAACTCGAAAAGGAAAGGGATGAATCAGATTGGTCCACTGGATATTGATGGTTCAACAGTTGAGGATCCTGCTCAGGTGGCTAACAATCTAAACGAGTATTTTGCATCTACATTCACGCATGAGGAGTTATTCAGGAAGGAGAATGATGTAGGTAAAGTAAACATTGGCAGTGAGCTGGATGATTTTGTAATAACTGAGAGGAAAGTGGAGGAGAGATTGTTGAGGATAAACATAAAAAAGGCACCTGGGGTGGATGGGATCTATCCAGTTATATTAAAGGAGGCAGCAAAGGAAGTAAGCAAACCCTTAGCCATAATTATGAGAGCTTCCTTGGACTCAGGGGAGGTACCTATGGACTGGAGATGTGCAAATGTGACCCCAATTCACAAAGGAGGTTCAAAGGCTGACACAAGTAATTATAGACCTGTTAGTTTAACTTCTGTTCCAGGTAAATTAATGGAGGCACTGGTTAAAGAAGCACTGCAGGATCATCTAGACAAGAATTCAGTTATAGCTCAGACGCAGCATGGTTTTGTTAAGGGCAGGTCTTGCCTGACCAATTTGATTGGATACTATGATGTAGTCACAAAAGAACTGGATGCAGGGAATAACTTTGATATTATATATTTGGATCTTAGAAAGGCTTTTGATACTGTTGCACATGGAAGACTGCTGCACAAATTGGAGCAGTGTGGCATTGGAGGCAAATTGCTGCTATGGATAAGGGGATGGTTGAGTGGCAGAAGACAGAGAGTGGTAATCAATGGACACTGCTCAACGTGGACTAATGTTATTAGTGGAGTTCCTCAAGGTTCAGTGTTGGGTCCGTTGTTGTTTTCGGTGTTTATGAATGATATTGATGATGGGATATCAAGTTTAATGTCCAAGTTTGCAGATGATACAAAGGTTGGCAGGGTCGTTAAGGACAATACTGACGCTATGCTGCTGCAACAGGATCTGGACAGGTTGAACAGATGGGCTGAGAGGTGGCAAATGAGGTTTAACATCGACAAATGTAAAGTGCTGCATATGGGAAACAGTAACCCCAGAGCAACGTATCAACTCTGCGGTACTACACTGACAGTGGTGGCGAATGAAAAGGACCTGGGGGTAATTGTGCAGGCAGATATGAAGTTCTCTGAGCAGTGCAGACGAGCTGCAAGAGTAGCTCATGGTGTCTTGTCAATGATATACAGGAATTTTTCTAGCAGGGATAAGGAGGTGATTATTCCCTTGTATAAGGCAATGGTAAGGCCACATCTTGAGTACTGTATACAGGTCTGGAGGCCTCATTTCAAGAAGGATGTAGAGCTGCTGGAACGGGTACAGAGAAGGGCAACAAGATTAGTAAATGGAACAAAGGGTTGCTCTTACGAAGAAAGGCTTAAGTTTTGCAAATTACAGAGTCTGGAGACTAGGCACCGGCGAGGTGATCTGATAGAGGTGTATAAGGCTTTGAATGGTTTGAGCATGCTCAATGCCAA